>NC_137812.1:35855108-35892608 GCF_963921795.1 Nannobrachium achirus | reverse complement strand
CACACACACACACACACACACACACACACACACACACACACACATTGTCAATTGGCCACAATGCAAACTTCTCAAATGAATCCCCTTTTTTCAGTCGTTGCCTCCCCCATTTTCACACATATTTAGTCCAATCAAATCATCCAGTTAACTATAACCAGATTGACATATATATTTTAGATATTTTTGGGGGCTTTTCTGCCTTTATGCATAGTGCAGTATAGATAGGAAACAGGGAGAGAGAGATGGGGAGTGACATGCAGCAAAGGTCGTCGGGATCGGATTCGAACCTGCTGTCAGGCATCAGAGCCTACTGTATGTGGTATGCGCCTGAACCACTACGCCAGCGGGCATCCTAACTAGGTTTATATTTAAGTGCAACGGTAAACTAAAGGTCTCACTTACGTAAAGACCTGTGTTCAGCACCTTGGGCAGCAACATATGGGACACGTTTTATAGCTCTGCCTATTATGTTTTGGAATTAAATTTGCACTGTTTTCAGCACGGTCCTTGTTCATAGGCTACTGATAATAGTCCGCCTGCACATCAGAAGTCTACAGTGTATTTCTTTATTTTTTACACGATGCACAACTACAACATGACTCTGCTGCATGTTGCCTTTTGTGTTACGTCCCCACGGCCAGGAGAGCTCACAGACACCTGTGTCCACTTCCGCACCGGTGCCTGTTTCCACTGAGAAGACACAGTATTTAGTGGTTCACTCATGCCACTATTCTCTGCCTGCTGTGCAGACCAGTTTATCTTTAGGTTAGCACGCTTGATTCTGATCTTTTGAACCTGTTCCTTTTGCCTGTTTTGGACCCTTGCCTGTATCTGGATTTCTGCTTGATTGAACAATGTTTTTAACCAGGATCGGACCCACGGACTACGACTATAGCCTTACCCCTCTTGGACCAGATGCCACGTTGACTGCTCCTCCCAGAACTCTGACCCACGCTTCCCCTTTGACTACATCTCTACCTGGTCCCTTGCCTTCTCCCTCCCGCCTTTGTTGAAAAATAATTAAAAAAAACATTTGAACTTGTACCTGCCTCTGTGCCTGCTTTTTTGTCCTATTCTGTTTGGTGCTTGACATTTTGTGTTTGTCATGATGGTCCAATGAAATACTGTTTTACAGGCCCACAGGAGCTGAATGTTGACTTGTTTATTATAGTCAGAGGCAACCGTGACAATGTATAATCTTTATGAGAACCTTTGAAAGCTGTGAGTGTACGCCTGACTGTTATCATTGTGTTGGTATTCCCTTTGGGTTGTGCCTCATGGGATAGATAGAGATAGAGAATCTGCTGCACATGCATTTTCGCTGTGTGACCCTTGTAGTTGTTTGTAGTACGTACCTGTGATGCAGAAGGACTTGCATGCTTGCTGTTCTGTACCTGACTGTGAGTGAAGGATTCATACGTAAAATGTAATTATTACACCATCATGTGTCTGTGGGTGCTACAGTGCAGTATATCTGTTCCTACTGTCAATCTTAGCATGGATTTCACAGCTAGCAATGCAGCTCTATACAGTTTATACTAAATAAGGAAGAGAGGTTGTGCATCAGTAATGGGGGTTCTCAGTGTAGTGTTAGACCCAGAATCCAGTATACCGTTGTTGTCGGGTGGAAACCTTGTATGTCCAAAACCGTTCGTTTTTATTTATCATTTTAAAAATGAACTAAACTAGTGAAAACAGCCGAACTACAAGCACACAACGCCTCGCACCGTGAGGCGGTGTGTGCTTGTACCGGTAGGTCTGCTGTTTTCACTACTTTTTTGCGACGGCCTTGTATGAAGAAGCAGGGCTTTACTTTGTGAAAAACGTACAAATTTGAAACTTGGAGATACAAGGTTTCTGCCCGACAGTGACGATACATATAACAAGGAATTGAAAAAATCTCCAAAAGGCAGCACATTCAAAACTTTAAATCAATGCAGGACTAAGAACTCATATTTCCACATTTGTATTGGCACACACCAAGAAACGAATGCTTACGCGTTTCGGCTATGAGCATTCATCCGAGCAGTTCTACAGTATACACTGTTAGATATGTGGTGATGTGTTCAATCACAGGGACTTAAAAGTCTACTCCTATAAGTGCTGATGTGCATGTGTTTGGTTAATTGCTTGTAAGCCAATAACAGGATTGCTCCTGAAAGATTAACTTTATTGGCAAACCAATGTCTGTCAGCAGACCATGGTGGTTGAACATACAATACGATATACTGTACTAGCACTTGATGTTTCTTGAAACAAGGTGGAAAATGTCGATTAATAATGATACTTACTTACTCTGATTCTTACAGCATGTTAGATATTCACAGCAATCTTCAGGACTACACATCTGTTATGTCAACATTGCTCCATACACAGTGCTTGAGGATAATGTCTCATATACTGTACTTTGCTAGTCTGGGTTGGTTCAAGATAGAACATAGAAGACAGAGTGAAACATCTCTTAATGGCTCTGGTCTTTATGAGGATCAGTGACCAGATATGTCACAGTACTTCTCGAGTGATTGATGCCCACGGGTACAGTATAACACCAGAAGGAGCACATCTGACTGCGTTCCCGCATGGGTAAAAATGCATTTTACTATACAGTATGCTGCCATCAAGATGTGGAATGATCTATTATATTGTATTGCATGTATTATAATTGTATGTATTATCCTACTATAATTAAGGAAACCTCTGTCATCAAAGGAACCCTCTGTCATCAATGGAACCTTTCTGTCATAAACCTGTCTGTTCAGCAGGGTTCTCTCCTCAGTGGCTTGAGCAATTGATCTGGACTTGCACACAGGCATTGACCATCAACGCACATATGCGCACAACCATGCATTTCACTTTCCCAAAATGTAAGCTGTTTATTAGGGGTTCTTTTGTGTATTAAAACTACAGTCTATGGGTTCCCGGGGCCGGGGGACGCTGTGGGTGCTGGGGGTGTGTTTCTCCCTCCGCATCATCAGCTACCACTCCATAGGTGGGGTCGGCGATAGGGCCTTTCTGTGTGGAGTTTGCATGTTCTCCCCGTGTCTCCTAGGGTTGATACCCTCACAAAAACATGCAGTAATCCTGGTCTCAATAATGCCTCCCTCTAGCCGGCCGGGGCGCTTGATGGAGGGGAAAGGAACTGGTTGGAATAACGTGTTCCTTCCACGCGCTACGTCCATCCCGGGGAAATCCCCCATGTCAGGTGAAAAGAAACAACTTGGACTACTCATGCATTGAAGGAAGCATGAGGTCAGTCCGTTGTCTCCCCAGGCGTGGCAGAGGGAGAGCAGAGCCCAGGATTACTTAGGCAATTGGCACTGGGTGAAAAATGGGTTGCAAAATCATGGGATAAAAATTATAGAAAAAAAAACTACAGTCTATGGTAAACAGCGGAGATTCTGCGTTCAGCCTATGGTATGATTGGGATCTGTTGTCCCCTGAAGAAGGCAGCTTGTCTGTCCGAAACGTTGGTCCTTTCTGTGTAATAAAAGGTTTACATCGGCAGCTACAAGTGTGCAGATATACTCTTCTTTGATTAGTGTTTGTTCCCTTGGCTGGCACCTCATAAGGACTGGTGTGCTGTGCACTTTCTGATAATGGGATCTGTTGTCAGTGCCGCAAGCTATGGGATGATCAAACTGTGCATGCATGCAGTTACTGCTGCTGAGTCCACACAGACAGAACATAGAACGCACACACGCTGCAAACCTATTATAGGACTTTCATTTACAGCCTCATGTCTGCACACCATAATATTTTGAGTGTGCACATCCCAGGTTATGGTAACAATCTTGTTATTATAGAATTCAATCAATCAATCAATCAATCAATCAATCAATCAATCAATCAATCAATACCTACCAAGTATCTACCAGTACCTACCAGTACCTGCCAAGTACCTACTGAGATGGTGAAATATCTACTTCTTGTTGTTACAGCATCACTTCATATTTACATTTTACTCAGTACCTACCGGTACCCTATCATTACCATGTTTTTTTGTTACCAAATAGAATTTTGAGGCGTGGAAGCTGTGCGTGTCCAGCAGCTGCTTTGATGTTCTTTCAGCTCTTCATGGCCGGCACCTCAAAAGGTTGGTGTTCAAAGAGGTGCAATTGCACCTCTTTGAACTAAAAATCATAATATATTGGAGAATACGGGATCGATCCTGCCAGCTGCTAGGAGGTAATGCATACCATACATGTCTAATGAGGTGCATAATTCTGAGTAGTTTAATAGTCAGAAGAGAAAAGAAATCTAACACTCGAGCGTTGGATGCCGACTGAGTTTAATAGGCCGACGTTCAGCCAATAATGTTCCAGCCAATGCCTCCAGCATGCAAC
This sequence comes from Nannobrachium achirus, assembly GCF_963921795.1. Lineage (NCBI taxonomy): Eukaryota > Metazoa > Chordata > Actinopteri > Myctophiformes > Myctophidae > Nannobrachium > Nannobrachium achirus. The sequence continues at coordinate 35,888,265 of NC_137812.1, read as the reverse complement.
AATGTCTCTTGGGAACAGAAAGGTCGATCCATTAAACTCAGTTGACAAGTAGCATTTGAGTGTGTAATTAATGTTATCTTCTGAGACCTACATGTAAACCATGCAATTAGAACACTTGTCTGCAGAAGTGTTGTAGGTCCATGGTAAAAAAAAAGAAAAAAAAAGAAAGAATGTATGTGAAAAAAGTATGTCAGTGCCATGGTGCTCAAACATTTTCATGTCAAGGACCCCAAAATTACATGTATTTGTCCGCAGAATCTCATCTCAAAGTATTTTGTTTCAGGGACCCCAGAAACAAATAGCCTATTTAAGTTTAAAATGTTTGCTTTAGGAATATATATTCAAAGATTTTCACAAATGTTCTTGTAGCTTGTAAAATAAATGCTTAAAGTGGTTACACAGATGCTTTCACAGTTTTAATGGGCTAAGCACCCCAATTAAGCACCCCAATTCACTATCTCTATTAATAGGAGTGTTACTGGAGGAGATACTCAGAATGTGTGTTGTGCGTGGTTAACAGTTAATCCTGTGTATTAATTCAAAGGGTGTAGTAGAGTAGTTATAATGACTGCTTGGTGTCTGGCCACTCCTGCCCATACAGGCTAGTGTGGCTGAGGCTCAAGTCGCGGATCAATGTTGTTTTCTGCCTCATTAGTGCTTTCCTCTGTCCTTTCCATCGCCCATCACAGTGATCCATCGCCAGCCTACACTCCTTCAATTACAGAATATTGATTAGCTGACACGTCTACAAACAATGAGGTCCTGTAGCATGTGGGCCCTATGTGTGCGCTTGTGTGTGTGTGTGTGTGTGTGTGTGTGTGTGTGTGTGTGTGTGTGTGTGTGTGTGTGTGTGTGTGTGTGTGTGTGTGTGTGTGTGTGTGTGTCCTAGAGTACAATCACAAATGTTTCTATTCTGGTTTCTATCTGGTGAATACCTGTCAGAAAGTCTGAAAATGAATAATGATTGTCCAAAAATAGCTTTAATTTGATAGAAAATGTTTTATAGCGTGTAATTTTGACCATTGTCATTCTAGTTACATTTATACTCGCTGTGTGGCGACAGGGAACACAGCGAATGGAAATAGGGAATTAATGGATTGAGAGAAAATGTATAAATGGTGGAAAAAAGGAAATCTTCAAAAGAAATAATTAAATGACACTATTAGAGAGAAAATGTGGGTTTACTGAGCACACTATTGACATGGTAGTGCAATGCACTCAGGCAAGTTAGTGCAGTCAATTTGTGTTATATTGAATGTGTTAGATGATGTTATGAATTATGTATCTCTCAATGAATGATTCAGAAGGTCTCTATTGACCTATGGAAGAAATAAGAATACGTGACAGATTTGCCTGACAAACACGCACACTATACACGCGCGCATGTGCGCGTGCACACACACACCCACACCCACACACACACAAAAGCATGCACACAATCTGATTATAAAGGCACATTTAATGTGGAAATTATTACCGGTAATATGAATTAATGCCCGGGGGGATGTACGGTAGCTTAGAACATTTCTTTTTAGCTGTGTTCCATTCTCAGCAGTAGAAATAATATAAAGTTAGTTGTGAATAAATCCACTGACATTCATATGGCTAGTCATAAATAATTTGACTGTGAGGGTATCCCGCTTGTTTCACATTTGAGCCCCAGGATCAAGTGCATAAGGATTATAGGTTCTGTTCTGTTATGAATATTGCCCTGAGTCATGACTTCCTCATTTCCAGGCAGAATGGTAATATCACAGATCATTGGTGGTTGTCCTCCTTTCCATTGTTTCCATGAGGGAGGGCGGCACCGCAGTGGGGGCGGGTTGTGCTGGGTTCATTTCAGTCTCGGCCCAGAAGTTTCAGGCAGGCAGACACACACTGGAAAACAGACTTTCACTTTGCTAAAGTTTCCACTCTGTGTGAAGCTGCTAAACGACAATATCTGGTGAGGCAGAACAACGAGACCATGCAGGTCCATTTGTTCACAAATCTCAGAGTCAGAATGGATTAACACTGAGGATTCTACATACTTTGTGGCAGCCTCTCCCCCTCTCTCACTAGTTCCCTCAACATATCACATCCACACCTCCATTACCATTCCTCTCCTACTCACCCCCCTCTCCTGCCTCTCCCATAGACCCTGCTGCTTTTCATTCTTCTCACCCTGCCTCCTCACCCTACCTCTCACCCTGCCAGGACCTGGTGTTTCACAGGGACCCTGAGCGCAACAGTGAGGGCCAGTGGTGGGCAAGGAGGTAGGGAGCGCTTCGCTGTGTTCACTTGGACCACGTGGAGGTGCCGAAAGATTTACTATTCTGTCCATAACGGCACATAACTTGCTGAGTCGGCTCATGCGACCGTCACAACGCTCGACACGCTCGCTACCACTCGCTCGGCGGTGTCTCGCGTGGCACCGAAAACAAGCGCTCCTTTCCCTTGCAGCCCCCCGCGCCCCCACCATTGCGCTTAGGGTCATTGGGTAAAACGTGGACGCCACCCTGCCTCCTCACCCTGCCTCTCACGCCTGTCATTTTCCATCCCACGCTTCGGGGTGCTCTCTCCATTCCGACATGTCTCCATTCCGACATTGACTTCTTATTGTCGGAGTGGCAACACTTCCATAGAGGTTAGGGTTAGGGTTAGGGATAGGGTTAGTGTCGGAATGGAGACATGTCAGAAAGGAGACATGTCGGAATGGAGACATGTAACCCCACGCTTCCTCCACCTTCCTCTATCTTCCTGACCTTTGCGAAAATAAACTTACAGACAGACAGAAATTAGAAGTTGCAGTCATAAACACAGCTATTACCGTGCTACAGGAATAAACTGTGCACTCTGTCGAGGTGCCAACTTGCGTCTTGTGCACAAGTACAGTAGGCCATGTATGGCCTACTTGTGCGCCAGCAGAGCGCGCCATGAGGTGTGCTCACCACTGGCATCACCACTGGCGATGCCAGTGACATCACCACTGGCATCACCAGGAATGCTGGTCCCTCATTGGCTGTTAATGATGACGTTGCCAGAAATGCTGGTCCCTGATTGGGCTACGGGCTTAAACAAAGAAGGACACCGACATACAGTACATACACATGCAGCCGAATGCAGTACTTGTGCGCTCTGCTGGTGCAAGTAAACATAATAATGTGCAGGGAACATTATGTTGCAAGCTACTGCAGTTCACAGCAGTATATAATGTAGCTTGCACCATAACCAGTATCAATCCCCACAAACCAATTACCACCTGACTCAGTTCTAACCTTTTCTTCTCCCTTCTCTCTATTTGGCCTCTCTGGCCTCCTCTGACGCGCCTCTATCCGGTGATTATCTTGACCAGTTTTTTTGTTATTTGGTTCCTGTGTTTTTCCCGGCAAAAGCAATGGAATGGAACCTTTTCAGGCTAATTGAGATGGATTAAGGTTGGAGAATGTATACCTCATAGCACAGGCCTGTCAGTGAATCACAGCATAAATTAATCCTTTGCTGTACCATCTCCTCATTGGCTCTATTGGAAACCAATCGACGTCAGCAATAGTTATGTGGTTTGTTTATAGTCTCTTTTGTCTCAAATAAATCGATAGATTTCTAAACCAAATTGTCCTAATGGATATTGAATTGTGCTGAGTTAACCTCTTTGCCATATTCCTGGTTAAATCTGTTGAACTTTAAACCAAAAAAGTTTCTTGAAGAAATACTAGCTGCAGAACCAAGACAGTTTATAGCTTTTCTAACTGCACAGTAAATTGAACTCTGAGAGTGTGCCAATGGAACCAGTACAACCTGTACTCTTTCTGAGTTACAAATGGATTAATTAACACTGATTATACGTATGTACAGCTGGTGCTCTTATGTCAGAACTTGAAAGTGACATATTATGACAAATGACTGGATGTGTGGTTTTAATTCATTGTGTTCTTTATTTCACTGTCCAGCATTTGTTACAGATGCACAACCCTCAATCCCTCATGGGTTTATATGCAGGGTTGTGCTGAATTGAGTGCTTCACAAACCACAACAAACAGTGTGAGGAAAGAAAAACTAAACAAAACAAAGACAGTTCAATTTAAAGCAAGAACAACAATAAGCAAAAAATAGAGGCAATGCAATAGAGTTAAAAGCCATTCTATAGAAGTGAGTCTTTATAAGAGTTTTAAAAGTGGCCAGTGAGGTATAGCCTGTCTAACTTCCAGGGGAAGTTTGTTCCCCAAATGTGGAGCCCTTACAGAGGACCTTGAGTAGCATCTGGTCTTCCGATCTAAGGTAACAGCAAGGGATTAAAGTCGGATAAAAAAGTGTCCTGTCTTCTTCGCTAGACAGAACCGAAAGTAGGCCTACCATTCCCCCTGCAGCTGGCAGCCAGAGAGCAGGAGAGAGTGTGTGCGCGTGTGCGTAAGGGTGAGCATGCGTGCACTCGTGCAGGCACATTTGTAGCTTCCTCTGCACAGTATTCCAGAGAGAGAGAGAAAGAGAGAGAGAGAATAACAGAAATGTGTGGGGGAAATATATTTCCTATGAAGAAACAAGAGAGAGAAAGACTTTGCAGCTTGGGTGGCCTCTTAGCCCGTGCAGGTGTAACACTCTGAACCTTTGAACGCACCTCTGTAGAGGCAACCACATTACAATGTACTGTATGGCTGACCGCCAATGTATGTGTGACTTTTGTCCCCTGACTCATCTTATGCTGACGCTTGGTCAAGGCAAGCCTATAACTTTCATGTCCAATGCGGTGGCACCATCAGCACCTACAAGGCCCTAAACCACCAAACTCTCCTGAACTCCGAATGCAGCATCTCATGTTGAAAGAATTTTCCTCTCCAGTAGCCTATTCACTTGATTATGCTTACTTCAGTGTGGTATCAAGTACCGAAAATAGCCGACCTCCAAGCTCGGTTGGAGCTTGGAGGTCTGCTATGTTCGATATTTTCACCAAAAATGCCCTTTTAGAAATTTCAGCCCCTGCCTCTCTAACATTCTCTGCACGTCCCTGAGGCCAACCTCCTGGACATCCCCACGACAAAGAAATGAACCTGGGGTGACAGGGCCATCTTGGTGGTCGCCCCTATGGAACTTACTCCCAGCTCACATCAAGTGTTGTGTCATTTAATGTATGTATGTTTGTTTGTTTGGTTGGTTGTTTGGTTGGTTGTAGCCTGGGTAGCAGCTTGCTACGCTACAGTATGTTCAGTGGATTGGTTTCGTCACTTCGCTTCTGGCCAGGCTCCTATCTCCAAGGGAGGCGGGACATAGAAAACGAGAGGAAACCACTTGCGGCTTCTGATTGGTTTGTGGTGTGGGGCGGGACAAATACACCAGTGTGTAATGGCTGGCTTATGACGTAGCTACCTAACCCTACTCTACTCTTGCCTGACCAAGAAACAAAGTGCCAAAACCAATCCACTGAAAGTAGGGTAGCAGGCTGGTACCCCGGCTAGGTTGGTTGGTTCGTGTTAATCTGTATTAACCACTTAAACACTCAATACTTCGAAAACCTGACCTATTTGGCTCTGTTTGGCTATTTTTTTCCCTCTACAGTCTACATCAAACCTCTTCACATAAAATAGTCAATCTACTGTACAAGCTCACAACACGTCGCTGTGTGAGCTTGTAGATCTGCTATTTTGCTCAAGTAAAAGTTCCTATCACACAAAGATTTGGCGGCCCCCCAGAAACACACACAGATGTCTCCTGTCGACCGCAGTATAGTGCTTTGAGAGCAGAGGTTGATGGCTTGGCTAGTTCCTCTCTTACGTGGCGCCTATTTCAGCATGACCGACTTCAGGTCGGAGCGGGGCTAAATATGACATCATTTAATCATGGTGTGTATGTGTTTGTGTGTGTGTGTGTGTGTGTGTGTGTGTGTGTGTGTGTGTGTGTGTGTGTGTGTGTGTGTGTGTGTGTGTGTGTGTGTGTGTGAGAGAGAGAGAGAGAGAGAGAGAGAGCGTGCCTGATTTATATGACTATGTGAGGCAGTGGACAGCATTGATTATGCTTAATTTAACAAAATAAGGGCCCAGCAGGCTGTGGAGAGGATGCAGTTACTGTAGGTGACAAATATGGACTAACTGTAACACAGCCACCATTAAACTACATTTCATCAAGTGATTACAACTGGTTACCATACATCAGCATGTCAGTTTCGACAGGGTATTGATCAATACTTTAACCAGAGAGTAAGTATCCTGTACAATATAATTTATATACACACATCTCAATCAGTATACGGTACATATAGGCTTACTGATGAACAACAAAACATAGGGGTATAGAGTATACCAGGGTTTCTCAAAGTGGGTGCCATGGCACCCTAGGGTGTCGTGTCGTGATGCCAGATACTTTTGATAATATTTGGAATTCATCAATATCACTTCAGTTTAACCACTTAGACCCTCTATGCTTAGTGAAACAGACCTGAGTTGCACTATACTTGATGAGTTATTTTTCCATCTACTTTAACTCTCTCCACCAAAACAGCAGATCTACGTTGTAAGCTTGTACTGTAGGCTATTTTTTAGTGAACGTTCCTCCCAGAATAGGGGCCTCTGGGACACGGGGAGAACATGCAAACGGGGAGATCATGCAAACTCCACACAGAAAGGCCCTTTTGCCAACTCCACCTAGGGTATATGGGCACTAATGACGCGGAGGAGAGAACACGCCTTCAGCGCCCACAGCATCCCCAGCGGTAATCGAACCCAGGACCTTCTATAGCGGTGAGGTGACAGTGCTACTGACCAGCAGCGCCACCGTGCCCCCTGGTATCACTTTTTAATATTACTGTTATACGCCCACTTGCAATACCCTCGCGGCCGCAAGCAAATATATTTAAAGAGCGGAAACAGAAACGCATCTAGTATAGCCCTTAGGGTTTAAGTGGTTACATTTGTGTCCTGTCTGCCACCCATTATTATATCCATGACATTTCCTCTAGTTATTTTTAACAGCAAACTTCTCTCATTCAGTTCCAACACAGCTCAGCTGTTGAACACACACGTCTCTTTTGCAAGGTCTCTGTGACCCAGAATACCACTTTGTCTCTCTGTTTCCTAAGCACCGGTCTGGCTGGGCACCGCTCGGTGATAACAGTTTGGTGCCTCTCTAGAGAAAATGAACAATGTTGCAATACAGGATGCTCAGAAAAACACTCTGACAGTCACTTATCATCTCTGTGAATCTTTGAGAATGTCTGCAGGTGGGCACAACATATGAAAGGGTAATTTCAGGATATGTCTGCCAGGAAATGTCGCATTTTGAGATGGATGTTCCTGACTTCCTGTGAGTATCCGGAGATGTCTGTTCCTAAATATTACTGTTCATATCCGGATGTGCAGACCAGCCATAGGAAGACGGAGTATAAAAACACTGGTCCTCAGAGTAGGACCCTTTCATTTGTGCACATAGTGTTATGGTGGTCCTATATTGCAGTGTTTCTCAAACTTTCAAATACAAATACTAACTTTGAAGCTAAAGAAATAACCGCACTAGCCTAAGGACAATCCACTGTGTTAGTTATGAGAGGGCCCGCAAAATCTAGCAACAGGGGCAGCCGAAATCTAGCAACAGGGGCAGATTTAACCCTATACAGTATGTTTTGGTCTGAATGACTCCTTTAACTCTGATAGTGTACAAATGATGGAACAGATGGAACCAAATGAACCCTGCCGGGTCCATTTGCTTCCATCTGTACACTGTCAGAGTTATAGACTTGTATGGGCCAATTTAGACCCCGCTAAATGAACCCTCAGAGTCCCTGGAATCCACTTTGAGAACCACTGCTAAATTGCATACCTATTGTAACTGGGGGCCCTTGAAAGCAAAAAGTCTGAGAACCACTGCAATAAAATGTATGTGAATGTTGGAATTAAGCGGTTGATCCAACCAATACCCCTTCCGTTTTGTGTAAACTCCGCTACAGCGACTTTATAGAAAAGCATCAGGACTCTGGGGGCGAGGGGCTTTCTCAGTCAGTTTACCTATACGGTATTTACACCACTCTGGCATCTATATCACGCAGTGTCCGCCTCTGCACTGCAGAATGCGGTTGATTTAACTCAGAGAGTGTAAACCTTATTTATTTTGCTGTGTCAACCAAGCTAAGTCGACCACCTACAGTCTTAAATTGGACGGAGGAGAGTTCACGAATATTTCCACTTTCCCCCATTACAAAGTATGCTGATACTGTGGTTCGACATGTCCATATGTCTATGGCTACAGTATATGCATAACACATTCCATATTTGTGGGGTATACACATACATGGCATCTGCAGAGATAGCTTTTTTGATAACTCATCTTCCTCGGGCGACAAAATAATGTGCAGGATCTGTCTTTCTGCAAATTGCTAGCATAAGGGACTGCCTCAGTGGGATATTAATAACTTGTCACAACTATGGATCGCATACACACACACACACACACACACACACACACACACACACACACACACACACACACACACACACACACACACACACACACACACACACACACACACACACACAGTCACACACACACACACACACACAGGAAAGAGAGGGAGAGCTTTGATTTCACTGTTAATTAGTTCACTCATTGCTGAAATCACTGCAGGAGATGCAGTGCTTCTGTGTAGCCAGATAAGCAATTTGCTAGAACTTATTATTACTTTAACAGCAAATACACAAGTCAAGTGTTAATTTAACTCAGTGAGAGTACAAATGGTTCCATCATGTACACTGGGTTATTTACTGTGTAGTTGCTGAGTCTTGAGGCCTGAGAAAGCAAACCTCCAGAAATGTGTGGGCATGATTGACCTTGCCTTGGTTTCTGTGATATTATATAAGTGATTTAATTGAGCTATTCTATTTCTATTTGTGTTTCTGGCCTCAAACAAACCAACCCTTCAGTCAATCCCTCCCTCCCCTCCCCTCCTTCCTCTCCCTCTCCTCTCCTCTCCTTCTACTATCCATCCATCCATCCTCCGTCCACTTTCCTCTGTGTCCCCTTGAACTCTCCCACTCTCAGTCTGTCTGTTTTCCACTCTGTGATAGATCCAGAGTAAACAACTCTGTCCCCCATTACTAATGACCACCTGTCTAAATTATGTAGTGTCTGTGTGTGTGTGTGTGTGTGTGTGTGTGTGTGTGTGTGTGTGTGTGTGTGTGTGTGTGTGTGTGTGTGTGTGTGTGTGTGTGTGTGTGTGTGCGCGTGTGCGTGCGACGCGTGCGTGCGACACGTGCGTGTGTGTGTGTACTAGGAAGTTTGCAACAATAATGTCACATTCTGTTGGTTTTATTTTGCAATAATTCAACTCTACAGTATTGTATTTCTTGCTTCATTTTGTAGCACTATTACATTTGTAAATGAACACAATATTTACTGCGTGTGATCCATGCAGCAGCTCTCAAAGCTTGGCATCTCAATGTGGGGAGAAGCATCTATAATCTATAATCAGCATCTTATAATACTGTTATTTCTGGTGCACTCTGTATATTGATTACTCAGGCCAATCTTATGGATTCCAATAAAGCCATAATACTATTTACTTCTCTTCTCTTGGAACTTTAGAGCTAGTTTTTCCCACCCCCACCATTATTTTATGAGACAAACTGATGAATCATTGTCTTATAAACATCCGCTGAGCCTCTGAATGTGTAAAATCCATTGGTTTCCTCTGTCCCGAAGCATAGTGACAGTATTAGCCTTCACTGCAGTTTTACAATCCTGGTTGTGTAAATATTGCTGTCCTTTAACCACTATCAACAACCATTTTTCAGAATTCTTTCAAAAATACCAGATCTACAAGCTTGCACGATGCAATGCGTTGCATGTTGTGAGCTTGTAGAGCTTGTATTTTCGCCACAAGACAACATCCTATGGTCAAGTTTAAATCTGTGGTTAACCCATTAAAAGCAGGTAATCATCTGTGTAATTTTAGATTTTAGCTCAAAAATATTGCAGATATACAAAATCATATGAGCGTGTAGATCTGCAATGTTTTTTCTAAGGTTTAAAGGTATATATTTTTAATATAAAAATGTTACTCATATTATGGCTTCTGCTGGTCCCTGGAACACAAATAAGTTGAGATGGGGTTTGGGGGGTAAAAACAAATAATTTAGATGGTCCTTGACTTGACATATTTGGGGAACCACTGATATATATTAGCAACGTTTCCAGAAGATTTTTAGGATTTAGAAGGCATGTAGAATCGGCCTCAGGCCTTTTGGGGTTAACTTGCTTTTCCCTTCATGCAACGATGCAATATGCACAACTAGTCCAACTTCTGTGATTATGCAGCCCCAAAGTGATGATGAAAAGACCTGCTCCATGAATTCATCATCACGCTTTGCTCAACGAAAGCAGGTGTTAAGAAGGCAAATTGGCCTGCCAAAGATAGATGGAGTGGAACCACAGCAGCGGAGAGAGCAGGGGGAAAGGTTGTGAGATAAAGGTCCAGGGTGTGAAGAGTGGAGATGGAGGAGGAGGAGGAGGAGGAGGAGGAGGAGGAGAAAGGGGATGTGTAGTTAAACCAATGTGTGGAATAAATCTGTTTCAGTCTTCAGGACTCATAAGATCATTAGAGCCAGGACTGGAGCACAAACTGCTGGCCCAGAGTCTAGGACACACACTCAGAAATACATACACATACTCACAAATGTATAACTACCAAGTTAACTTTGCCAAAAAGTTGTACTTCACTTTTATAATTAATGGTTTGCTTGCCGCAAAGGGGCATGTGCCTGTAAAACCCTACTCACACACACACACACAGACGCACGCACGCACGCACACAAACACAACATGATTGTTAGTAATGGGAGACAGTCGTTTACTCTGATTCTATCTATCTACACACTATTTGCCACAAACATTATATTGCGTTACTGAATTATTCAGGAATTTGTTGAACCAAACATGCTTTGTAATAGATTGAACTTACAAACTGGCCTGTGCCGAGAGGGAAAACATGTATGCAGTGAAAATGGACGGAGGGAGGTTTAGATGTCAGGCAAGCTAAAGGTTATTTTATAGGCCTACCTGTCGCACAAAGCCTTGTGTGTGGCACTGTCCACTGTGTCCAGTGTATTGCACCTTAATGGAAAGGAGCAAATCAAATGGTATTTAACTTGGGATAGTGGGAAATGGTGGGGGCCACAGGAGGGCTCATTGAACCTGAGCCAGTGTCTCCAAGGGGTGGGCGGGGGTAAATATTGACAGAAGGAGAATGCCAAGCTTACAAGTTTGTTCATCCATAATCCAAGTCTGTTATCCAATTTCCCTTTCCCATTATCCTCTCTGCTGACTGAGCAAGTTTGTCGGCCTTAAATAGGTCGACCTCTTGATTGCTGATACAGCTCACCTGGGGATCCCGGTCTCCCCATGCTTGAAAGCTGCATCAGGCCGGATTTGCTTTGTCCGTCCGTCCGTCCGTCCGTCCGTCCGTCCGTCCGTCCGTCCGTCCTTCCGTCCGTCCGTCCGTCCACATGCATACCAACCTTTTGAGCACAATATCAGGATAAAAAAAGAAGATTTAGAACAGTAGAAGAATGGTAACCTTCTGAGCCACTGGCTCAGAAGGATACCCTTAATACCCTTGATACCCTTGATGCTTGATTATCGGAAGGTTCTTAACTTCTTGTGTCGATCCCTGACTGTGGATTCAGGGATCAATCCTAGCTCTGGTCCATAGCGTTAGTGGAGTTCTCCCTAACGCTATGTTCTTCTACCTCCCCATATCCTTGGCAAATCCGGAAAGACCTGTCGTCTGGTCCAAAAAAAAAAGAAGAAAAAAACTGTTTCGCCCCTCACCAAACCAAAGGCATCAGTGGACAGTTGAAAGCTTACTCTACTTAGTGGACGCAGTCTGGGCCCCCCATCACACGCTTAAAATACATTTCTAGGGCGAAATGAAAAATATTCCACCGGATGGAGACGCTCTTCCTGGTTGAATACTGTTTTTACTAAACAGCACCTCCAACGTCGCATAGCTGAATAACACCCAAAGAGACTAAAAGCAGATGTACAAGCTCATAGTGCGGCACTCGGTGCTGCACTATGAGCTTGTAGATCTGCTATGCACTTATGCGGTGCATTTCGGTCCTCTGACCTGCGCGCCAGTAGTGAGTTGGCACCGTGATGGCGACGACAAATAGTGAAAAACTTGAAGAAATGGAGTCTCCGTCCGGTGGAATATTTTTCATTTCGCCTTGGAAATGTATTTTAAGCGTGTGGTGGGGCCGGGGGCCCAGACTGCGTCCACTAAGTAGAGTAAGCTTTCAACTGTCAACTGATACATTTGGTTTGGTGAGGGGCGAAACCTTTTTCTTTTTTTTCAGACCAGACAACGGGTCTTTCTGGATTTGCCAAGGATATGGGCAGGTAGACGAACATAGCGTTAGGGAGAACTCCACTAATGCTATGGACCAGAGCTAGGATCAATCCCTGCCTATATGTTTCCTCAGCCCTATGTTCCATCAGTTTAGGATTAGGCTTGGGGATAGGTTTGGGATCTCCCATCTTGACACGTCAACTTGAACTGATAAAAAAAGGGTTTCTCCTCCATTTTTAACCTGACTCGATTTACCTTACATTTTACAATTTAGGCATTTAGCAGACGCGCTTAATCCAGAGCGATTTACAGTAAGGGCAACACAAATAGTAATCTAGGATCAAAGGTAAACTAAGAACCTATCATCAGTCTAAAATTAGAATATCCAAATAATCTATAAATAGGAAATTAGAGACAGGGTTCATAAAGGGAAAATATATAACATTTTACCACTTCATATTTGGGGGACAGTTTGGTTGGTATTTGGATGTTGGTATGTCTCCACAAAGATGCAGGTTACACCCATGTTGAGGTAATTGTCCTCTTTGATGTTGCTATTCTTCATTTTGAAGCTGTTTGTTGAAAGTCGTGGATGTTGTTTGTGTTGGTTTTCAGTTGGGTTTTCTGGTTGATGTTTGGATGACGGCCAGTGTTGTAGTGCTAAATTTGGAAGTGTGGCACTCACCGCGCGTGCACGCACATGCACGTGCGTCCGTGCGCGTGCACGTAACGTTTTCGCTGGCTTAAAACGGGTCTGCGCGGCGGCAGAAATAGCCTTAGACCAGTGGTTCTCAACCAATAATAAATGACCGGATCATCAGCCAAACTTCCCATGCAAAATAGCTCCACAACTGATATTTCCAATTAATTAATCCATTTTCAAATCTTATATTACCATCTGCAGTTAGTCATGCTCATTTCAGCACGGCTGGCGAGCGTTCCCCCCCCACTACATCCGCGTTCCCCCCCCACTACATCCCTGATGACGGCTTATTCCGCCTGCTGTTGTTGCCAACTTCAGTCAATATATTTATTGTCACATTGCACAATTACAGTAAAAGAGTGGGTGAAGAATGTCTTTGTGTAACCTATCAACATTGGAACTTGTTTTTGTTGGATGGCTTCTCCCAACTTGCAGTATTTTCTTTTCTTTTTCAAACATGTCACGCACTTACACTTTTAAATCAATTTAAACTCTAATATTTGAAAGGCTGTCAGTGTTTCCAAAAACCCAAACTTTTGATTGAGTTTGGGTTGAGTCATTACATTGCAACAATCTGCAACTCGGCAAAAGTCCCAGAAAACAATCATACATACACCTTTTTGGAAAGGGGATCGTAAACAATAACAGAACACAGCAATACAAATTAGTGAAACTAGCCAAAATGCGTCTATAAATCAACAAAATGGAGAGATTAGAAAACAATGGAGTGTGTGTGCATGCATTTTAATATGACAGCTGACAGAAAGCTCTACTCCCCTCTCTGCCCCCTCTCAACCATCCTGCTGCTATCAATGCGCGACAACTGACTGAGCAGGCTCGGTCAGCGAGCAACGCCTATGTACAACTGACGGACCGCCACGACAGCCTATATTACAAGATATTTCCAAAATGTTCCTATACTACACAGGCACTTTCCAACACATATCTGCTGCGACGTTGGTCTGGTGTGTTAGAGCCATCTGAGTTCTCTTTATGCTCACTGGATCAAAATAGTATTCTGACCTGAAAATGTATTTTCTGTTCACTAGAGAGCTGTTTATTAGAGAGCTGGAGATTAGGGAAACCCTGTTGCTGAACAAACACTCTACAGCAATGATCAGAAAACTTAATTTAAAGCTATACTGTGTAAGTTGCTCAACTAGTGGTCAGAGCTGTATAGCAAACCGCGGTCGCGTCTGCGTCTTTCGGATGTTTTTCGCCGCGGATCCCTGGTTCCTGTGCGTTCAGGCATTCCGGAGAAACGGACTCCAATTCACCCGAGTATGTTGTTGTTATGTTGAGGCAAGCTTCCTGAGAAGTCAGCAAGATGCGCCTGTGATTGGCCGGTAGTGTACCATGTGTTTATGATCTGCGATATGATTGGCCAACGTATACACAAAGTATACAGATGATGCAGATTACGTCATTTTGCCGCGAAATTCTCCCCCCCTCACGGCTGAAATTAACGGAGTGGGGGTTCTAAAACTTTTTAACTTTTTAACGATTTAACAGTTAGGACAATTTTAAGATTTGTTTTATAAAAAAAGTTACATGGTATAACTTTAACAAATAAATACACTTACAGCACTTTCAAGTCTGTAACTCCTGTGCTCACCACTTGGCAATGTCAGCTGCCACGAGGAGCAGAAATCCCACAGGTTGGTTGAACAGGTTGGTTTAAATTTTATGATCACTGGGTCAGCATATTTTTGATGAAAGTTAAAACAGCAAACAATGAAGTCACAGATTTCAATAGGTCACTCATACCAGCTGTACAGTACCAAATTCCTAGGCTTTTGTTCCAAGTCTGCACTGCCAGTCCTTGTATGGTATGTCTGTACTATGAATTAGAATAGGCTAACATTGTAATGTCATGTTTGTCATAGAGATGACAGGTCACTGCTTTTCAATATGTTAACTGTCCAAACATTAATCTCCATACAGCCTGTCTGTTCTGGTTACACCAGAGGGATGTCATGACAGTTCTTTATTATATCCCTTATCCCCAATGCCCTGTGTCTCTATACACACAAAACATTATCGTCATGATCCAGACAGACGGACAGAAGTAGGAGGTGCCTCCTGACAGAGATTTGCACTCTACTGAGCGCACCTTTCTAGTTGGAACTTAAATTAGGGAGCAGTAAATAAGCATTTCGAGTTTCTTTTTTTCTTTTTTTTTTGTCTCATCCATGTATGCAGCACGCATGCATGCACACACACACACTCACCCCTCCAAAAGTACCTTGAGAGCAGAGGCTGATGGATTTTCTCAGTAATATGATGATGCCCATTTTTGACAGGAGCAGCTCAAGTGGAATTAATCTTTTTTTTTTTTTTGAGCGGTGGTCACAACGCTCCTATACGTGGCCGTGTGTGTGGGTCTCCGTCCGTGTCTGTCTGTCTGTATGTAGCCTATACTTC
Organism: Nannobrachium achirus; assembly: GCF_963921795.1. NCBI lineage: Eukaryota > Metazoa > Chordata > Actinopteri > Myctophiformes > Myctophidae > Nannobrachium > Nannobrachium achirus. Next base: position 35,872,834 of record NC_137812.1, on the reverse strand, counting down.
GGCGCGTAACTAGTGCCGCACCATTTACGCCAGTCGCGCAATATATACATCAAAATGTGCGGCTCGGCCGGGAATGGTGTTCTATTACCTTTCGTTCCGATCCGCCTTACCATGCCGACGTAATCGGCAAAAAACGATGCTTAATTGTCCCCATTGACTTATAATGGGACAATGCAAGAAATCACTTTCAAGTATTTTTCTCTCGTAAACCATAGGAGCTACAGTTTCAAACCTCGGAGAGGAGATTCATAATGATTTTAAGAATGAATCGAAAAATAATTACATCACTCGGCCTCATGGTGGCACTATAACGGCCCACTTTACGTTTTGCCCCGTAACTCTTGAACCTTAGATCGGAAAATTGAAATTCTTTTTTCCCTGGATTCCTTGGGTCAAGACGCATCTCCCCATATAGGCCACGCCCATTTGCGCCAGGATAGATTTTCCGCCATCTTGAATTTTCTCCAAAACACACTTTTTGCTCCTTTTCCTACATTTTTTCTTCAAATGTCACAAAAATGGAACTAAATATTTTGAGATGGGAAACATAGGTTTTTAAAAAAACCTTAGAAGGACTTGAAATATTCAAAGACTTGTGAGCTTGTATATCTGCACAAAATAATGCGTAATGCGTTCCCAGTCTATAGGGGTTAAACCCCCTCCCCCTATGAAGAACATTCATGGGGGGCCAGTGTGAGTCCTTGTCCCTAGGGCCCAGAATTTGGTGCGACACCCCTGGCTGAAGGCACTGCTGTTAATTCCCCTGGGTTTTACAGCTTAGTCACTGCTCACTGCCTGATATAACCCTCCTCCCCCCTCGCTCTCTTTCTCTATGTACGATTTGTGGTGGATTTGGTCAGATGTTTGATAACTTGTCAACCTTGAAACATGGGCCAATGAACACTGAATAGGTTTACGACAGGTGAGTAAGACAACATGAAAGTCCAAATGCAAACAATAAAAAATGTCCAGGAAAATGTCTAGGACTTGCAAAATACTTTATTAGACCTACCTTCATCAGGAAAAACTGTTGAAGGTCTATTGATCTTTTTTTTCTCATTGGAGGGTTGTGGGCAGGTCAGAAACCCATCTCCTTGTGACATCAGCGATTGGGAATCCAAGCTAATAGAAAATGCAGGCTTTCTACTCCTGAAAAGTTGCAATGTTAAAGTGGAAGCCATTGTTCTCGCGATAATAAAAATCGAAATATTTTTTTCAAAAATATTTATACATTTTTTTGGGGGGAAAATGATGATGTCACAAGTCATAGCCTGGATTTCTGAACTTCCCACAGCTCTCCTAAGAGACTTGGACCGAGTAGAAAAGAATTGTGCTATTTTATTATGAACATTAGTGAGGACCTATTATATGAAGATTGGTTGAAAAGTGGCAAAGTCCTCCTTTAAGTATATATGCAGTGAGCGAGTCCTCTACCGGCCTTCCTTGATTTCCTCCAGACCTCCACACCTGCAGCTAAACCAAGACAAAGGACAAACAAGGGCGCAGCAGTTTTCTTTAAAGTTCAAAACGGGTGAAATGGAATGCCTCATGCTGCAAATGAAAGCGTTTTATCAGGTTATTTTGCCTGACTTTGTCCTCTTGACTTGTAAGAGGTCGGCTTCATGCAGCACCAGCTCTCCCGTCTTAGTTCCACGTGAAAAATTACTTCTATATGTCAGCTACAGTAATTAATCCCCAGTATAATTACCAGCCGTGACAGCATAGCTGGTATATTATTTTCACCAAGGACTTTTAATACCTTAGGGCTTAGGCATTGTACAGAATGTTTCAAAATTATATATGTATGTGGCCACATGCATCCAACTGTTCATTAAGTATGCCTGGTTGTAATGGGTGGTGACCCAGCTGAAGTTAGCCACACCCACAGTGTTGTTGTATGGTAAAAAGAGGAGGGGATGATTTTATGATGTCATTAAATCAGTGTATTTCAATTGGGCCTTTTGACTCCGAGGCTTTCAGCTTTCAGGAAGTTTTTATATATTTGTATATTAACCATATTGTAACTCCATTGACAGAAGAAGAAAACAGATCGCACCACCTCTTTAAGAGTGGAGCATTTGAGGGTACAGTACATTCCTTGTGAGGAACTAAACCATAATGATTTTTCGGTCTCATGGAGGGCTTACTCTCCAGTCCAATTTAACCCATTTAGGCCTAGAATTATTGAATGCTTTAACTATTTGAAAAAATAGCAGATATACAAGCTCACAGCGAGCTTGTAGATCTGCTATTTTTGAAAAAATCGTGAAAATTTTAATTTTGACCCGATTCTTTAAGTGTCTTTTGAATCCTTCTAAGGTTTAGAAAAAACCTGTGTTTCTATGTCAGCAATCTGGCCAGCCATCGTCAAAGAAAAGGTCCTTTTCACTTGAATGGAGCTCAGTTAGTCTGTTCCTGAGAGACTACTATGTCAGTGGTTCTCAAACGTTTTCATGTGAAGGACCCCCAATCTGATATTTATTTGCCCACGAACCCCCATCTCAAAAAATATCTAGTTCCAGGGACCACCCAGAAGCAAAATTTGAGTTACAAACGTTCGCTTTAAAAATACATATATTCAAAGATTTGCACACATTTTCACGACTATTTCAAAAATAGCAGATCTACAAACGGCACTCTACAAGCGGCACTCGGTGCCGCGCTGTGAGCTTGTATATCTGCTATTTTTCACTGGTTAAAGCATTCAATAATTCTAGGCCTACTGACAACGATTTCCGGTGAATGGACAGTAGAGAGGTCCTCGAGGCCCTCTCCTCCACCAAGGTGGTGGATCTAATCCCTGCTCCTAAAAAGACATAGTTTGGCTCTCTCTTGCCTCTCCCTCCCTCACATTCACATAAAATGCAGAGCTTTGTGTCTTTCTGTCTCTTTCCTGGGCTCCCCTGTAGATTAATCTCCAAGTTCCACATTTTCTCATTTTCCATCTTATTTGATTTTCTTCCACTCCTCAAGTTCCCTTTCTTCTGCTTCTCTAATTCAACTCTCACCACCTTTCAGTTCTTCTCTTCAGCGTGGCCGTAGCTGAGTGGCTAGAGAGGCGGTCCACCCTCTCTCTCTCTCTCTCTCTCACACGTGACGCACACGCACACGCACACGCACACGCACACGCACACACACACACACACACACACACACACACACACACACACTTTAGTAGCCTAGATGTTTGCACACACACATACAAGTCAAAGTGTTCTGCTCTGTGGAGAACAGATACATGCCGTATACAGTACATCAAAGAGGAAAACTAAGGCCCCGGCTACACGGAGCTGGATTGTTGCTGGATTGTTGATATCTAGACACTTTTTTGTGCTGTTGGGGCATGTAGCCACACGAAGCTGGATAGTTTGGCAGTGAATCTGGATAGTTTTCAATCCGGATAAATAAGTGGAGACACTGAAAACTATCCGCTTCACTGGATCCGTGTAGTCAAGATAGGCGGATATTTCTGAAGACAATGACATCACCGTAATCTTCGCGCATGCCCATTGATTCTTTTGGCATGTAACACGAATCCCAGTCAACACTCTCTTGTGCTCTCATGGCCTTGTATTGTACGGCGATATTAAGCAGCAACTCAACCTCATCGTCGGTCCATATAAAAATTTTATCACTTTTTTCACTTTTATCTTTTTTCTTCTTGCTCTCCATGACTTCACTCACGTGTTTTCAGTAGCTGTTTGTTTTTGTTTTTGATTCACTGCCGGTGTTCCGGCTTAGTACTGCGCATGCTGAGATGCTGAGCCTATTCTTCTATGGTAGAGCACTCTGGGTATTACTTATCCCTTACCACCACGGCGCCACCTACTGGCCTGGCATGCTTGTTGGAGCCTATAATTATAGACCTCCCTCCATGCCTCCCTCTAGTGGAGGTCTGGGGACTCATATTTTAGACCTAGATATCCAGCTCCGTGTGGACCTAGATAGTTTTCTATCTGGATATCAACAATCTATCTGGATATCAACAATCCAGCTCCGTGTAGCCGGGGCCTAAAAGTAACTTTTATTATGGCATCCACAAAAGTTCTTTTGTGGATGTTTGTGGGTAGTTTCTTCAAGGGAGCTACAGTGAGTGGACCTTTGTGTTCCACTTTGATGTTGATGTTGATTCATTTTGTGCTCAGCACCTACCTGGCTTAAAAGGATTGTGGATGTGCGTGACCTTGATTGTTACTTGCAGTGCACGCACGCATGCACGCACGCATGCACACACGCATGCACACACGCATGCACACACGCATGCACGCACGTGTGTGTGTGTCACACACACGCACGCACGCACGCACGCACGCACGCACGCACGCACGCACACACACACACACACACACACACACACACACAATATTGTAGATGCTTGTCCTTGTGGTGGAGAGAGCCAGGGGAGATTGTGTAGGAGTAAGATATGCCTTCTCTCACCCAGATGCATGTCAAAAGAGTCATTCGTAATGCTCACTTGTAATGTCAGCTATATGTATGATTCCCTCCTCTGGCACAATATTTAAAGATCATATATACTGTACACAGTAAGTACTGCATGTCCTTAGGCCAGGGTTCACTTTAGACAAGAGATTGATGGATTACAGAGGTGGATTGCACACATACTGTTCTGTTCTCACCCACGTGCTTGCATGCAGACACATACACACACATGCATAGACGTGTGCGCGCACACACACACACACACACACACACACACACACACACACACACACACACACACACACACACACATTAAAAAAATAATAATAATGGTTTTGCTTGGTGGCTGGGTGCAAGCGTGCATGCCTTTATTTCCCAAGGGGCAGCCTACAGATCCACGTATTTCAAGGGATCATAGAATATTTAGGCCTATCCACAAGGTTGTACATTAATAAACATGAAGGCCAAGACTGCCGTGACGATGATCATATACAGTCAGTAAGTACCTTGCCATATTCGTGCGTGCGTGCATGCAGCCATCCATGACAGCAGTAATTGTGTCATGGTGTCATCTCACAAGAGCTCGTAGAACCAAGGAAATAGATGGACACTACATAAAGACCAAGATGTAATGAATAGCCATTCTCATATCCTTATGATTTACTCTCCCCCTTAGGGGGTAACGCCATGTCATGTTGTATTACTATGATTAGTTTCCATCCTTTCTGTCATGCTGTATAAGAGATGTACATCTGAGGATGGAGAGGTGTTCTTCAGAACTAACATCAATGATGAAAGGCATCTTGGAAGGAATATCCCTCATTATTCTGCTCTTATTTAACTGTGTCATCTCCAGTGTATTCCGCTTTTGTAATGACTCAAAGTTTTATTTTAAGGGTTTGACGAATGGCAGAATGACCCGAACCCGAGGGATGTATGACCACTCAATCACCCTTACCCTTATCCTTGCCCACGCCCTCTTCTAGCTCTGTGAGGCTCCCGTGTCTCCTCTGTCCCTTTCGGTTTGAGCCTGATTTATACTTTGACAGTGTGAGCTCAGAGCTGCTGTTTCAGCAAGTGACAGCGAAGGCATATGAATTAAGCATTGTGTTCTAACCACCCACTCAACATGTACTTGATTGTCTCGTTTTTTTATTGATTGAAAATGTAATTGACTTTAAGCTACAAGCAGAACAACGAGTTAAAAACAAATGCCAAATGTCCACCGGTCCATTAAGCAACGTTCAACTCGAACAGCTGGGCAAAACAACGGAGCAACACAAAACAACTACACAAAAACAGGAAATCTAAATCTAAATTCATGTGCAATCGCTGTGTTGTGGTGGCATCAGGATCAGACTCAATTAGACCAGGCTTTGTTCTTTCGACCAGTGGTTCTACAACCTTTTCAGGAGGTGAACCTCAAAATAATCATATTGGCTATTTTCACAGACTCTTTCTTATATTATTTGACAATTTGGCCAATGCAGTTTTTATAGTATAGTTTGAATGATTACTTTTGATGCCTTAATGGTATTTTTTCTTTTTTTCTTTTTCTTTTGAAGTATTAAAAAGGTCTTAAAAGTCCTTAACGTCTCAAGTCGAGACACCCATTTGTGCTTACCGCACAGGAACTCCTGCAGCAATGCAGTGATTATAACATCAGTTATCATCGGCAAGATGAGCGCATCACTTTTGAAGCATGGAATGGAAGGTAAACACCTCTAGACTCCATGTCTTCATCCTCGATGTCGGTTTTCACTTCACTAGGGTGGACCTGCCTTAGTCTGGCATGGGTGAGGCTTAATCGCCTCGGGACCGGCATCTGGCATTTACGCTCATCAATGCACAAGTGGGGCTTGGCCCCTAGTGCGACTTGCGAGTGTGGTGCAGAGGAAATACAGACAGCAGACCATGTCATTCTGGAATACCCGATGTGTGTCCAGACATATGACATATAGCCCGCATCATCTGGTCCCCAAAATCATGCATGTGAATCATCTCACAGGTTGAGAACCACTGCTTTAGACCAGTGGTTGGGTGTCCCAAACTCTTCAGCTCAAGACCCCAAAAATACAGCTCATGTCTCCCCAGGACCCAAACTTACAAAAATGTTTTAGGAATTAACCACCTTACCCCTCTGTAAATAGTGCCTTCTCCAGACCATGAATGCAGTTTTTACTATGGTGAAAGAAATGCATATGCCTCCTTTCCATGCCATACCTGAAGGCAGCATTCAAGACAATTGTCTTTTACCAAATTCTCCTGAACTTGAATGCAGCATCTTATGATTAAAGAATTCCCCTGTGTAGAAATCCAATGCAGTATTGGCTTGATTATCTGTGTTGTAGCACAAACCATATTTTCACCAAAAGTGCCCTTTTCAGCCGCTGCCTATCTAACATTCTCTGCACGTCCCTGCCACTGTGTGAGCTTGATTGGCGAAAAATGTTGTCCCGACCCATTGTTTGAGAAACAATGCTTTACACAGACCACTGAGACCAGTAATGCCAATATTTTCTGAGTCAGGGAGGAGTCAGCAAGAAATTAATCAGAGTTCCCATATGTTCTTGCCAGCTCTCACGAAATATTCAAATGACTCAGAAATCTGACAATGAGTGACCTGGCCTTCAGATTCATACTGTCAGTAATTTGATGAAAATTATGCCATCATTTAGAGTGTGTGTGTGTGTGTGTGTGTGTGTGTGTGTGTGTGTGTGTGTGTGTGTGTGTGTGTGTGTGTGTGTGTGTGTGTGTGTGCGTGCGTGAGCACATTGTGTTCCAGAATGGATCAGTCAGGGACATGCTGGGCCCTTGATTCAGCCCGGGAAAAAGAGTTGAAGAGGCCCTCATTTATTTATTTTTTAGTTATATTTCGTCGTTGTCGGGTGGAAATCTTGTATGTCTTGTATGCCTCGCACCGCGAGGTGTTGTGTGCTTGTAGATCTGCTGTTTTCACTACTTTTGTGCAAACAGCCTTGTATGATGAAGCAGGGCTTTGCTTTGCGAAAAAATGTATACATTTGAAACTTGGAGATACGAGGTTTCTGCCCGACAGTGACGATTTACTTTGTTGGCCGCACATCCCCCAAAATGGAACGAAGGCCGACATTTTATTTAATTTTTTTTCCTAATGGCCAGGCCGGGAATGAACCGGCCGTTTGGGAGTTGTCCCGCTTTTCCCAATGGCCAGCACGTCCCTGGTATCAGTGTTTGTGTGCATGGCAGGTTTCACTAACCTACCACCTGACCTGTACTTTTACAGGACTTGTATTCCAGTCACACAGCCGCCACCCATCGACCTGTTCCCTCAGTCACAACCTCTCCCTCCCTCCCTCCCTCCCTCCTCCTCGCCCTGTCGGTGCCACACTCAAAGCTAAAGCAGCTTCTCGGAAAGTCTGTTGGAGAGATCCCACATTTCATTATGAATATTTTACGCATTGGAGGTTTTTGAACAGCCCAGCTTCCCAAGCCTCTCACCCCCTTTTTTCTTCACGACACGAAGCTCTTGAAAGTGTAGCCTACTGCTGCCGATAAAGTTGTCTTCCTGGGGAAATAAAGATATAGGAGAGACTGCACGTCAGTCATGACATCTCATGAATGGATAACATGTTTGTATCTAATATAAAATGAGCAATATATTTATTTGGGTTTGGCGATGAATTGGATCTGCTTTTAGGTAGTCTGAGAAAGCACATTACATCTCCCTACCGAGAGGGACTCTGAATCCCCCAGTACATAAAAGTAGATCCAAAACGGCAGGCGGTAGCTGGGGTGGTACCGTGGTAGAGGGTGAGCAGCAAGTTTTAAAGCAGCAGCAGCAGTACAGACAGCAGTTGGCAGCAGCATTCGGCAAGTAAAGAAAGGAATGAACAACGTAACTACCCTATTTAAATAGGGTGCTCTATATGGAGTAATTTGATTGAGAATGGAGCTGAGACCGACCAATGGTCGGCCAGCAGCAACTGCACTGAGCTGAGCTCCCTGACAGAACTTGCTCTCATGGTGTGTTCTTTTGTGTTGCCTTGTATAATGAAAAAAGATTAATGCACATTCCATTTTGATCACTTGACTTAGTGACTATAGATATAATGTGTACCGATTTGTGTGATGCAAAGATCGGTCTCCTGGTGGCACTATAACCTACTAGGCCCATGTGAAAAATCTGGGGCAGAGGTTACAGGGAGTGTGTGTGGCGTGTGCACAGTTTTGTTTCGATCAAGTCAACGGTGCCGGAGATTAACTGTTCACTGACAGACACACGGACGGACCCACACACACAGACAGACGGACGGACGGACACACACACACACACACAAACGGACGGACGGACGGACACACACACACGCAAACGGACGGACGGACGGACGGATGGATGGACAGATATAGTCTCTGCCATGCCTCCGGCCTGGCATAGACAATAAATAAAAACATAATTTTAGTTTTGGCATCTCAGGAAAACTACTGTAATGCAAATTGTACTTTTTGATGAATGTCATGACTTGCTGTGAAGGTCTGCTTCAGCGAATGCTGGTTTTTCAGCCCAATAACATGTAGGTTAATTGAAGTCGATGTGGCTGCCTCGCAACTCTATTAAAGCCGGTTTCATGGTGAATCTCTCATGATTACATTCGTCCGTCATGTGGTGGAGGGGACAGGAACATGCAGAGTGCGCCGCTATCTCACACCGGGGATTTTAGACAAGATGTGGCCCTGCATTTACTCTCGACTTCATACCCTACACACTAGGGGACATCCGCCTCGCTCAGATGGGTTTACATGTAATTACAGAACAGGACCTAATAACAGTGAGCGTCACATGGGAGCTCGGAGCTACAGGTATAGAGCTGTGGGGCGTTATGGTAGAGCACGTTTACACACCCGCACTCTTATCCGCACATGCACACATGTGCGCGCACACACACACACAATCATTGCTGAATTCAACAGGGAGTTAATAATAATAAATAAAGCAGGGTTGATTGCTGATTTTTAAACACTGCGGGTAACTCACTGAAAACAATATTAGACATGTTGAGCCGCAGCAATTAATTATAGTCTCTTGTGTTATGCAACTGTGGCATTGATTTTACATCCTTCTTGCTTGTAGCCTTCTGGATCTGCGTCCGTCCAGCTTTGTACTGTATGAATAAATGCATGAATCCATCCGTCACCCTCACATGGCAATGGGAAAAAACAAACACACACCTCAGAATTGTAGTGGATCAGCATTCTAGAACGTCTACATTCTGTGCACTCTGCACAAAAAAACTGCAATCTTAATGTTCACGCACAAAAGGTCCAGCAGAGTGCAGGGACTGTTTTCCATCAAACCATTCTTTAACTCTTTAATGTGTGACTGGAAATCGCACATGCAGTGTACCACGACAAAGATTGAATGTGGATGCTCACTGGAGGTACCGTATATTGAGGACTAGCTGTACAATAACAGAGGCAGGCAGGACTACTACCTGGGTGGATGGGAGAGTACAGAGTACAGATCAGCAGCAGGGACAGATGGTCAGTGGGAGTAGAGAGCACCACGCTGCATAGAATAGCAGACACTCTCACACAGAGACATAGCACACACGCACACACACACACACACACACGCGCACACACACACACACGCACACGCACACGCACACGCACACGCACACGCACACGCACACGCACACGCACGCACACACACACACACACACACACACACACACACACACACACACACACACACACACACACACACACATTACATACTGTACATGTCCCTGCGCACATACAGTACTGAATGCCAAAAGGCACAGACACACAAATGCACATGTAGATACACCGATCTATCAGTGATGGGAAGTAACTGATTACATCTACTGTTACATAACACAAATTTGAGGTACTTTTACTTTACTGGAGTATTTCCAATTTTCAATACGTTTACGTCTAGAGGCAAATATTGTACTTTTACTCCACTACAATTATTTGAAAACTGTAGTTGCTAGATACTTTGTAGATTTTTATTATTATTTCAAAACATACATTAACCACTTCAGCCATAATATACATTTCAACCTTTTGAAAAGTAGAATGGTAATAGTAGATCTACAAGCTCACATTGCATCACTTTGCGACACATTGTGAGTTTGTAGATCTGATATTTTCAAATGATATTTATGCATTTGAAAACGTCACATTCCTGCAAAATGAGTAGGCCTACTTTCTACTTTTGGTAATTTTAAGTACATTTCGATACCAATACTTTGTATTTACTTAAATACATTTCACTTTTACTAACAGAGTATTTCTACGTTGCAGTATTGATACTTCCACCAAAAAAAGTCCACCACTGCGATCCATAGCACACATACACACATGCACACCGATCCATGCACACACGCTAGATACACATTGATGATTACATTATTGATATGCATCTTTCATTGAATCAGGTACAAAGATCACCCACTGTAATCCACATTCCAAATTTCACTGTTAGTCCCACAGGGCCATATTATCATGATAATTAATTGCGACTAATTATTTCCTCCTGCGACCATTAAGCCACTTAAGTGCTTATGTAATCACCAAATGACTCTGGGGTGAAATTTTGAGGACTAATTAGATAGAGTTCCTCTGTCTAATTTTGTCCAGGCTTTTTTTTTATTATTGATAATGATGTCTCAGTGGAGATTAAGGAAGGGTTTTGATCTCACAATTGACTATCTGAGAGAACCAGAGAAGTTTAATTTGTTTTATAGACTTTGCACAATAATAACATTATTATTTTTTGGGAGATACTTTTTTATTTTATTTATTTTTTCCATCTCAGGACTGTTCCCCACTTATATTTGTTCACCGTTGAATGTGAACCCTAATCCCTATCAGACACGCTCAAGTGACTTCCTGAAGCTCAAAGTTCCTTATTTTGCTTCCTCGGAGCTGCAAGGGAGCATTCTCTGTCAGTGCTCCATTGGATTGGAATGAGCTCCAGAAGTCTTTAAAAATCAGGTCATTGCCCTCTTTAGGTCAATAAAAGACAATGGTTTCCAATACTTTTGTTTTAGATTGTAACTGCTTTAATTAATATTTCTTTTAGTCTCTTGAATATTTAATTTTTCTTCTATTCTGCCCTCTGATTAATATTGTAATATTACTATACCGGTATGTAAATGTATATTGATGTCGATTAATGTATGTATCTCGGCTATATTGCAAATGAGGGCCTGACTCTCAATTATACTCCGAGATAAAGGTTATGAATGAATGGAAAAAAAAGTGACACAGCGTGCATTGGCCAGTGGTTCTCAACCTGTGGGTCGGGACCCCCAGGGGGTCTCCAAATTATTTTAGGGGGTCCCCAGATGATTAACTTAATGTGCAACATTATTTTTTCACTCAACAGTAAATAAACCAACAAAGTTTAAGTGTATAGAGGGTATCTGCACATTTCTGAAGTGACAATTTAAGGACTTTTTTATACCTCTAAAATGGCAAACTAAACATTGGCCAAATTTTCACAACAGAACAGTGTTATACAAAATGTAATGCCTCAACTCTTAGTGCTCGTCAGGTTGGGGAGGTCCCCAGTTAAAATATGATTATTTTGGGGTTCACGGCCTGAAAAGGTTGAGAACCACTGCACTAGACTAGTACACTTTCAGAGTTCACATTTCCCCTCCTTCACTTCATCTTCATGCCACATTCATGTAGATCCCTGCAGGCTTCCATGTGGCATGTGTTTGACATCAGTCCTCTATGACGTATCTATCATGTACATCTCCAAACCTGGGCATTAAGGTTTCAGCCTGATCCAAGCCTTGTTGACTGCTATTGTGTTGGAGCCTTAGAGGTACTTTGGTCTACTTGCAGTGTGCACAAGAAATGTGTCACTGATCACTTCAGCAATTTGCAACAGTAATCATTTCACTGATTACATTTAACCCTACCAGTGCCAGCCCCTAGATGGCGCCAAAGAATGCCAGGCTTTCTCCCATAGGCGAGCGCATTAGCATCCGGGGACTCACGTTGCAGTGACGCGCGTGCTCACGTTCGTGCACGTCATGGAAAGGTCCCGGATGATAATGCTAACAGAATAGCTATTCCCATTTTGTCATTTTAAAGATCATTTTTCGGCGATTTCGCCGTAAATAAACCTCGCGCCACATCCCTAAAAACACAATCCAGAGATATGGGCCTCCAAAGATGTGGTTTTTCATTGGATTCGGCGGCGATTCGCGGCTACGTTCGCGGCTCACGGCCGGCATGGCTTCCCCAGGATTTGGACCACTGGATTTTAAATTTAGGCTCAGGCTTCAGAAGGCCTCGGATCATTTTATTCATTTCATTAAAAATCCCGAACATGTTCGGGATAGGCACACTGGACTACGTTCCGGAAGCGGCGCTGAACATTCGGTGAACATTGGGGGTCTCAAAAATGTATTTTAAACCATTTTTAATGGAATATATCGTCGGACCATGTAAAATGGCTAGCTGGCTAGCGTAGGACGAGCCAGGACCACCCACGACTCTACAAGCAGCTCAGGGTAAGTCAATTAATTTAAAAAAAAATGTTTTGGATTGAACATATCCCGAACATGTTCGGGATAGGCACAGAATGAGTTAACATTGTATTTGTATTTATTTTCTGTTTTTAACTCTTTTTTTAGGTGCTAATAAAAACAAATTCTCAGTCTTCTAAGCCTGCTTTGCTGGCCATTGCTCCTACAGTACCCCTCCTGTGTTTCATTCTAACTGCTGTTGCTGCTATGACACCTCAATTATCCTCGGAGCAATACAAGCTTGTCTTGTCTTGTCTTGTCTTGTCTTGTCTTGTCTTGTCTTGTCTTGTCTTGTCCTGTCATGTCATATCTTATATTATCTTATCTTGTCCATGCTGACTGCAGTATGAGGTATTTGAAGGGAAATTGTAGAATATCATTATCTTTGATAAAAGAAAATCAATATGTTTTTATTTCAAGATGAATATCAATATTTCCTTGAAACTAACTCAGTAGTATTGCTACTATATCCATATAATATTTTTGAACTATGACCTGAGCTGAAAATGCTAGCCTCAGGCTATTCTGGGCTTATAAAATGTTAATCCTCGCTCTTGAACATCAGATCCCCAAAGAATCATTCACACACATAAAGAACCACCCCCACAACTACACACGTCACGTGATAATAAAGCTACATATGACATGTGAACCTTTGCCCCACAGCTGCTTTGTGTGGGTCTTCTTTCACACATAATGCAAACACTTTACGACGTAAAATTCCATACATATTTATCCATCTTTATCTCTGACTCCCCCCGCCCATAGACAGGGGTGTCGCACCAAATTCTGGGCCCTGGGTACAAAGATTCACTTACATGTTTTGCTTTATCTATTGAAAAATAGCAGATATACAAGCTCACAGCGCAGCACCGAGTGCCGCGCTGCGAGCTTGTAGACCTGTTATTTTGGGAAAATCGGGAAAATCAGGGAAAAAGTATTTGAATATTTCAAATCCTTCTAAGGTTTTTTGAAAAAAGAAATATGTTTCTATGCCAGTGGTGCTCAAACATTTTCATGTGAAGGACCCCCAAAATGATATTTATTTGGCCACGGACCCCCATCTCAAAATATTTAGTTCCAGGGACCACCCAGAAGCAAAATTTGAGTTACAAACGTTCGCTTTGAAAATACATATATTCAAAGATTTGCACACATTTTCACGACTTTTTTCAAAAATAGCAGATCTACAAGCTCGCAGCGTGGCACTCGGTGCCGCGCTGTGAGCTTGTAGATGTGCTATTTTTCAATAGCTAAAGTATAAAATAATTAAGGCCCCTCCACCTTGGGCCCTAGTAACTCAGTCCCACTCCCCCCCCCCCTCCCCCCCTTGTGACGCACCTGCACCCATGCATGCACGCACGCACACAAACACACACATTCATCACTATTGGTGAGAAATCTTGCAGAGCCATGCAAGGTTTCTTTTACTGGTCTAAAACCAGGCACTTGGGGAATAAAATGACATTTTGAATATACAACCCTAGTAGAGAATGGTAATAATATTCCTGGAATTTCTGTGAACATAAAATGAGAACAACGTAACCCCTGGGACCTGGAGATATAGTGAGGAGGAGGAGGGTAGCACTTTACGACCCTCATATTCACCTGCATGAACATACAAAAACCCGCTTCAAAGCACCATGCCCCCTGATAAGGACTTCATTATAATTACTTTTAACCCATTTAGAACGGGTACACATTTTGTGTTTCATTATTTTATGCTTTAACTATTGAAAAATAGCAGATATACAAGCTCACAGCGCGGCACCGAGTGCCGCGCTGCGAGCTCGTAGATCTGCTATTTTTGAAAAATCGTGAAAATTAGAATTTTGACCCGATTCTATAAGTGTCTTTTCAATCCTTCTAAGATATTTTGAAAAACCTATGTTTCTATGTCAGCAATCTGGCTAGCCATCGTCAAAGAAAAGGTCCTTTTCACTTAACTGAAGCTCAGTTAAGTCAGTTCTTGAGAGACTACTATGTCAGTGGTTCTCAAACCTTTTCATGTGAAGGACCGCCAAAATGATATTTATTTGGCCACGGACCCCCATCTCAAAATATTTAGTTCCAGGGACCACCCAGAAGCAAAATTTGAGTTACAAACGTTCGCTTTGAAAATACATATATTCAAAGATTTGCACACATTTTCACAACTTTTTTCAAAAATAGCAGATCTACAAGCTCGCAGCGTGGCACTCGGTGCCGCGCTGTGAGCTTGTAGATGTGCTATTTTTCAATAGCTAAAGTATAAAATAATTAAGGCCCCTCCACCTTGGGCCCTAGTAACTCAGTCCCACTCCATCCCCCCCCCCCCCCCCCCTTGTGACGCCCCTGCACCCATGCATGCATGCACGCACACAAACACACACATTCATCACTATTGGTGAGAAGTCTTGCAGAGCCATTCAAGGTTTCTTTTACTGGTCTAAAACCAGGCACTTGGGGAATAAAATTACATTTTGAATATACAGGTACAACCCTAGTAGAGAATGGTAATAATATTCCTGGAATTTCTGTGAACATAAAATGAGAGCAACGTAACCCCTGTGACCTGGAGATATAGTGAGGAGGAGGAGGGTAGCACTTTACGACCCTCATATTCACCTGCATGAACATACAAAAACCCGCTTCAAAGCACCATGCCCCCTGATAAGGACTTCATTATAATTACTTTTAACCCATTTAGAACGGGTACACATTTTGTGTTTCATTATTTTATGCTTTAACTATTGAAAAATAGCAGATATACAAGCTCACAGCGCGGCACCGAGTGCCGCGCTGCGAGCTCGTAGATCTGCTATTTTTGAAAAATCGTGAAAATTAGAATTTTGACCCGATTCTATAAGTGTCTTTTCAATCCTTCTAAGATATTTTGAAAAACCTATGTTTCTATGTCAGCAATCTGGCTAGCCATCGTCAAAGAAAAGGTCCTTTTCACTTAACTGAAGCTCAGTTAAAGTTGTACCATGTAACTTTTTTTATAAAACAAATCTTAAAATTGTCCTAACTGTTAAATCGCTAAAGTTTTAGAACACCCACTCCGTGAATTTCAGCCTGTAAAGCCTTCTCTATATATGTAAACTGCGATCCTTGCCGGGGACCGGATCTCGCGCCAAAATTGCGTCATCACACTACCGGCCAATCACAGCGAGGGTTATACAACTGCCGGCCAATCACAGCGCATCTTGAAGTGGGGTCGCTATGGCAGCCATATTTGTTGTCGCCCGTTTGTACCATCCCTTCTCTAGGTAATTTCGCCTACCAGGCAGGGTGAAGGAGTCCGTATCTCTGGAATTACTGAATGCACAGGAACAAGGGACCCCTCAAAAGATAGATCTCAGCGAGGTGGAGGCAGACGCGGGGGTCTGAAGGTACGAAAAACGGCCGAAAGACGCGGACGCGACCGCGGTTTGCTATAGGGCTAATGACCACTAGTTGGGCATCTTACACAGTATAGCTTTAAGTCAGTTCTTGAGAGACTACTATGTCAGTGGTTCTCAAACCTTTTCATGTGAAGGACCCCAAAATGATATTTATTTGGCCACGGACCCCCATCTCAAAATATTTAGTTCCAGGGACCACCCAGAAGCAAAATTTGAGTTACAAACGTTCGCTTTGAAAATACATATATTCAAAGATTTGCACACATTTTCACGACTTTTTTCAAAAATAGCAGATCTACAAGCTCGCAGCGTGGCACTCGGTGCCGCGCTGTGAGCTTGTAGATGTGCTATTTTTCAATAGCTAAAGTATAAAATAATTAAGGCCCCTCCACCTTGGGCCCTAGTAACTCAGTCCCACGTACTCCCCCCCTTGTGACGCACCTGCACCCATGCATGCACGCACGCACACAAACACACACATTCATCACTATTGGTGAGAAGTCTTGCAGAGCCATGCAAGGTTTCTTTTACTGGTCTAAAACCAGGCACTTGGGGAATAAAATGACATTTTGAATATACAACCCTAGTAGAGAATGGTAATAATATTCCTGGAATTTCTGTGAACATAAAATGAGAGCAACGTAACCCCTGGGACCTGGAGATATAGTGAGGAGGAGGAGGGTAGCACTTTACGACCCTCATATTCACCTGCATGAACATACAAAAACCCGTTTCAAAGCACCATGCCCCCTGATAAGGACTTCATTATAATTACTTTTAAAGCTTCTACTGTAGCTACTGTACATCTCTCAACTTTTAATCCCTTATGATCCCGAACACAATCTGAGATTGAACGTTTTGAACGTTCTTAGGGCCTGACTATTAAAGACTAGGCGATTGGGCCTTTTCTGTTACACAAGTAATTGAAAGGCTTAGGTGCTCAGAGGTACTGAGAGGTTAATTCATGTCATGTTACTCCGCCAACTTCATGAAAATACCTTTAATAATATCTACCGTATTTCGTGCCCTCTACGTTCTCCTGCCTTACTACAACCAACTGGATTTGATCTCCTGCATTACAAAGCAAAACATCTACCACTCACTCAAAGGGGTCTTCAAGAAGTACTGAATCCTGACAATATGACACATTGAGTTGCATGGTAGAAGAGTTGGTACTGTAGATGAGTTGTGAGTTGTGTGAGCTTATAATTCATCTATTTTCGGTTGAAGATATTTAGTGTACAGTAGAGCAAAAACAGAAGGTGGCCTAGTTGAGTGGTAGATGTTTTGGTCAACTAAGTATAGGGTTTAAGTGGTTAAATTGAGTTTTTTTTTTATCATTCTTTGG
>NC_137812.1:35847608-35850108 GCF_963921795.1 Nannobrachium achirus | reverse complement strand
AATTATATGCAGTTTGGGTTATGGGGTGTGCACAGTATATGAGGGGTTGAATGTACGTAGAAGTCTCAGAAGTAATGTTGGAGAACCCAGACGTATCAGTAATGTCAGTCATCCTATGGGGCGGTCCAGGCGCATACCACATAGGCTATGCCTGACAGCCCGTCGCCGGTTCGAGTCCCGATCCCGGCAACCTTTGCTGCGTGTCAATCCCCTTCCCGTTTACTGTCTAGTCTACATCTTCACTGTGTGTACTATCAATAAAGACAGAAAAGCCAAAAGATATACTGTATATGCTAGTGCCATGTCTGGAGATATGCTGTGAGACCCCAAACATGCTTACTCAGTTATTCGTTATGTGAAAATCCTATGACGTATATCACATCTGACATCATAGATACAATCCCTTTTATGCCCATGATCCCTTTTAAGATCCCTGTCTGTACCAGCCACACAGATATGGGCTGTCTTCCTCCATATATGGGCATTCCCATATGAAGTCCTGTTAGATATGGGCTTGGCGGCCTCCTTTTTCCGTCTACGCCATATGTCTTTCCCGAAAATAGCCGATCTACAAGCTCACAAACTGTCATGTTGCGACATGCTGTCTGTGAACATATAGATCAGATATTTTCATAATTGTTCACCTATTTTTGTCCTAACCCTATGTTCACCTGACATGCCCAGAATAAGAATGCAAAGCCAAGGTTCATGTCGTGAAGGCGGCTCTCTTTTAGAGTTATCATTTTCTGTCATGGAAGCCATTTAATGGCTGTACATGTTGAAAAAGGCTGCTATTTCACAATAGTGAAATATGTGTACAGTGTCGAAATGAATTTACCAGAACTCAGTTGGGTTAACTTATGTAATTCATGAAAGCTCTGTGTAGCTTGAAGACTAACACTGTACATGACCGAGAGGAAATTGTAATGACACGTATTAGCATAATAGCAGTACAAAGAGTTGCAGTAGCATATTTGTTACACTCTGCATGTGGCCTCAAACACCCAGAGAAAAGAAAGAAAGAAAAGATGTAAATGTCTCTATAGTCAGATCCTGCACATAGACACACATACATACTGGAGCCCTGGGCCGGCCTTTTCTTTGAACGTTGTTAGCGATCATTAAATCCCCCGCACAAAACACAAGACTCATTTACAATCAGAGGCAGACTGCAGGGGCGATCTATAATACAGTCAGAGATAGGCTGAAATGTGTTGTTTGTATTTTTCTCCACAAAATTATAATACACAGCTATATATTTTCTACTACTGTATAGG
The DNA here is from genome assembly GCF_963921795.1 of Nannobrachium achirus. NCBI lineage: Eukaryota > Metazoa > Chordata > Actinopteri > Myctophiformes > Myctophidae > Nannobrachium > Nannobrachium achirus. The sequence continues at coordinate 35,848,831 of NC_137812.1, read as the reverse complement.
ATACTGCTTTGCGCACGCACATGCACGCACGCATGCACACACAAGCTAAAGGTACTGTAGGGTCATCTTTACTTGCACACTGAATTCACCATACACTCCATCATGTCCCGTCTCACAGTATCCCAGGTGAGCTTTTACACCTCTGCTGGTACAGCCCACCACTCGTCTGTTGCTTTCCCTTCCTGTGTCCTTTATTTCCCTTTGCTCTCACGATCCGTTTCAAACTGTCTCTGTGAGACATTATGTTCAGTGATGGTCCTGCATCTTATGAATAAAAGATAACTATCTCTCCTCTGACTGGAGCCCATGTTCTGCTCTCTAAAGACCTCTAGGAAACCTCTTTAAGAATGCCTCTTCTTGACTGTCTGTCTCTGTCTCTCTCTGTCTCTCTGTCTGTCTCTCTCTCTCTCTCTCTCTCTCTCTCTCTCTCTTTAGACCAGGGCCAGTTAGGGGTCTTCAACAGGGGGTCTGGATTGGAACCTCTATGGGGTCCTCAGAGTTAGGGGAGGGGACCAACAAATGTTTGTGTGATAGGAACCTTTTTATTTACATCATTTGTGACAAACATAAATGTGAAGATCATGTTATTCATGCCTTGCCTTATGGTACTGTATGTCAAAGGGACAATCTGAAGTTCAACATGTCACTTACTGACTCTTACTCACTTACTTGCATTTACTCACTCACTCACTCACTCACTCACTCACTCACTCACTCACTCACTCACTCACTCACTCACTCACTCAATTCAATTCAATAGGCTTTATTGGCATGACATTTTACAAATGTTGCCAAAGCACAAATACAATTATGACAAACAACAAACAATATAATAATATATATCAATGAAATTACAGTACATAAAGGAGATGGTGCGGTAAAGTAAACATATGGTATACAGTATATGTGTGTCCTACTGGTTGTCCCTTTTCTTGTGACAGGAATTGACATATTTTGCAGCTAAAACTGCACATTCTTTCTGTTCTCCCAAAAGGAGTGGCAATTTCTCCCTTTCTGTCACTCACTCACTCACTCACTCACTCACTCACTCACTCACTCACTCACTCACTCACTCACTCACTCACTCACTCACTCACTCACACACACACACACACACACACACACACACACACACACACACACACACACACACACACACACACACACACACACACACACACACACACACACACACACACTCACTCACTCACTCACTCACTCAC
>NC_137812.1:35827908-35847408 GCF_963921795.1 Nannobrachium achirus | reverse complement strand
CCATTCCTTGGACCATCCAGTATGGTACAGACTATTGACTATTTTACTGGCTATGCTGTAGCCTACTGAGTCCGAATGCTGACTGTGGTACTGAGTAGTGAGTACTGACTGGTAATGATTAAAATATGGTACTGACTATAGTACTGACTGGTAATGACTTCAAATTATCGTATTTGGAAGAAAATTATCGTACACAGCCAAAAAAGAGAAATCACACATGTAAATGAGTAATTTCACCAAAAACAATGCGTATTTAGGGTAAGAAACTAGCTTGTTTGAGACTCCTACGTGACAAAAACGCATCACTGCGTGGATGCAGGAAACGTCCTAGACCTTACACAAATAAAAGCCTAAAACTGGACTGGAAAGACGTGACCGGTGTTTTTAATGCCTCCGAGTACAGATCTGGGGTCAGTTTGACTGATTTCCTGACTGGATCGATTTTAATTTGCAACAAGCTACTAGATCGATAAGCAAACAGCACACGTTTCATTTGAATTTAATTTCTTTGATAAATAGTTTCTATATCAATTTTAAATCATTGAATCGAATCGTATTGTATCGTCACGAATGAACGTCCATGTATCGTATCGTCAACCATGTATGGTGATGCGTATCGTATCGCTATTAAAAGTATAGTTACACCCCTAGTACTGACTAATAGTGACTGGTATTGACTATGGTAATAACTAGACTATGTCTATGGTACTGACTATGGTAATACTAGGCTAATTGTACAGACTATACTGACTACGGTACTGAATATAGACTTAGGTACTGACTTTGGAACTGACTATATCAATTTATTAGTTTGTGAACGGTCACAGCGTGTCCGTATCTCTGTCTATCACGTGACATCAGCGAGGTCGATAACTTCACAGTCAAACTGGGTGACAATGATAACATGAAAAAACGTAATTACCTACTAAGGTTGCATCATTGAGGCTAATCTATCCAGCGAAAAGATGACTACAAAGGTAATCAACAAACTTGTTTCTTATACACAGTACAGAGAAGACTCTAGCGGGTGCAATCATTCAGCCCCTCTATGACTATGGAGTCCGCGTATGGTATTGCAAGTCTTGCGACACCCTAAAGGCCCTGAAAACAAGGCTCCAAACAGCCCAAAACAAACTGCTTAACCTTCCTCCTCGGACTCACCTTACCAGTGTGGTGGAATTCAGATCAATGAATTCATGAGAAAATGAGGAGACAAGACAATTATATTAGGTGGTGGTGGTCAAGTTTATGTAACATGATATCATGGACAGAAGTACAATTATCACTCTGGGCAGTGGTAAAAGAGTTCTGGCAAGAAGAATGGTCAGACACTAGAGTTATACTGTGTGGCTTCAAGTCCTCTGGAACGAGCTGTACCATAACAAGATAGGCTTTACCAAAACAATAGTTACTGAGGCCTACTGAAGGCCTCTCTATCCTAACTATCAAGTATTAGTATCATCATAAAGACCTAGATATTAATATAATCAATAAATACATGATCTACTCTATAAAGTCACACATAATCAATCATGATAACCTCTAATCTACGACACCAGTCTAGCGTGGGGTGGCTCAAAGTAGATTACAGAGTACAGCATCTTGCAACCCATGTACTTGACAAAATACTTCCAAAACATCAAGGATGTCAAATTTCCACAATTACAACACCAGAGGCAGCGCCACAGACCATGTTCAACCCAGATTCAGCTCAAACAAATGGTCAAATTCGTTCTCCTGCTATACCACTAAAATGTGGAATGCCCTACTGAAGGCCTTAAAGGAATGTGAATCCCTAACTTCCTTTAGAACCGTTCTGAAAAAGAAATCAAACCTCGGTTCGAAGTGAAGCGGTGAATTTTTATTCTATGTGTTCTAGAGCTTTGAAATCTGTGCTCTAGGTCTATACATTCTGTGTTCTAGATCTATACTTTCTATGCTTTAGTTCTATACTTTAATGAATTCTGAATGAATGAATGATTTTGTCTGGAGGGCCAAATTGTCATGTGAAGCTTGACCAATCCTCAATTCTGCATGCACGGGACATGTACAGGACATGTACGGGACAGACATTCTCACTCCTTGAGAATCTATGGGAATCCTCCAAAAAACAGGTAGGCCTACGGGACAGACAAAGCCACTCCTTTGAAGCGGCTTTCACCGCTTCAAAAACCACTTACAGGCGGCTGCCACTCGAAACTCGTAACAATAAACCTAGCCTAACCTTACCCTCCCCCTACCTTTTATTTTGCTTTTTTTTCTGATGATATCTAGGCCTACTGCATACTGCCTACTGGGTTATGTCTGTCATTCAGAAGGATCTCAATGGAAACATGCCGCGGCTTACCTGAGTTTCCTTTTAGTTGACCTTGTAGGCCTACCAGTGAACTGTAGGCTACTGAAACTGTACCTTTTCCTATGCAAACTTCTAATAAATACTTAAATCAACCAATCAATCAATAAAGAATGTCTTGACTTGTCAAATGTTAACACAAATAAAGATAATTAAGTGACTTTATTTCAGTTAGTGTGTGTGTGTGTGTGTGTGTGTGTGTGTGTGTGTGTGTGTGTGTGTGTGTGTGTGTGTGTGTGCGTGCGTGCGTGCGTGCGTGCGTGCATAAACATTGATTTTCACAATAAATGCAAAAACAGCTTACCGGTACTTTTTTTCTTTTTCTTTTAAATGTTGTGATTGTAAATCCATGACTCAAAAGTATGTTTCCATTCATTCACCTTTTGCTTGGTCCAGCATCAACCTGTTAAATGCGTGGAGGATTCCTATTTGCTCAGGCAGACGTCTACAGACTGCGGTACTAAGGAACCGTAGTTCAAATATTTTTGTGTCGGCTTCTGGATCAACGTCGACATCCCGATATGAAACTACATATCCCACAATGCAATGCTTGAGGCAGGTCCCGCCCCTTCGAACCACATGACTTGTGGTACCCATCACACCATAACAAGAGGAGTGTAATCTGAACAGAACGGCTAAAATTGATAATATTTCAAAGCTGTATTCATTGCTTACATCGTTAATAGACGCGCATCACATCGGTAAAATGAAGTGTCGCTGTTTGGTCATCGTGTTGTGTCTGGTTGTGGGTGCATTGGCAGGAAGATACTCGAGGGAGGCGAATGAAGCTAAATCCAGCAGTGATGGGAAGGCGATAGAATTCAGGATAGCCAAAATGAACCAGGTGTGGGAGAAGTCTCTAAGGGTACGTATCAACATTTATAGCAGAGGAGTTATGTGAGTAAGAACTTATTGTCCGTTTAGATTCATTTAGAACTCTGACTGTCTGCCCCCCCCTGCACTGCAGTATTGTCTATTGTCATTTGGAGACTTGGTTTGTTTGCAGAAATCATATCTGGGATCAAATTAGAACCATATAAATTAATTTACTACATAAAGGCATAATATGCCTTTATGTAGTAAATTAATGTATGTATAATGATGATGATATGAATGATATTATCATGTTAATTTGTGACGCTCAGTTAATTTTTGATGCTCTTAATAACTTAATCACTTTTTCTATATCAAATCCATTTATGGCCATTCCACACCAATGCAACTCCTAGCAACTGCCATTGCGGATAATGGTTGCAAGTAGGTGCATTTGTGTGGACTGGCTGTAACACAAGTGGCGTTTCCATAAAGCCACTTTTTGCGCATTAACGGCTTAGTCGCAAAATGTTTTTATGGAAACACTTCAAAATGCGAATAAACTTTCATTATCCGCAAAAAAGATTATCCGCTTGGAGGAGGAGGATTTTGAGGCTTAATCGAATAAACTAAATGCGCAAAAGTGATTGGAAACGGGTCAGACAATACATTCGAATAAAGTATGACGTTCTAGGTCCATTTCCCCTGCCGCTTTGTCCATGGTATAGCGTTAGCCTACAAAACAAACCTGTTGTTTGTTACACACGGAGAGACACGGGTCTTCCTCCCGTTTTCACCTCAAGCCATCGGTGGCGAGCGAACCCTTCCTCATCCCACGGTGTTGCGTGCCTGAAGTGCCCAATCTACAAGCTCACAGGCACAGCAGCTCGCATCCACGTCTCCTCGCCGCGTTGTGAGCTTCCAGATCGGCCACCTGACCTTCCAGAGGACGCTGAAACTTCCACTGTGCAGCTACGCGACCGCGGTTTTCCCGGTGAACCGGTAGCTTTATGTATTGAGAGGAACTATTGCCAATTTCGTAAGAGACTCGTCGCCAATTGTAATATATTTAAAAGTTATTTGGGGCCATGATGATGACTGATAATCCCTTCTTCCCACTACTAGACAGCGACCGAGTGACAGCAGTCAGACGTGCAGACGGTGCAGTGCTCAGGTTCGGTCTGAAAAAAATCAGCCCGATCAACTCTTGCGACGTCGCTAATTCGAATGACACCCGCAAATGGAAACATGCTAACTTCGCTGTCTTAATGCGTATTTCTGATAATTCGCTTCCCTAATTCGATTAAGTTTATGGAAACCCCACTACAGTCGATGTAGTCTCTTCTTAACAGTAATTCACTTTGAGCTTTAAGGTTATACTGTAATACTGCTGGACTAAACACTAGTATTGTCAATGACTTGTTAGATGCAGTTGTCCCCGGTGCGTCTGTCAGAGCTGCACAGTGATCTGAAAATCCAGGAGAAGGATGAGCTGCAGTGGAAGAAGATAAAAGCTGAAGGACTCGATGAAAATGGCGAGAAGGAAGCCCAGCTCCGACGCAACTTCAATGGTGAGTGAGAGCTGCCAGGGGCCACAGTATCCAATAGCTGTGTGTTCTATTAGGTTCACTTTAGATTCTGCACCACAGAATGAATCAGAACTTAACTCAATGACTGCACCAAAAAATAGTGTTTTTCATGTACCTTGGAAAAATCACTGAATAATCTATGCCGCTCATATCCACACATTCAATTCAAAAGACACCCACGGGTCTTGTCAAATCTGAAAATATTCATTGTACCCCCGCCCGCGTCTGTCTATTTGAAACATAGCAGCCCTCTCTCAACGGGCCCGGCGGCACGAGGGGGACGCCTGGGGCCCATCCCCCTCACTCGGACCGCCCGTCCCCATCAGTGAAGCCGGCAAATACTCGAAAACAAAGGCGAAACACTAATTTGCTTAGTGATCGCAAGGGCCAGTTCACCTCTGGGACAACCAGATCTCAGAAACACAGAATGAACACAATAAATAACTCAGGATTGTGTTGATCTTGTCCCAAACAACAATAAAATAAGATCTGGTTGTCCCAGAGTTGAACTGGCCTTTACATGGACAGCCCCCTCAACCATTGAGTCCTGCCGGGCCTGTCTCCCAATAGACGGGTTTCTGGTCCACGTTACACTGATAAAACTAGATGCGTGCGCAGGATCCGTACCAAAATTAGCCAATGAAACCAGCGCTCCCCAAAAAAACAGGTTTGGGGATTGGACGGAATTGATTACATGATACAGTCAGCTGTGCATTTAGTCTCAATGTTTGTAAACAAGAAACCCGTCTACGTCTATAGACACACATTATGAGGGTTTTCTTTTTGTTTTCCTAAAAAACTTCAACGGGCGACGTACTGTACCACGGAATCAGAAAATATTTGGTAACCCATAGGCCAGCGTAAAAAAAACAACTCGTCACGTGGCAGCGAATTTAAGAGTGAAAGACACATTGAAATCAACAATACATTTTTCACACACTAAGAGCATATCTGTAGTGATTATATGGCCATACCTAACACTGGATGCCAAAAAAGTGAAAAATCCGAGTGTTTGTGTATTATAATGAAACAATTAGAGCCCTAAGCCCAGCCCCTAAACAAAAACGTAATGCGTGATGACGAACATCAAGTCTATTTAATAATTCACAAGGTCAGAATGACTGACAGTTGTCTGTGTCAATCAACGTCATCTACTTCAACTTCAGAAACTCCCTGCTGGTTCGCATGTCTTCACCCTTCCCCGCCTCCCCGTTCGTCCTCTCCGCACAGCAGAGCCAGTCTTTTGCGCTGGCTTGCCTCTGGTTCAGCCAATCACAAGCCGCGGCCGACATCTGATGTCCTATGAAGACAAATTTGTGATACTGAGCGCCGATCGTCAGCTCGCCCGTCTTTACATATTACCAATGTCTTCAATGAGTTATGGCCTGCCTACTTTTTGACCGTCAAATCACATTCATCCGAGCGCAATGTCCCTCCTTTCTGGACTGTTTCATGAGGAACTGCGCCACCATAAGGAGGTGGAGCGAGTGAAAAACTTCCCTTTCAGCTCAACTTTAAACTAACTCTGACATTCATCCATTACAGTTAGAGATTAGAGTTTATTTGTCATTGTAACAATACAGTACAGGTACACAGGCACAGTTTCATTTGTCAACGATCAACTCATTTACAAAGAACAGTACACATACAAGTACATTCACAGTACAACGAAATGTATTTGTGCATTTAAGGGAGCACAGCTGCTGGCAGTTGACCTTACATTAAAGCACACAATGGCTTTGAAGAGTAACCGCAGAGAGGAATTAAATCAGGGTTACAGTTAACACAATAGAAACACAACATCACTGAAGTCAACTATCACTCTCATACCGTATTAACATAGGGAGTCATTATAACCTTTGGCCTAAAAATGCTTAAGACAAGGCATATCACACTATCATGTGACAGATGTAACGGATCTCTCAGTCTAATGGAAAATGTATTATGCTTTCTTTTTACTCTTTTTGCCTCTTACTGTATGTTGTCCCAATGTCCTATTAATAGTCAAATTCCGTGTTTGATAAAATGTGTAGAATGGATGTAATCTGGTGACTGGTGTTAATTAAAGATTCAAGAGTTAAAGAGGTACAGTAGAGAGAGTTTAGGTCTATCATAGATACTGTTGTCAAGAGGTTTCACTCTGTCCAGAAACCACAAATTAATTCTGTATAGTAAGTGTGCCGATTTTTCCATTCATTTCAGTATGAATGCAAATCTACTTGCAGAGATTCAGGAGTCCTGACAGTGAACTTTGCGTTGAATTTTTACCCCCCTCCTCCCCCTTTAAACAAATGCAAATTCTAAAACAGGAAAATGGTCTGTTGATGTTTATGAAAAGCTGTGAATAGACTAATATTCATCAGTGGCGAAAGGGTATTTTATGCTTTCCAGCTCATTACGTTTCTTTGTCTTAAAGTGTTCAGAGATTGGCCACAGTACACAGTGACTCTGAAACTAGTTCATAGTTGATGATGAAGCACTACTGGCTCATGGCATTGCTGATTCAGCAAGTACAAGAATAGTCTACTGGGGCAGAATTATAAAGGCAGAAGTATAGAGCAGCTGTCCTGAGATAAACACTCAGATTTGAGCTTATCACATTTTAGTTACAGTCACAGAGATTTGTTCCTTTTTTAACAGAGTGGAAGCCACAACATTCAAGTATCACTACAATAATTGTCTCCACCAGCCGGCTGATGGAGAGTATGTTTTCCCCTCCGTCCGTCCGTCCGTCCGTCTGTCCGTCCGTGCGTGCGTGCGTCCGTGCGTCCTCGCAGTTTGTGAACAGCTAATCTCAGTCACCGTTGGCCCGATCGCTGCCAAACTGAGCACACACACTCCCTGGATGCCAATCTAGAACCTCTGCCCCACATTTTTCAAATCAGCCTCATGGTGGCGCTATAACAGGCCGATTTGTGTGGCCTGGTTGTTACCAGCTAATCTCTGGCGCCATTGGCCTGATCGCTGCCAAACTGAGCACACACACTCCCTGGATGCTAATTCAGAACCTCTGCCCCACATTTTTTAAATCAGCCTCATGGTGGCGCTATAACAGGCCGATTTGTGTGGCCTGGTGGAGACCTGTGCTCGTTCTGATTTCTTTCCCCCCTGAACTGGGCTCTTTGGTATTTTAAGCTTCTTTGCTGTTCAGTAGAGCCAGCGCCGGAGGAGACAGAAACGCCCCCCCCCCCCCCCCCATAACCAATAGGTTTGCTAAGTGTTGTAATCATTAACAAAAACGAATAGCCTATTAACCAACTCCTCAAATGAAATAAGAAAAGTCCAATCTCTCTCCATTAAACACACAAAGGTTAAGTCAGCACTCAGCACAGCCGCGTTGTGCATACCACACAAGCACATGACACACAAACTGTGTGCAGCCAGCAGCAGTAAGCAAGAAAGTTGATCAACCACAGCAGCAAATAAAACAAATAATAATGGGCAGCTGCCAGCCAGGCTTACCTTTCAGAAATGAACACGGCAGGCATTACTGTAATGAGCCTCTGAAAATCCTCTTGTATAATCATCCTTGTGGCTGCACTTGGTTTTGGGTAAATTAATTCCTCTAACTCTGTGTGCCCTTCTCTGGTCCTGCCTGGTAGTGTATTCTCTCCAGCGCTGCTGTCATTGTCAACAGTTTCTTGAGCAGAACATGACGGTGGACACCGTGGACTCACAGCCTGATTATCTTTATAGTTAGTCTTTTTGACATGTTTGCTATTTATATTCATTCGCTATTACTACCTGTCAGTGCTTCCTGTTTACTTTAGTTCAGACTTGGCGGGTAGTTCAGTGGGTGTGTGTTTACCAGGGCAGGGCTGCTGCTTGGCCATTACGTGGGCGCCTCTCCCTCCCCCGAGGCGGCTTCAGAGGCAGTGATTGGCACATTTATTAGCTGCACGCAGGTTGGCCAACACTGCCGCTGCCCGTTTTTTTTTTTTTTCCTTTCTTCCCTCCCTCGCTCGTCCCTCGCTCTCTCGCTCTCTCTCTCTCTCTCTCTCTCTCTCTCTCTCTCTTTTTTTTTCCCCCCCCGACGCATTTTTAAAGTGCCACTGTAGGCAGCTGACTAGTTCGCCTCTATATACGCGCCGGCCCTGAGTAGAGCTTTTAATTTTTGCTTATCCCATATGCACAGACCTTGGACAGAGGTGTGTGTGTGTGTGTGTGTGTGTGTGTGTGTGTGTGTGTGTGTGTGTGTGTGTGTGTGTGTGTGTGTGTGTGTGTGTGTGTGTGTGTGTGTGTGTGTGTGTGTGTGTGTGCATGTAAGTGCATGCGTGCGCACTATTATGTAAAGCATTGAGTATTGCTCCACTTTTAAAAAACATATATTCAATACTTATTCAAGAAGCAATTTATTTAAAGGACCGGGGATCAAATGTATTACGAAAGAAGCCAGCATGTAAAAGGAAGACTTGTAGGCACTGAGGCACATCTTCTTTGGGCTGCACTGTGAGACTTAAGTCAAGTAAAAAAAAGTTGCCAGGTCTGGTCTGATAATCTGCCCTTAGCTTGACTAAAAAGGCTTGACAGGCTGGCTTCACTCATTTTCTCCAGCTCATTTATTATGGAAGATGCTACGTATATCCTTTGCTGTCCTAATAGTCAGGGACCCACAAGCCCAGAAGCTCAAGGAATAGGGGTGATACCTGTGATGTCTTGCCGTACTTTTTATTTCTGTTTTATCTATTAGTTTGGTTATTAAGGTCCACAGAATGAGAGGCCTGCTCTGCCGGAAACATCGCGTAAAAAAGTTATGGCCATTTGTATATTCACTGTCCCATCGACTTCACTATACAGGAAAAGAAAAATATTTAAAAGAGAAAATAAATGTGCTTTAAGTAGCATGTGAGGGGTCAAACTAGGGGTTCTTCATCATTTTGAATCCATTGCAAGCATTTGTTTTGCATGAAAAACATTCCTAGGGCAAAATATCGGCCCTCCAAAACTGTGAAAAGTGAAGATTTTTTGATGACTCATCACTTTTTACTATTTTGGGGGGCCAAAATTTTGCCCAAGGAATGTTTTTCATGCAAAACAAATGCTTGCAATGGATTCAGAATCATGAAGAACCCCTAGTTTGACCCCTCACATGCTACTTAAAGCACATTTATTTTTTGTATTCTTTTCCTGTATAGTGAAGTCGATGGGACAGTGAATATACAAATGGCCATAACTTTTTTTCGCGATGTTTCCGGCAGAGCAGGCCTCTCATTCTGTGGACCTTAATGACCAAACTAATAGATAAAACAGAAATAAAAAGTACGGCAGAACATCACAGGTCCTCTCTCATTATCAGGGACTGGGTCCCTGACTATAATGAGAGTGCGAGCAGGCAGCGGGTGATAACACCACTATAGTTAGTCTTATAGAAAGTATGGTGACTATGGAGCCATTTACGGAAGCTTTTATCACTGAATGCAGGGGATCCAGTTAATTGGATTGGAGCACAGATACCCTAAAGTACTCTTATTACTGTCTGACTGAGATGTACTGTATACATGTGCAGTTAAGTATATGCATGTGACTCTGAGTGATGTAGCAGACAGAACTGCTTGCCATTTGAACCCTAGTGTGTATCCTTATTCTGGGTGAGTATTTGCTGAAAATCAATCAATCAATCAATCAATCAAACTTTATTTATAAAGCACATTGTACACAAACTTAGCTAACCAAAGTGCTGTACAGGTAAAAGCGCAGTCACCTCAGGTTCTTCGGGTTTGGTTTGTTTGCGCAGTCAGCAGTGACTGGCCAGCGGACCTCAGAGATTTGGGTGGATTATAGCGCACTACAAGATCAGCCATGTAAGAGGCGGCCAGACCATTTATAGATTTAAAGGCAAAAAAGGAGGAGTTTAAAATCTATATTTGAACAAGAGTCAGTGGAGTGTGGCCAAAACTGGTGTGATGTGATTGAATTTGTTGGTACCTGTGAGAAGGCGGGCAGCAGCATTTTGTACTAATTGTAAGCGCCTGAGAGAGGAAAGGTCAATACCATAATAAAGTGCATTGCAATAGTCCAGTCGAGATGTGATAAAGGCATGTATTACTGTTTCAAATTGTTTGAGTGGTAGATAGGGTTTTATTTTAGCTAGTAATCGTAAATGGGAAAAGCTGGTTTTGACGGTGGAGCTAATAGGTGTTAAAATAGTAGATCTACAACGTCACACTGTGTCACGTTGAAACATGTGACATGTAGATCAGCTATTTTCAGGCCTAGAGGGTGAAAAAAGTGGACAAATAGTTAGTCAAGCCTGGTCAACTAAGGATTAGTTTATGTAGGGGGTTTTAAGTGTTTAAATCCAAAAGTGCAAGCAGTCATAATGTATTTTGATGTATTTTTTGTAATGTATAGTGATCCTGGCCAAGTATGGGATGGATGGGAAGAGAGATACACGGCCACTGGAGAGCAACTACCTGAAGGACCATGACCACGACCCTAAAGATGGAGACACATTTGATGACCCCAGGCTGGATAAACTCTGGAACAAGGTGTGTGTGTGTGTGTGTGTGTGTGTGTGTGTGTGTGTGTGTGTGTGTGTGTGTGTGTGTGTGTGTGTGTGTGTGTGTGTGTGTGTGTGTGTGTGTGTGTGTGTGTGTGTGTGTGTGTGTGTGTGTGTGTGTGGGGGCGTGTGTGGGGGCGTGGGCGTGTGTGGGCTGTGGGCACATTCTGCTTCTGTGCAGCCAAATAATACATAAACACATTTAAATAGTTGCCCACTCCAGTATCTGATACAAAATATATTACATTTGCTACTACTTAATTTCCCTGATGAAGACAAAGTCAAATTCATATATTTTCTCTGAGGCTGGTGCATATACAATACATCTACATCCCTTTCTTTGCAATATTGCATTCAAAATAGTCATAATAAAAGCATAAAAGTAACATGTTGCAAAAAATAAGTAAGTAAAGGAAAAGAATGCGTGTCTTCTACGTCGAGGAGCGAAGAGAGAAGAAATGAAGGTTCACTCCCAGCCCTTTTCGTTATTGTCTGCTGCCAAATGATAACCTGGAATCACCAAAAAGTTTTGTTGAAATTGATTTTCGGTTCATTTCATAAACCACTGAACCGAGAAAATTGTCAAACTTTATATTTGATTACATCAGCAAGCCCCTATGACTAAACATTCACCTGTGTGATTCCCAGAGCTCAAATGTTCCTCCACACGCAGCTGTCATTGTGGAGACTCTGTTGGGCTGCTACGCTGTTCTGAATCTAATTCCAGATGGCTGGTCAAAACATGCACCAAAAAAAATGCATTGTGGTACCAACTCTCTCTCTCTCTCTCCTATTCTCTCTCCCTCCCTCTCTCCTCCTCTCCTGTCTTTCTCCATCTCCTCCTGGAGTCATCTGAGCCCAATTGTGTTCAATGTGTTCATTTGTTGTGTTGCTTATTTTATAAGTTATGCGCAGCTGCATCTAATGATATCGCCTCGCTGTACTGTCCATTTAATTTTTTAATGTGCCTTGTAATGTTGTAGGCCACATACTCTACATTATCTTTCAATGTTTTAGAGTTTGAGAAGAAATGTAATTTGTATTTGGCAAGATTTTCTGGCCCGTCGCCCGTCACTTTATATAGCACCTTTATCCAAGGTTGTGCATTACATTCACCCATTCACACACACATTCATACACCGATGGTGGAGGGAACCATGCACGGCACCAACCGGCTCATCGGGAGCAATTAGGGGTTCAGTGTCTTGCTCAAGGACACTTCGACAGTAACTCTGGGGGTGCCTGGGATTGAACTAGGAAACCTTTATTTGCCAAGCGTACACTTTCGTCGGGCCACTGCCGCCCCAATCGATGCATGTTTAGTACAGGGAGGTTATACAACAGTGGAAGTGTATGTCTGGTTTCTAATTCTAATTCTGTAAACAATTACAAACTAAGAATACGTTGGAAAATGATGAATTGTCTAATTAGTCCCTACTGAGATAAACCAAGCCTGAATATGCATGCGTTCAGTGCGGTCCCAAAACACACACACACACACACACACACACACACACACACACACACACACACACACACACACACACACACACACACACACACACACACACACTCTCTCTCTCTCTCGCTATTGCTCTCTCTCTCTCTCTCTCTCTCTCTCTCTCTCTCTCTCTCTCTCTCTCTCTCTCTCTCTCTCTCTCTCGCTAGTGTGGTGAAAAGCTGACACAGCTTAACTACAGTAGACACATTTTGAATCATAACCTTTGATCGACTGTAGCCTAATTGACAGAGGGAACTTTCAGATCAGACTTTTCAGATGACAGATACATTTGAATTACAGGAATCTGTTTTGAATGACATTTTCATGGTGCAGGATCCTCATACAGGGGACACAATGCGCACATACTGTAGGCTACTGTGTACTGGCTCTGCATAACATAATAGGCTGCTACATGTTGCTTAATAAAACAATAACATCTATCTTATTTACACACACTGCAATTCAGGACTAATCTCTCATTTACAAATGCATTATGAGATATGATAACAGCCTACAATACATGAACAACACATTAATATTCCTTCTTTCTTCTTAACCTCCTGATCCAGCATCTGGAGGCTTTTGTGTGTGTGTGTGTGTGTGTGTGTGTGTGTGTGTGTGTGTGTGTGTGTGTGTGTGTGTGTGTGTGTGTGTGTGTGTGTGTGTGTGTGTGTGTGTGTGTGTGTGTGTGTGTGTGTGTGTGTGTGTGTGTGTGTCAGGGTGGGTTTTGCCTGGCTCTCATAAAACTACTGGACTGTGTAGAGTGTACATCCACAACGTTGTATATTTTTGGTGGATGTAAATTAGTCTTTTGTTTCTCTACCATGTCTAATCCCTCAACAGCTGACCACTGTGAAGTGTGAAGGCATGCCCAGACTGGTTCAAATGTTCAGTTCCTCTTCTTTATCTGAACCATGCTCTGAGCTTGCCACAGGCAAAATATGATTATTTTGGGGGGTCACCGCCTGAAAAGCTTGAGAACCACTGGCTCCTAAAATCAAACGTTTGTTTTTTCCTCCCCATGGCGTGGTGTTATGCTAAGTTTTGCAGAATTACAGGCATGTGTATTGATTATGAATTCAGATTCAGATAAGATCCTTTCTACCCACTGTATTAGTGGATGAGGTCCATTGTCCTCCATTCCAAGTTATCCTGCCACACATGATCTTCCTCCATTTAACTAAGGCTTAGTGGCTTTTGTGTGGAAACTGACTCCTCTACTTCTCCTCAATTAATTTGTCCTTATCAGGCCAAAAGCTCAGGGAAGTTCTCCAGCGAGGAGTTGCTGAGCCTGAAGAGGGAGTTTCAGCACCACAAGGACAAGATCCACGAGTACAATATTGTCATGGATACCGTGAGCCGCACTGAGGGTGAGCTGCCTGACGGCCCAATTAAGCCCAGTTTATACTTAATTAACTGATTTTCAAGGGAACATCGCAACACCCTGTTCGCATGAAATTCAATCATTAGCGAGTGGCACCGCCGGGAGCGTGTCGATATTTCGACAGAACATTTGTTCTACGTCCCAGTATTTTGACGCGGGTGAATGTTAACCTGGTGAAATGCTAACCTGCCGACACTGGTGAATGTTAACCTCTATGCCTAAACCTAACCCTAACCCTGACGCTGGTGGGTAGCTAACCTGCCGATGCTTATAGTCGAAATAATGGGACGTAGAAATAGCGAGATTTCCCTGGCACCGCCGCCTTAGCATCAGCCAATGTTTTGTGTGTCAGGTAGCCTCTACCTGGTTCTGATATTCTGTGGGCGGTTGTGTTTTTTTCTTTGCGTTTTCTGATAATGATGTCCTTTGGACCAGTGGGGCAGTGCATGTATCTCCGCGCTGCATACACAGAGGGTGCTTGTCACATCTCATCACTGAGCTTCAGTCCGGCCCACCGTCCAACACATCTGATTATTATTATTATTCAGATGCAGGTGCTAGGGAGGAGAGACATGTCTATTGGTCGGCTGTTTTGCACAAGGCATTCTAAGTAGCACTCACACATTTTCCCTGAATATGTTGTGGATACTTTATTACTTGTGTGGTGTGTTTTAAAATGGAGAACCAATCAGACACTGCCTTCACACAGGAGAGTTTTTTTTGCTGGTCATTCAGTCCTTGTGTATCAAAAAGGCAACTGGGTTAAGCACCGTTGGTCCGACCAGTTTAACATTCACCAGCGTCTCGGCAGGTTAGCATTCACCAGCGTCGGCAGGTTAGCAATTTCACCAGCGTTAGTTTGACTGAGGTTAGGGTTAAGGTTAGGTTTAGGTGTATCTCCGTCCCCCCGACTTTCGTCACCTCCGCGCAGCCAATCACAAGCTTCCGCTGCCTTAACCCAGTTGCCTTTTTGATACACTCGGACTGAAAGACCTGCAAAAAACACTCTCCTGCCTTCACACTGTGCCACTCACTCACTCAGTTTCCAATTTCTCCTTCTAGTCCAGGCGTTTCGTGCAGTATTTTGATGGAATCGTGCACTTTATGAAAGAAGCATGAAATTTGGCACACAGTTAGAACATGCCATATGGAACATTTTGGGCTATAGGGACATCGCAGATTTGTCTTGGGAAACTTGTTGGAGCCAATCAAACATTTGTTTTGCAGGAAAAACATTCATTGGGCTAAAAACTGACCCCATAAAACTATGGTTTAGTGATGAGTCATCACGTTTCACAGTTTTGTGGCGGCCGTTTCTCGGAAAGGAATGTTTTTCGTGCAAAACAAATGCTTGCATTGGATTCAGAATCCCGAAAAACACCTAGTTTGACCCCTCACATGCTACTTAAAGCATATTTATTTTTTGTATTATTTTACTCTATAGTAAAGTCTATGAGAGCCCAACTTTGATTGGCTCCCAAAGTTTCCCAAGACAAATCTGCGATGTCCTTATAGCCAAAAATGTTCCATATGGCATGTTCTAACTGTGTGCCACATTTCATGCTTCTTTCATAAAGTGTGCGATTTTTGCCTGAAACGCTCGGACTATTCCACCTTTCTCTTGATCCAAATGTCAGCTGTTATCATTTTGTCAATGTGGGTCCCAGATACCTGGCTTAAACCCCACCTTTCAGGAATGCAAGTTGGGAATGTATGCTCCACTCGATTATGCATTACCCATTGTACCTAGTGCACGTTTGTAAGGTAACCATTAGTATTAACCGGCTACAGATTTCTTAACTGTTCCTGGTTAAACGTTTAACTATTAAAATCCCTTAGTTGACACTATGCAACTTGTTGTACTGTATGTTGTTTCTTGTATAATTGGCCAGTTTGTGATGCCCAATAAAGAATCCTATGGTTTCATGTAAAATCTGTGAATAAATGTATATATATATATATATATATATATATATATATATATATATATATATATATATATATATATATATATATATCTCTCTCTCTCTCTCTCTCTCTCTCTCTCTCTCTCTCTCTCTCTCTCTCCCTCTCTCTCTCTCTCTCTCACCTTTCATTCTTACTCCCTGCTAAATCCTCCATTTCCCAATCTGCCTCCTTCCCCCCACACCATCTTCCATCCTATGTTTCCATAGAGATACATAAAAATGTGATCTCCCCCCTGGAGGGCGAAGAGAAAGAGCATGCGCTGCACCAGAAACACACCGAGCTGAAGCAGAAAATGAGGGACCTCAACCAGGGCTTCGAGAGACTTCGCAAATTAAGCCATGAGGGGTTCACTGAAGACAGCGGTAAGCAACACGCAACACACACATGTCTGCTGATCAGCCATGGGCCTTTGTGCTTCTGCTTTTCATTTAAAATCGAATGTGTGTGTGGCCGTGTGTGTGGCCATCAGAATGACCTTGACACAAATGAAAGCGGGGGATTTAAAGTAGGCCAATGCAGTCAAACGTATATAAAACCATATTATATTCATATGAAATAATAAAACCAGTCGTGTTGGGAAAACATTCTTGGAATGTTTCTCCTCATGGGATTGTTTCTTCTCATATAGCCTTCACCACGCTGGGGTTTGGCCTTCCACGCGCACACAATTAAAAATGAGTTGAAAGTTATAAATGGGCTGCCTCTGGGCACCCGGGTCTAGTTGTCCTCTAGAGAATACCGTTCTTCCATCCTGGTCCTCTAGGACCCTCGTCTTCTGTCCTACTTGGAAGTTAATTGTATTCACCTGGAGCCCAAAGTCCCTGATTGGAAAGGAATAGAATCACAAAGAATAAACAATCAACTCCTGTTTAATGTGGCACCATAATGGATGTAGGGATGGGACGATACGCGATATTATCGTTTATCGTGATTAAAAAACACTCACGATAATCGTATCGTGGAGATTTAATTTATCGTGATATCGTCCTCCGTCATGCACTGGGATCTATTCACCTTTTATTTGCCAAGCTGCATATCCATTTAAACCCTCTATAATTGGTAAAGGTACTTATAATATACATACATTTGCCAAAAAAACATTTAATGTTTCGCCCCAGGATAATAGATTTTGATTAGCGCAATAATATCGTAAATCATGATTACAATAATCGTGATTTTTCATATCGCCCCATCCCTAAATGGATGCGATATGTAACCAGCAGAATGGTCATATGTTATTGAAATTTATGACCAAAATATAAAGTGCACAATCATCATACTTTATTCAAATATATACCTAGAATATTTCTGATATGATAGATACTGTAATCATTATTTACTTGTTTCTGTGTTATGGTCAACCACTTAACGTGCAGCCATGCCATCTCAGTAACATCCCAATCCCAATTCTATTCCTGTTAAGCTGGGATGGAATGAAAAGGATGACCGATGGACGCGGTCATCATACCAGTCCCGTACGGATGGATACTGTCTTAGAAAGTTTAGAAAGAAAGCCAGCAGTACTTGGGAGGGTAGGTGCAGGATAGAAGAATTACTGTGTGGTATCTTTAGAAATAGTTTTGTCTGTCACATACTTGTTAAGCTGAAGGGAATCAGTCTCATTTCGACTCCCAGTGACTCACTGAGTCATTCATCTTCACGCCCTCGCCTCATTTCCCACTTCTTCTTGTGCCAAAAGGCTTATTGTCCTTTTCCCTTTTGTACCCATCTATTATTCTATTAATTTCTGTACTGATTTATGTGTCAGGATACGGGGGAGAGTTATGAACATTTTAGTTTTGTTTTTTAAATACACTCGGGTTGAGTTCCCAAAATCCCATACTCGGGCCTCTCTCTTTCCATTTCATACTGTGAATATTGAATGTGAAGTACATCAATACAGAGCAGTTGCTGCTAGCAAGTGAACAACCTAGAAAAGTGCCTGTTTGATGATATGGAAAATGATGTAGTTAAAATTAGACTAATTTCAAATGCATGTTTTGAATGGCAACTGGTATAGGACACTCTGCAAGTGCATAAAGCTATGCCAACATGTGTGTTAACATTCAGGTCCTTCTCTGTCCCTGTATAGAGTTCAGAGAGCCTCGTGTGATTGAGCTGTGGGAAGCTGCCAGGAGAGCAAACCTCACAGATGATGAATTGGAGTCTCTTAAGGCATGTGTTAAATTTTCTCTATTTGTATTAGTTGTTGTACTTAATGCTCCTACAGTCCTTGTAAAGTTCTTGTGGAAATGTCTTCCTGTATCAAGTTTTCAATTGGCAGCAGACATTTCTTTAATCAATGAGAATCACTTAAGCTCCAAAGATAATGACAGTTCCCATTCACATCTATTACTTTAAATTAACCTTGGCAGTGTAGTTTGTTGTGGACAAGCTAAATTAGTTTGGTTCATTTGCTTTTGAAATGCTGAAGCATAAAAACACCCAGTCATCCTTTGTCACTCTGAGAAAGTCAATTTTCTCTCAATATGTGTGCAGGATAAGATCCATCACAGGTAAAGGGACATTTTCTATGCTTTGCTCTCCTACAGTGCGGACGTATCGCTGCTTGCTCCCGCTTAGGCTCGCTTGTGCTTACATTCTTCTGCTGATACTGATGTTTTATTTTTTCTCTGAGAAACTACAAATGGATCTTGGATACTTATAAAACTCCGGGATTGTTTTGCTGTACTGCAATATACTATTTTTTGCCACTTGGTGACTGGATACGTAGCATCTAGCTAACTAGCAAGATGGCCGGACCAACCATTTCTACAAGGGTTTATCAGAAACTGCTTCAGAGGATTGCAGTACTGGAAACGGAATTATTCCAATTAAAACAAACCCAAAGACTGGATAAACCACTCGCCTGGAATTCCCTTGGTGCAAAGCCAAAGATGAAAGAACGGACGACGGGCAGGACACCCTCCCAAAGCCCTCTTATCACCGACGAATGGCCGGAATTACCCCGGCACAGCGCTGCTTCGACCCCCCTTCATAAATGGGCAACTGCCAAGGGGAAAAACACTGCTAAAAAGTCAAACGCAGTCCAATCTCCACACACACCGAGTGTGCAGCTGGCAAACAGATTCACGCCACTGGCCGAGGATGACAGGGGTAGCATCTCCCCAAGCTGGCTAACAGAACAGCTACTAGAAGCCCCCCGAAGTCCCCCTGTTGACAGAGAGAACGTCCCACCCAGCAGGGTAAGAACCACCTCAGTGATTGATCCTGACATTTTGATTGTGGGCGATGCTGCTTTAAAAGGTGTCAAAAGCATAAGAAAGAAGAAGGCAAAAGTTATGTGTTTTCCCAAAGACACAGTCTCTGACATGAAAGACAGAATTCTGGATCTTGTCAACAAACACCAAACGGTGAAAACCCTGATTCTAC
>NC_137812.1:35797908-35822908 GCF_963921795.1 Nannobrachium achirus | reverse complement strand
AGAACTGGCCAATCAGATGCAGCCCTTTGTTATTTGAATTCGCAGAGCGGTTAAGTTCCACACAAAGACATACAGACAGAATCTCACAGGTAATGCAGAGCTGCTGCTAGTGTGTGCTATCTTACAATGAAACACTAACTGCATACTGCGTGTCATCATTTTTGCTGCTTTTTTCATTTCTTCAATTCTTCAATCTTCATTCTTCGATTGGAAAACTAATTTAAGGTAAGAAACTAGTCTTATTGTGTGTGTGTGTGTGTGTGTGTGTGTGTGTGTGTGTGTGTGTGTGTGTGTGTGTGTGTGTGTGTGTGTGTGTGTGTGTGTGTGTGTGTGTGTGTAAAGTGGTTTAAAGTGGTGTAAAGTAACTATGTACATTTACTTAAATACAATTTTGAGGTAATTCTTCTACTCCACTACAACTCGGATCCAAATATTGTAGCCTACTTTTACTACACTACATTTATTTGAAAACTTCAACTTCACTTTGCAGATATAATTATAATATAAAACATACATACTTTAGCCTACTTTATTTTATACCATGGCTATTTGAAAATAGCCCATCTACAAGCTCACAACGCATAGGCTGTGTGTGTGTGTGTGTGTGTGTGTGTGTGTGTGTGTGTGTGTGTGTGTGTGTGTGTGTGTGTGTGTGTGTGTGTGTGTGTGAGGGGGGGGGGGGGGTCAAATTATTTTAAAGGGATTAAAGTATCTTTATGTGAGACATTTAGAGTGAAAGTCTTTAAATCAAATATTTGCTTGTGGGGGTCCCTGGAACAAACTATTTTGAGATGGGGGTCCGTGGCCAAATACATATTTTGGGGGTCCTCAATTAACCACTGATATAGGCAGATTCTACACATGTCTTAAATCCTTTTTTTTTTTTTTTTTTTTTTTTTACATAATTGCTATCAGTGGTTCCCATTCTTTGTCATGTAGAGTACCACCAAAATGACATGTATTTGGTCACAGACCCCCAACGCAAAATATTTTGTTCCAGGGACCCCCAGAAGCAAATATTTGAGTTAAAGATTGTGACTCTAATTTTGGTGTATTCTGCATCTAGCTTAATGGCATAGTCACATCATGCGAGCTACTAGTTGGTTAGCCCTTTTGGGACCACTGTCTGGTCACAAGTTTTGCTGAGATTCTTCACTGTGAGAGTGTGAATCAATGTGCTAGTATTGTATTGGTACATGTCAGTGGGGGGAAATGGAGCAAGCAGTGAAAGTGTGATAAGATAGATTGACTGCTTGTTGCTGTTCACTTACAGCTTTTCCTTCCTGTGACTTTTTCCATACACTCAGGTTGCCATGGTGGGTGATATCGGAGGTGTTTCGCTGGGTGATGCTACCAGACGAATGATGTCGTACCTCCTGTCACATGATCTGGCAAAACAGTTCAACCTTTTTGGACGTAACGACAAGAGGAAGTCCAGATACGTGCGCCTTTATGATGTCATATATGGTATGTTTGAGTATTGAATTGCTCTGTGTAACTTTACTTTATATGTCACTTTAATTAAATGTTTTAATTTTAAGGCATGCCACAGCATGAATAATGGTGTTAGTTTATGCTTCACACGTGAGTCTCGCCCGCCTCAACTGTAACCAGCTGTCAGTTAGATCCTTTTGCTAATCCTCATTCACAGATCTGCTGATCATTACAATCCAATTACAATCCAATCTGAGCTCTCGCTCTGTACGGGTGGCTCCTTTAAATACGACTTGCATTCACTATAGCTCTACTTGGTTTTGATCTTGGATATGCTGCCTCCTCCACCCCAGCATCCACCCAAGCTAACATGTCAAAATATTGCTATTGTACTACTATTGTAACCCTATGGGGAGTTTTGCTTAAAGTTTCCTGGTTTTGCATAGCAAGCAAGCATGAACAAAATTCAGGGAACATCCTTAATGCCAAGTTTAACTGTATTACAAGTTGCAATAAATGGTTAAAAAGACTTTGACCTGAGTGTTTCTGATTAAAATATACAGCAGTGGAAACGGGGTGACATTTTTTGGGAATTGATGTCACTCAAAAAGGTTTCATATTCCATCATTCTAACAGTTGTCTTCTTGTCATTTCTTTTAGGGGGACTTAAGAAAAACCCTATCACACAAGAGACCAACCACCAGGCTGCAGAAAAGGCCATCTCCAAGGGGTTCATTGGTGCTCGCGATAGAGGTGGGAACAGAGTCAGAGGTCAGACTGTACAGCGTCCTCAACTGGATGATGCACCTCCCCAGTAGACCAAGTCTCTGTCTCTCTTTCTCTCCCCTCAGCAGCACAATGCTGCCCTGTGGTTGGCTCAAAGAAACACCCACACGCAAAGTGTTTGTTTTTGGACAATTTTTATCCATTATTTTGTTCTGTTTGTAGTCTGTGGAGCAGTTTTTTCCCATTTTAAGTGTATTTATTTTATATACCACATGTATACAGTATGTATATTTGCTGTGACACTGCTTCTCTTTATGTACATTTGATGTGTGTTCTCTGACTCTTGGCTCATGCAACACCCACACACACAGTGTTTGTCTGTGGAGCTGTTTTTTCCTCCTTTTTTTTACATTTTAAGTGATTTTAAGTGATTTTTTGTATACGTCCTCAACTGGATGATGCACCTCCCCAGTAGACCAAGTCTCTGTCTCTCTTTCTCTCCCCTCAGCAGCACAATGCTGCCCTGTGGTTGGCTCAAAGAAACACCCACATGCACAGTGTTTGTTTTTGGACAATTTTTATCCATCATTTTGTTCTGTTTGCAGTCTGTGGAGCAGTTTTTTTTTTTCATTTTAAGTGTATTTTTTTATATACCACATGTACATACAGTATGTATATTTGCCGTGACACTGCTGCTCTTTATGTACATTTGATGTGTGTTCTCTGGCTCTTGGCTCATGCAACACCCACACACACAGTGTTTGTCTGTGGAGCTGTTTTTTTAAGTGATTTTTTTGTATATACCATATGTACATATACCGTATGTATATTTACTCTGACACTGCTGCTCTTTATGTACATTTGCTATTTGTGCCCTTTGACACTGCTCTTGACACTGCTGCTCTTTATTTACATTGTGTTTGTATTAACAACGTTTTTGTTTAATAAACTTTGTCAAAATATATTGTCTACTTTCATCCTTGCAAAAATATTTCATGTGTAGACTGTTTACAATTATTAATATGGTTGATGTCTAGGACCAAAAGGAACCATCACACATCGAAGGCCCAGTCAGAAACTACTTACATTTGCCTAGGAGCAAGGTTGAGCCCACTTGGATCCCACATTTATCCCCTATGGTTCCGACATAGAATTGCCTAGGTGGGACCACGTGGGCTTGCCCAAGTGGTTCCCACCTGAGTCCTATATAAATTTGCCAAGGTGGGGCCCACCCAGGACCCATGCAGAACCCACCCAGAGCCTACGTGGGCTAGCCCAAGCGGCTCCCACCTGGGTCCCATATAAATTTGCCAAGGTGGGGCCCACCCAGGACCCATGCAGAACCCACCCAGAGCCTATGTGGGCTAGCCCAAGCGGCTCCCACCTGGGTCCCATATAAATTTACCAAGGTGGGGCCCACCCAGGACCCATGCAGAACCCACCCAGAGCCTACGTGGGCTAGCCCAAGCGGCTCCCACCTGGGTCCCATATAAATTTACCAAGGTGGGGCCCACCCAGGACCCATGCAGAACCCACTCAGAGCCCACGTGGGCTAACCCACGAGGGACCCTTGTGGAAACCGCGGACATTCCCACATAGAACCCACGTGGGCTAGCCCAAGTGGTTCCCACCTGGGTCCCATATAAATTTGCCGAGGTGGGGCCCACCCAGAGCCCATGTAGAACCCACGTTGAGCCCACGTGGGCTAGCCCAAGTGGTTCCCACCTGGGTCCCATATAAATTTGCCGAGGTGGGGCCAACCCAGGGCCCATGTAGAACCCACGTTGAGCCCACGTGGGCTAACCCACGAGGGACCCTTGTGGAAACCGCGGACATTCCCAGATGGGGCCCATGTAGGGAAGCCCAACTCATACCCATGCGGGACCCATGTGGGCGTGCTGGCTGGGATAGTACAGTAAAATGTCATAAAATAAACCTGGCACTTTTTAACATCAGGTCACTTTTAAACAAGTCCTCCTCTGTAAATGATATAATCTGTGAAGAGAAATTAGATATAATCTTTTTAACAGAGACATGGCTGGGCAACGATGGAGCTTTTGCACTTGGCGTCGCCTGCCCACCAAACTATCACTTTATTCAATCAGTGCGCGAAGGAAAAAGAGGCGGAGGCTTGGCATACATTTTCTCTGACATTTTTAAATTCAAGTGCCTGTCCTTTGGAAGTTTTTCATCCTTTGAATATCAAGCTAACTTATTTGAGAGTCAATCCTCTGTTCTAATGATTACGATATATCGCCCACCAAAATGTAGCAAAGCCTTATTTCTTACAGAAATATCTGAACTTCTATCTATCTGTTCCACGGACTATGAGAGAACCCTTATTGCTGGTGATACTAACTTGCATGTGGACACTGTTACTGATCTTACAGCTATGAGTTTCTTACAGTTACTGCATTCCCTTGATTTTGATCAGCATGTTACCGGGCCAACCCACAATCAAGGCCACACCCTTGATCTTGTGATCTCTAAAGGGCTAAATATTTCTATGGACAGGATTATCGCTAAGCCTGATTTATCAGACCACCATTTACTGTGTTTTAATATGACTGTCTCTGATCTAGAAAAAAACAATAGAGAATATACTATAAAAAAGAGATTTTTCGGTTCCTCGGCAGCAGAAGAGTTTGCCAGCCTTCTTGCGTGTGCACCCCGCCTTCCTGATATTCCCTCAGTAAATGATATGGTTCAACGTTTTAATCTTAAATTGGAGTCAGCTCTGGATATAGTGGCTCCTATGAAAACTAAAAAGAAATATAATTCCAAAGTAACACCCTGGATAAACGATCATATACGTTCACTCAAAAAACAATGCCGCAGAGCAGAGCGAGCTTGGAGAAAAAATAAATTAACTATCCACCTACAGATATTTAAGGCGTCAACAGCCACCTATAATAAAACCATGCGTCTGGCTAGGCAGGCCTATTTTTCCGGAATTATTAATGAGAATAAGAACAATGCTAGGGTCTTATTCTCTACCATTGAACGCCTTTTAAACCCCCCCCCAGTCCTACAAGCAGTCACTCCCTGCCTCTAAAGCAAAGTGTAATGAGTTTGCATCCTTCTTTGACAACAAAATTGTTAACATTCGAGCTGGTATTACGAATAATACTGTCACAAATGCAAATGCGGTTAATGGTGCCATGTGTAAAAGCATCGATAAATCTAGGGGGAGCCTAGTATCATTTTGTGCAATTGATGAAGAGGAACTCCGTAAAACCATATCGCAAATGACATCGTCTTCTTGCTCGCTGGATGCAATACCCACGCCGTTTCTTAAAGAGGTTGTAGACTGTGTTATTGAAGATATCCTAAAAATAGTAAACAGCTCTATACAATCAGGTGTCTTTCCAGACTCACTGAAAACGGCTGTAGTTAAACCCTTACTCAAAAAACCCAACCTTGACCCGTCCGTGCTGGATAATTATCGACCCATCTCTAATTTGCCTTTTCTGGGCAAGGTCCTAGAAAAAATTATCTTTCATCAATTGGATGTGTTTCTGCAGAACAATAAGGTGCACAACAAATTCCAATCCGGCTTCAGGAAAGGACACAGCACAGAAACTGCACTTTTAAAAGTTATTAATGATCTTAGGGTGGCTGCTGATAACAAAGATGTGTCCGTTCTCCTACTGCTGGACCAATCGGCGGCTTTTGACACAATTGACCATACAATTCTAATACAACGTCTCGAACACTGGGTAGGACTGTCAGGTACAGCTCTGTCCTGGTTTTGCTCTTATCTGACAGGCAGAAGCTACTCTGTTAATCTAGCTGACTTCGAGTCAAACAAACACAACATCTGCTCTGGTATTCCACAGGGCTCGATTCTTGGTCCTTTATTATTCTCCCTCTATATACTGCCGCTGGGAGAACTTATTTCCGCTCACGGTGTGAATTTCCATTTCTATGCTGATGACACCCAGTTGTACCTTTCGGTGGCTACGGACGACCCCTGTGCTCTAGACCCATTGCTGACGTGCGTGTCCAGCATAAAATGCTGGATGAGTGAGAACTTTCTCAAGCTAAATGAGGACAAGACAGAAGTTCTCATAATAGGTTCTACTGCCCAGAGAGAATCAATAATAAATAGACTTGGTAACCTGGCTAAAGAAAATAACACCTCTGTTAAGAACCTGGGGGTGATCATTGATGCTGAATTAAATTTTAATACACACATTAATCATGTCACGAAGATTGCCTTCTTTCACCTTAGAAATATTGCGCGAATTAGAGCCTATCTGTCGCTGAACGATGCAAAAACGCTGATCCACGCTTTTGTTTTCTCTCGGCTTGATTACTGCAACGCACTTCTCTCTGGTCTGCCAAAGAAAACAACTGACAGATTACAACTTGTTCAAAATGCAGCAGCCAGAGTTTTAACAAAAACTAAGATAAGAGAACATATTACTCCAGTTTTAGCGTCGCTACACTGGCTCCCGGTTGTTTTTAGGATTGATTTTAAAATTCTTTTACTTGTTTATAAAGCTCTAAATGGTCTGGCACCTTCGTACCTCTATAACTGCCTGCATAGATATGTTCCAACCCGCCCACTCAGGTCCTCTAGTGCAGACCTACTTGAGGTGCCAACAATGACATATAAAAAATATGGTGAAGCAGCTTTCTGCTTCTATGGACCGACAGCTTGGAATAAACTACCACTACACCTAAGACAGGCAGCCTCGGTGGATAGCTTTAAAGCACAGCTCAAGACCTATTTCTTTACTCTTGCTTTTAGCTAAATTTTTTAATCCCTATGCTGCTATTGACGTCCGCACGGCTCTGAAATTGTTCTTCAATGTTCTATGCTTTTATTTTTTCTTGCTTTATTGTAATCATTTTACTTATCTCTTTTTTATGTATTTTTTATTTCTATTTTACTTTTTCTCTGTTACAGTTTTTTTCGATTGCTAAAACACATTTTTCAAAACTGTACGTTTGTTTCAAAACTGCACACACAAAACTCCAAACATCAAACACAAATTGCTAAACCCTGGCATCCCTTTGCAAAACAACTCTTTGCCATCAAATCTCTTAACATGTTCACAAAATGGAACTCGTGTTTTCATTTGGTAAACACAGCCATATTTTCACATGACACACACATGCATTCATTGAATAAACACAACTAGCTTTTGGCTGAACACTACCAAGCATGAACAGAACACTGAAGAGCAAAATTGAAAACACAATTGTCGAAATGGAACACACTGAATGAATGTCAATTACTCTGGTAAATGAACCAATTCCCTTTTTGTAAAATGACCCAGTGTATGCCCACTAATCTCATAGACAAACATAAAACAGCACACAAATATGCAGACAAAACATTTTATTGACTGTAGGTCCAAACGTTTACCCCCAAACACTCCAAACACACTGTGATCGGCTGTTTTCAATAGTTTTGTGCGACAGTCTTGTATGATGTAGCAGGGCTTTGCTTTACCAAAAGACGTACACATTTGAAACTTGGAGATACAAGTTTTCTGCCCGAGAGTGACAATATTTTAGTGATTACAGTATGTTGCGAGGAAAACGTTGAGATAATAGCCATTTTGGTTAGAACTTTGTACTTAAAGTTTAAAATTATACTAAATAATATTTTTTCAAGTGTCCAAATAAATTCCAAATATTATCAAATGATCTCGCGGCACCCCTGGACTGCCGTCGTGGCACCCCAGGGTGCCCCATCACCCACTTTGAAAACCCCTGGCCTAGAGTGCCGCATGAAGCCCTGACAGGCCTCAAAGCCCACATCTCCACAAGCCTCCTCCATGGCCTGAAGCAGTGGGACCTGGCTCTGAATTGCTCGCCTGACCCGAAAGTTTAGAGATTTGAATATTTGTGTGTTGTGGATTGATGCTTTGAGATTTTATGTGAGAAGTGTGTGCAAACCTGAAAAGTGTGTGTTGTGTTTTGACAACAAGGTGATGTGAAATTTACATCTGAGTGTAAAGAAGGAAAGTCAGAGTCTAATATGATAAGGAAATCTAAAGTAGTAACAAATTGAGTCAAGCGATTGGGGAAAGAAGTAAAGGTTGTGAAAATTGTGCCAAATTTTTGAAAAATGTGTTTTAGCAATCGAAAAAAACTGTAAGCACGTGTGCTTCATTTTATGCTCTGTAAAGCACTTTGAGCTGCATTTCATGTCATGAAAGGTGCTATACAAATAAAGTTTTATTATTATTATTATTATTATTATTATCTTCTCTGTGGTCCCTCTATCTATACTATAATTTTGTAATAATATAATAATGTCTGAGTGAGTGAGTGTCTGAGTGAGTGTCTGTCACAGCGTTTCTCCTCAGTGGCTGGAGCAATTGATCTGAAATCGCATCACCATAAGCATATGAACATGAACACACCTGACATAACTGTGAAGCCCGTTTGTCACTTTCACAAATCGTATGCTGTATATTAGCATTTTTATGGTGTATCTATATCTATTTAGCCTACAGTACCTTTTGTGACCACACATGTTAAGGGAGGGGCGCTGTTGTTCAGGCCATGCACAATCACACACAAACCCACACACACACACACACACACACACGGGGGGGGGGCGAGTGTGTGTGTGTGCAGGCGGGCGGGCGGGGGGGGGGGTTCTGGCCCCACAGATGTTGTCCAAAAATCATGCAGATCGGTACACAGTATCTCTGTAGCCGTTACATGGAACGGGTATTTCTTACATTGATGCTCCTACATATTAGCATGCAAGCACCAGTTAAAGTTACTTTCCATCCCTCATATACTGTGTGCACAGTGCACATCCCATAACCCACACACTGCACATCATTTCGGAGCTCATATCTTTGAACGGGTAAGGGCTAGTTAGATTAATGTATCTGTTCTCCATACAGTATGTCTGTTAGCAGCTCTGCATGTAAGTGAAGCTGAAGGGGACATTAACATTGCTCTGTACTTTATACCAGGGGTCTTCAACGTTTTCAGGCCAAGGACCCCTTAGTTGAGAGAGAGATGAAGCAGGGACCCCCACAACCTGTTCATAGATTCCATATAGTTTCATCGTTTGACAGCACAATCATCAGTGTATTTTGGATTCATGTCAATTTGTGTTTTCAGATATTTAACCATTTGAACCTTCAATACTTAATAAACTTGACCTTTCACTCTGTACTTAGTCTGCTCTTTTTCCCCTCTACACCAAAGCTATTTGCCAAGAATAGCTGATCTACAAGCTTGTACATCTACTATTTGGCTAAAGTTCTCAGAATATTCAAGTGGTTTATATAGAAAAGGAGAAAAAAAATCACACAAAGATTTGGAGGACCCCCTAGGGGTCCCGGACCCCCTGTTGAAGACCCCTGCTTTATACTGTATGTGCGTCTCCGTCTATCCTTCCTTCAGGAGGAGTTGCGTCACTTTGAGACCAAGGTAGAGAAACACAGCCACTACCAGGAGCAGCTGGAGCTGTCTCACCAGAAGCTGCTGCATGTGGAGGCCTTAGGAGACCAGGACCACATCAAGAGGAACCAGGACAAGTACAACTCACTGTCTGAGAAGGCCAGAGAGATGGGCTACAAGGTGGGCACTGGGCAGGGACAGTGGGACTGGTTGAGAACAGGGCCCTCTGTGAGCGTTTTACTCTGCCTGTTAGCAGGATGCTACTGTAGCAAGTTATACTATATCAAATACATTAACCACTGTTTACGTTGTTGCACAACAGTGTCGTGCAAAGAACATGTGAAAATAGCAGATCTGCAAGTTGCATAATGACGCATTGTGAGCTTTTAGAGCTATTTTCAATATTTGTGAAGGTTTTTGCCTATGGCTTGTCCAAAATAGGGATTTTCTTATTGATCATTTTATTACATTTTTATTCATTTTTGTTTAATCAGCATATAAGCATAATAAAGTTATTCTGTTGCACCCCTAGAGAGAACCGTACAAGATGGAAAACTGTGAAAGATATGTTGATGGCTTTAAGTCAATCTAGATGTTGGTTGGGAGCACGGGAGATGTGGGCAGTATGTTGAGTATTAATCGACTCCATCTTGATTTTCAGATGAAGAAACACATGCAGGACCTGCACAACAAGATCTCCAGCCAGGGACTCAAACACAATGAACTCTGAATGGCTCGGTTCTTTGATTGCCAACTTGGAGAATGTTGCACAAACTGCCACATTTCCCTCCATACTCTACCCCATTACTTGAAACTACTGTAAGAGTCACTGTTTTTTAAATCAATTTTGTAGTGATTTTTCTAGTATTACATTTGCAATGACCAATAAATGATATATATGAAGGGCTGTCCATACTTTAACCGACCACCAAACTTTTCGTCGGAAAGGTCCGGTTCAACTACAAAATAACGTCACTCGCAACTTCTGAAAAGCATTACTCCAGGTAAGTCCAACCTTTCAGATGAAAGGTTTGGTAGTCGGAGTCAGTATGGACAGCCCTTTAGCCTGTGTGCTCGAAGGATACATGACATGTTTGTATATAATGATGTTATAATATAATAGATGTTTCTTTTTTCTTTTTTTTTTATAAATCAGCTAATCACAAAATGCCATTCTGTCAAAAAATTATCTCATCCTTGATTAATGTAGTGTTACCAGTTAGGAATCAATGAAATGGACTTAAAACATAACGGCAATCTTTTAATATTCAACAATATACAAGTGCATACATCATACAAAGGTCAACAATATTTAAAAAATATAGTTTCATATAGTACCTAGTCTTGGCATAAATAAAAGCGATCATTATTTACAAGTCAAGTCCTGCAGAGGAGAGGACATCAGTCAGCCCTAGTTGCCACTGCTGACCTGAAGCTGTTGTGGATATTAACACGTTAACTTGGTGACATGCCAGGTGTTCCATTGGCTCATACTTACTGTATGTTCTCTCATCTTAACGGCTAGCCTGGCCTACACTGACTGCATGATACAGTATCATTGAGCTGTACCACTACAGTAGGTCTTGGTGGGTTCCATTCATTTCTCTTTTAAACATTCGCTCAATCACTGAGCATGTATTTTGACTGGTTGTCATAATATGCAGAGTCCCATCAATTAGCTACACCCTCACTAGAGGTACTGTATAAAAAAACAGGTGGCAAGGCTTAATACTAGTTTACAAGTCTGTCATGTTTTCAGCTGAACTGAAAATACAACATATTTGTGACTTAGTAGATGATGATAAAATATATAGATGATCGACGTACAGTATGGCACTATGGGTCTAGGAGGCCATACATAGATTGTGATTTGTTCGATTCAAGATGGGTGGAATTCCAACCAGCATAGAGTTGGTAGAGCCTTCCACATTCTAGAGGCAGTCTGGAGTCGTGTTGGCCAGGCTAGGGATGAGCCATATGAAATATACTGTATGTAACTATTGGCCAAATCAATATTTTGATAATATCACAAAGGACATGAGAAGCGGGAACACACCTTTCCATTAATCAACCATTACATTGACCATTATTCACTACCCCGTCTAGGTGGGGTTTCCCACCACATAATATGGCCACCGTTTGAATACGGTCAATTTCTCACACACATACAGTACAAGATGAACAAAGTTACTGTCTGGCTAATTACTCGTTCTTATCATACACTGGCCACACAGGCCTTAATACATTTGTGAATTTTACTAGAGATATACAGTATTTGAGCAGCTTATTTCAACCGATTACTTGGCTTTGATGTGGAATGGTCACCTAGATTGCTGGATTTCTTGAATCATGTCTACTTTAAAGCCGCACTATGTAAAGTTTTTTATGAATAAAATTAAGATGTTGTCCAATCCATATGGTGGAGTATTTTAATACAATATAACAATTTAGGTGGTTGGCTGGTTATAGTCTCCCTGCTCTTCGAATATAAAAAAAAACTTTTATAGAATATAAAAGTTTTTGTATATTCTATTTATGTATGCTGCTGTTCTGGGTCTCCAAGACAAATGTTTCCCAAGGGAGACAAAATAAAGTAACCTTGACCAGAAGGTCAAGATTAATTTTATCCCCTGAGCAAGCAGGCAGGCTCTATTAGCTCAATGGCAAAATAGTAAAAAGATCCAGGTTCAAATCTGGGGCAGAAGAGTCACATAGTGCAGCTGTAATGTAAGGAGGAGGCTTTAGACCTCTCCAAAAAGTACCATTCATTTTCTCCTCCAACTTGGAATGGTTTCACAAACTGTCCGGTAAATGTGAATTAAATCCAAGACTTTTAAGTGTCCCCTCGGCAAATCCAAACTATATCAACAAACACAGACAAGTTATTTAGCGGCTCGCCTTGAGAGATTCTAGTAAGGTCGAACAAAATGTGAACTTTTGTGTACTGGTAGAAATATAGGACATAAACATAAGCATGTGGATAGAACTCAACTAGCGTTTCATGTTAAGTTAAATGGGAGCAACACACCAAATAAACAGCTTATGTGCAAGTGTGTAACAAAACTATCTTCCATGTCCTTGGTGAGGCTCAGTGGTGCCCCTATTGGTGGAAACCTCCAGCCAACCACGTGTGCATTGTTTGCGCTGATGTTTCCTCGTACTTTAGTCTTAGAAAACGTAATCAGTATGTAAAATGTTCACACCTCCACTATACAGGTGGTGATAGTCACTCCACCCACCCTTCCTCTCCACTGCTGCTCTCTCAACACCCAAAATGGCATTTTCTAAACGAGTGGGGTGGCAGGAGAGGAAATAAAACTGCTGGTTACAGCATCTTTTATTAACTTTTATACATCTACAGTGTATGATTTTCAAAGAGGCTTGACGGAAATTCTTACCAGTACTCAAGGGCACTCTGTAAAATGCAGAACCAATTTTTGGCCGTCCTCAGGAGGTGGTACTAACACCGAGTTCTAGGAAGCCAGAAGTTATACTTTAATAATGTTTCCAAAAATAGTGAAAATAGCCTGACATTTTTTCATGACTACCCTCGGTAGTTCTGGTTTATAATTGAAACGTGAACAAGAAACCATCACAGAACTTCACGGGTTCATGTTTGAGATTATGGAAGGTCCTGGGCCACCCTTTGTAGTCAAAAAGTATTACTGAAGAAAGGCAAAGTCAGTTTGGTGCAGCTCTCCTTCGGTTCTCCAGCTGAGGCAGCCTGTCCTCTCGCCCCTGGGCATGCTCTGCCCCCACTCTCTGGGCAGTTTCCATGGCAGCAATGTCAATGTGGGCATACCTGATGGAGCCTCCTTCTGCATGGGAAGAGTGGGGGAAATTGATTTTCTGATTCAGGGGCCACTTAAAAATATCAAAGGCGGTCGCAGCCCACCCATCTGTGTTAAGGTGGGTCCGATGGGTGGGCCGCGTGCATTTTCAGATCAATCAATCGATTGGGTTTTGGCTTGGATCAATGGAACTACATGGTTTACTTTAAGTTCCTATTTATTGGTATAGCAATGACACACATTTTTCAAGTTTTTAAACAAAAAATACCATAATTTTCCTTGTTTTACATTATAGAAAATAAAATATAATTAATATTAATATTGTATTGATATTATCGTTAAAATCGTAGTGTTGCCAATTATTTGTGGGCCCACTTGCCGTATTTATCCTCGCGTCCCAACACTGGGCCCAGCGACCCAGCCCACAGGTTGAGAACCACTGCTAAAAATAACAATTGCGCTTGACCGGTCACATTCACACATTCACATTCTTCGTAGCCTGTCATAGTGTTGTTAGTATCATTTACATATTTGGACTGGCAGTAATGATGGTGTTAGCTGCATGGCAAGTTCATTTCTGTAAGTATAACCCTAGGCCTAGTCATACCAAAGATCCATCAATGACAGCCGAGCTAAATGATTATGTACTGTATTTAATAAATAATGATCTTAATATATTCATAAATAATTTATGAATATGTACCGTAAATAAACAATTGTAATTTCCAAAAGTATGTGCTTTTATAACAGCATGTGACAATAATGGACAGCTGTACATTTCAGTAAGTTCGCCAGGAGATGATATGGGAAAGGCTGACATAAAGCCGATATGGGAATGGCTGACATAAAGCCTTTCCAAAGAAACCATGTAGGCCATAAAACAAAGAAGAAGCAGTAAGAAAACAAACAATTCCAAATTTGTCATTTAGGACATGTTCTTACTGGGTCTGCACAGCTCCAAAGTGTTACCTCTCACAGCATTGGCGGGACTCAAACCAGAAGCTGTCCTGCGCTCATGCAGATCCAGTTCCATGTAGAGAAGCTCTCTGTTAGCTTTAGCTGCCATGGGGCTAATGGGGATGTTGACATAATTAGCACTGTTGTTGGTACTGTACAGCCTAGAGGCCAGGGAGAAAGAGGTAGGAGCTTCATGGGAAGACAGAAATGTTCCTAGAGCAGAAAGAGAAAAATACATTGAGTGCTTTTTTTTAGGTTCCAAAATTACTGCTGTTGTCATGGTCACGGTCTCAGACCCTCCCTCTACAACGTCCTGCTGCTGCCCTCACCTGTGAGGACTTGCTAAGGCCTGGTTGTGTGATGAGCTCCAGTGACTATTTAAACTGCAGTGCTTGTGTTCGTTCAGTCAGTGCTGGATCTTAAGTTAGTGTCAGGTTCAGCGTTCTGTTCTGTGCATGTACTGTACTGTAATCCTATGTCATTCACCATGTAGTCAAGTTTATGTGATCCTCATCTCCTGCCTTTGTTTGAGTTTTGAGTTTGCGTTTCTGCACTTGGGTCCCAACACCAGTTCCTGACAGCTGTGGCACCTTGGCTGATAGTAGATACATGTAAAGTAACATAGGGCTGAGGGAACAAAGACTAAAGCTGTGATTCTCAACAGCGGTTGTACAGTGAAGTTTTAAAGGGAGCGCTGAGGGTGACTGGACAATGGACATAAAATAAATCACAGAAAAGTAACACAAACGGCCCCAACAGCACCTCAATGCTCCCCTTTCAGAAGCATTGCTTCTAGCAAAACACCCTCAGTGTTCTCTAACACCCCTGGGGGTGGCAACACCCCTGAGGGTGGTAACACCCTTGGGGGTGGTACCACCCCCCTTGAGAAACACTAATGTTGGAGGTATGTGGACAACATACTGTATTCATCCAACCAGAGGTCTCTTCTCTTGGACACATCGGGCTGTTCATAGCTTGACCTCGGGCCTATAAAACAGAATGTCACTTTCAAATTGGACACCTGGATTGAAATCTGCATGCCAGGCAAACCAAACATCTCCTGCTCATGCAAAGGGGAACCTTTGGATGAGCCTCCCCAGCCAAGGGAGATATTAGGCCTCTCAGGCAAAGCTACTCTGCCACATTTACATAGTGGTATTATGTTTAATGTACGGCCTTCGGCATGAACATTACTTACAAGTAAAATCGGGATCATGTATGAGATCATGTTCTTACCCGGGGCTGATGATTGTCTTTGGAGGCTTATCGTGTAAGGTGGAGGCGAGGGGGTGGAGGGAGGCAGATAAGAATATGAGCTCTCCGGACTCTCCTGAGCGCTACCAGCATCACTGCTGTCGTCTCCCTGCTCCCGCACTCTGAGACAGGTGTCTGAGAAAGACCCCAATTAGACTGTAAGTGTATGGGTTAAAAGGGTTGATTCTGTAAAATTTTTGTATTCACACAACTGGTCCCCTTGTCCAGTGGTTCTCAACCTTTTCAGGCCGCGACCCCAAAAATAATCATATTTTAACTGAGGACCCCCCACCCTGACGAGCACTAAGAGTTGAGGCATTACATTTTGTATAACACGTTTCTGTTTTGAAAATAGGCAATCTACATGCTCACAACGCCTCGCATGTGAGCATGTAGATCGGCTATTTTCACAATTTCTGCCTCTAATATTTGACAATTAAATAGTCACTTTAGAAATGTGCACATACCCTCTATACACTTAAACGTTATGTTGGTTTGTTTACTGTTGAGTGAGAAAACAATGTTGCACATTAAGTTAATCATCTGGGGACCCCTCAAAATAATTTGGGGACCCCCCTGGGGGTCCCGACCACAGGTTGAGAACCACTGCCCTTATCAACACTGACCCAACAACCAACCACGCTCATTCATGCACGTGCACGAACCTGGTGTATGTGTGGTGGGTTGTGACTCTGACTGTGGAAGTTTTGTAACCTAAAGAATACAATGCAGATGGTTACACTCTTCGCCACTTTTAAGAGGCATGGTGTCAGAAAACAACAACAATTCAGTGAAAAGAAATTTGCACAACAGAAATTATTATATTATAGAAAGCAAACTATTGCTAGTCATGTATGTATGGCTGTATAGAGGGTATGCGTGTGACTTCATCATCATACAGTACCCGGAAGTTATGCAGTGGCAAAAAAACGACTTTCTGGTCTTGACAGCCCATACATCCAAACAGATAAGTCCTACATGATTGCATTAAACGATGTTAAACGACGTTAAACTCAATTTGCCACTCACTTTGCCACTCGATTTGCCATTCACTTTATGCATGCGCATACCCTCTATACTGTAAATATGGATGGATGGAGGCACTGGCAGACTATAAAGTCTGCACATCCATGTGACAAGCACATGGATGCACTGACAAGTACTTGGCATTGTAGGGATTACATTTAGTTTGACTCGGTTCCAGAGTTAAATATTGTGAAAATAGCCTAATAAGCTCACAACGTATCTGACTGTGAGGCGTTGTTGTAGATCGGCTATTTCCACAATGTTTGCCTCTTTCTTAAGTAATAGTTGACAATTTGGAATAAAAAAGGTCTTAAAAGTCATACAAGAGTAACTTTAGAAAAGTGCAGATATACTGTAAGTGTAGAAAAGAACAGAAGGTCGTAGAACTCGCAGCCACCTCCTGTTCTTTTCTACATTTTGTATCCACCGTGGTCAGCACTGCTGGTATAAGTATAAATTAGACGTTAATGTTGCAATGTTGCATGGAATTTTGCCCATTTTATACCTTAACCACTTAAGGCCTCTCCATACTTCGACCAAAATGTTCGGTGTTTTCCGACGTGCAAATTTCCGAACTCTCGTTTGGTCCAATGCTTTTCAGAAGTCCCGAGGGATATAATTTTATGGTAGAAAAGGACCTTTTGACCGAAAACGGCGGTTTCAGTCGAAGTATGGAGAGGCCTTTAAACTCAGTACTAGGTGCGCACATTTTTGCCCTCTACACAAAATCTCTCCATCAAATGTTCACGCCACAACAGGGATGCTAGGCTCCACGCGGCCATATTCCTCACCTTATTTCACCACATAATGTGGTTAAATAAGGTGTGGAAAATGGCATACTGTATAACCGATGAGCCAGTGCATTTGATTCTTCGAGGTACATTACTGTAGTCTACAAATTGGTCATACATGAACCCAATTAGAACTGAGCCATCCCAATTCCCTGTCCCACTTACCATACATGTTATAGATTGTGGAGAGGAGGATTTATCAAGCATTACACTGTAATTTTGTGTTATTCCCTTGCAACCCACTCAGTCATCAAATGAGGAGGAAGCAGAGTGTCCTGTGGGACAACACAGGCCCTCATGGCTGAAATAAAAGTATGCTGTGACATGGATTGCAAAACCTATTTTTCTTCAGAAAATGTGCACACAACCAGAATCATTAAATATGTCCCGTTGGGTAAATAAATACCGTAGGTCCACAGAGTAGCACAAAACCAAAGCATTTGTGAAGACAGAAGTAGCCTAGTATTACAATTAAGCAGTGATTAAAAAAAGAGCATGGTAATAATGTACTTATTGAAAGTAAAACACAGAGTTTGCAGGCTAAGATTCTGGGGCATTTAAAATGTGTTGATGTCTAGAAGGTCAGTGGTCTAGATAAACTGTTATTCCAAAGGGAGACAAGATAGATATTTGAACTGAATTCAATACCCCCAATGGACTAAATATAGACATTAGTAACTCGTACATGTCGCGTTGGTGATGGCTGAATTAAGCAGACACACCTGGCCTGAATCCAAATTGAATTCTGAGCTGGGTGTGACAGCACACTTGTTATGCATCGATGTAATCAATGCAGGCAGAATGAACCAGTCACCCCCTCCCACGCTCCATTTACATACAAGCTCACTGCGAGCTTGTATATCTACTATTTTTGAAAAATCGTGAAAATTTGTGCAAGAAACCTATGTCAAGGACCCCCAAGATGATATGTATTTAGCCACGGACCCCAATCTCAAAATATTTAGTTCCAGGGACCCCCAGAAGCAAAATTTGAGTAGAAATGTTTGCTTAAAAAATACATATAAAGATTTTCACAAATTTTCACAACTTTTCAAAAATAGCAGATCTACAAGCTCGCAGCGCGGCACTCGGTGCCGCGCTGTGAGCTTGTATATCTGCTATTTTTCAATAGATAAAGTTATTAGGGCCCCTCCACCTTGGGCCCCAGTAACTCAGTCCCACTTTCCTACCCCTTGTGACGCCCCTGCCTACAGAAACTACCTGTTTCCCTAAGTGTCAGAGGAACCCCAGCAATGCCACGGAGGTGGTGGGAGGCAAATTTGCTACAAAACAGTATCTTGTGTATAAAAATGTTAAGCTCCTGCATATGCCACTGGTTTTATGGCATGGCACCAAGGAGGGAGGGAGGGAGAGAGATTCTGTGGCTAATCTCGCAAACCACTGGACCAATCAGCCCAATTTCACTCCAATCTCTGCTGCCAGTAGGTGGCCAAGGTAGTCAGCAAGGGAAGGAATTCTCTGTTGCTGCAATAGCAACTCCTATAGGTTGGTCAGCAGGGAGCAGATCACCCGCTGTAGCTGTCGGTTTGTGTCCCTTGCGGAAGCCAAACCACAGAGATAAAATTTCATATTGATGTTTCATAATATTGAGTATATAGTTCATTTGATATTAAAATGACTAAAAATATAAATAACTTTAGATTAAAATGTAAGAGAATGAAAATGGGTAAACTCATGTTTGTTTAATTGTACTGACTAGAAGCTGGGCCGCCCTTCGGGCGGCCCAGCGTCTAGTCGGCGACCTGGCCAACTTGGGAACGATGTAAATAGGGAATGAATGCCCCGCCCTTTAATGTAAACCCCATTATACTTGTTGTCATAGGACCCGTTTTGACCATCTGTTTGCCTGTGTCCATTTATGCCCATATATGGAGATATCTGTATCTATCTGTCGGCGTCCATTTTATGTCCATATATGGAGATCACTGCAGATATAGTTCTGGGTCCATTTTATGCCCATATATGCCCATATATGGAGATATCTGTCTATTTGCGTCCATTTTATGCCCATATATGGAGATCTCTGTATCTGTCTGTCTGTGTCCCTTTATGCCCGTGTATGGAGATCTTTGTGATTCTGCGTCCATTTTATGCCCATATATGCCATATATGGAGATATCTGTTAATCTGCGTCCATTTTATGCCCATATATGAGATCTCTGTTGCTTTTTGTTTGTTTCTTCTTTAAGCAGATTACGCAGCCTGCTTAAATCTGCATCATTCAAGTCATCCTCCCAGTCCCACGCTTTGTTGCTTGTCTTATGTTTGTCTTTGTCTCTTTTATTTTCTTTTTCTTTTTTGGAGCAGACCCCATGAATGCCCCACCCTTTAATGCAAACCCCAATATACCTGTTGTCATAGGACCCGTTTTGACCATCTGTTTGCCTTTGTCCCCTTATGCCCATATATGGAGATCTCTGCACACACGCGTGGTGTACGTGATGTCAGAGCCTTTTATGAAGTGATGTCACAATGAGTCAGAACTTGCGCCGATTTGCTCCGGAACAGCCTGATGTCAACAATCAGGTCCGCATAAGGAGATTCCGAACGTTTTGCGCCGGTTTCGGAAAACCGCGCATCGGGTCGGGTCGCGGCTCGGCACTGCACTCCGCGCCGCAACGGGGAACGCGCGTGCCGAATCTGAAGCCGGTGGGACGAACGGTATATGAGATCTCTGTTGCTTTTTGTTTGTTTCTTCTTTAAGCAGATTACGCAGCCTGCTTAAATCTGCATCATTCAAGTCATCCTCCCAGTCCCACGCTTTGTTGCTTGTCTTATGTTTGTCTTTGTCTCTTTTATTTTCTTTTTTGGAGCAGACCCCATGAATGCCCCACCCTTTAATGCAAACCCCAATATACCTGTTGTAAGGAGATTCCGAACGTTTTGCGCCGGTTTCGGAAAACCGCGCATCGGGTCGCGGCTCGGCACTGCACTCCGCGCCGCAACGGGGAACGCGCGTGCCGAATCTGAAGCCGGTGGGACGAACGGTATATGAGATCTCTGTTGCTTTTTGTTTGTTTCTTCTTTAAGCAGATTACGCAGCCTGCTTAAATCTGCATCATTCAAGTCATCCTCCCAGTCCCACGCTTTGTTGCTTGTCTTATGTTTGTCTTTGTCTCTTTTATTTTCTTTTTTGGAGCAGACCCCATGAATGCCCCACCCTTTAATGCAAACCCCAATATACCTGTTGTCATAGGACCCGTTTTGACCATCTGTTTGCCTTTGTCCCCTTATGCCCATATATGGAGATCTCTGCACACACACGTGGTGTACGTGATGTCAGAGCCTTTTATGAAGTGATGTCACAATGAGTCAGAACTTGCGCCGATTTGCTCCGGAACAGCCTGATGTCAACAATCAGGTCCGCATAAGGAGATTCCGAACGTTTTGCGCCGGTTTCGGAAAACTGCGCATCGGGTCGGGTCGCGGCTCGGCACTGCACTCCGCGCCGCAACGGGGAACGCGCGTGCCGAATCTGAAGCCGGTGGGACGAACGGTTCTCGAGATACGCGGGGCACATACACGCAGACAGAGATTTGTCGCATTTATAGATAGATAATAGAGGATGTTTGCTTTAAAGGAGTAGTTCACCCCCAAAATGACTTTTTTTCTATTGATTACTCATGCCATGGAGACTAGAGTTCAATAATATTTTTTGGTTTTTGTCACATTCCTAAGACAAAAATGTGATAACAATAAATTTACCCCCATTCATTCCGGATGGTGACCCGTTTCGAAACGGGTCACCATCCGGAATCAATGGGGGTAAATTTACTCGAATCAAATTTTTGTCTTAGGAATGTGACAAAAACCAAAAAATATTATTGAACTCTACTCTCCATGGCATGACTAATCAATAGAAAAAAAGTCATTTTGGGGGTGAACTACTCCTTTAAGAACATGTAACTTCATTCATTTGTTCATTTATATGATTAAAACTGGTGTATGTGCATGATTACTATACACAGGTGCTGTCATCAGCACCATCAATGTGATGGAGACTGAGTCAGTCAGGATCAATTAAGTCGAAGCAAACGATTTTCTTACCGTCATCACACACTTTTGTAAAGCTGTGGAATAATCTTAATTTCTTTCTAATGTACAACTTCATGTTATTTTTTTACAACTGTCTGTAGTGAATTATTTTGGGGAGCACACGTCAGTCCAACATCTCATTACTCCGACTACTAGAAGACAATTGCGGGGATTACTAAAAGTGAGTGAGCGAGTAAACCACAAGCTACCACTATCACTACACAATTAAAACTCTTTATTTATGTCCATACCAGAATATCGAGATCATTGTATCCGTCTGTCTGTGTGAAGCATATGGAGTCCAAATATGGAGTCCAGGCCATGACCCAAATTAGGTTCTGAGAGAACCTTACACTATGTGAAACCCAGACATAGCGCATGGAAACAAACCCAGATCCAGTGAAATACATTTCAAGGCACGGTTTAGTTCTTATATACTCAAAAAGAGCCATTATTAGAGTTCAGAACGGTGATCCCTGCAGACCTCAGGAGTCTGTCTAGAAACACTGCAGCTCGCTCGAGGCGAGCCACTGAAGCATTGTGTGCTGGTGGTTGTAACTGTTTGTTACTTCGACAGTCTCTCAAACATTTCTGGTGGTATTTCACTACATTAATTCATTACCATCTGGTTGTGTTTGTTTGCTCATAGAGGAATCCTCAGCTAACTATGTACATAGATAATTGCTCCATATGGATTTTTGCAACCGAAATTCGCAGTTTACTGCTTGTCCGTGTCCGTCCGTCCGTGTAGACGCGTACACATTTTTACGGTCTATGGGTTTTGCTCTGACATCATGCTCTGACTTCACTGTGATGTCACACTAACAGAATCCCTTTTATGCCCATATATGGAGTTCCTACTAGTAATAGTACTGTAGTATAGTTTTATTATGTTGGTTAGTGACCTGGGTATCTGTGTCTGTATGTTGTCTTATAACCACAGCACAAAGTTTCGAAAGTTTGAAGTTAACTTGAAGCTAACCTTTCTTCAAAGCGGTCCATGGTATGTTGCTAGCAGATTGCAGAAACAAAACAATATAATATAACGAGTACAGTGTCTGACCAACAATGTTTCGTTAGCGGATGTGTTCAGCTAGCTGGAAGGAATTCTTAAGGATGCAAGGAGTTCTGAACAGATGGTTGGCAATACACTGCCAAAGTTTTTTTGCTCTGAAGTTATCTTTCAGTTGTTGTTCAGAGTTTGCCGCAGCCCTAAGGGAGAATTGGGGAGCCTAATGAAGCACTATTGAGTACTATCCCTCTAGTCTAATGAGAGGGGAAATGGTCTGTGCTCCACCTTTATCAAACGCACTACAATATGCATTATATTCATTGTGGAGGCAACCATACAAGGCACCAGCCTGCTCATTGGGAGCAATTAGGGGTTTTGGTGTCTTGCTGAAGGACACAACACAAAGCCAAGATGAGCCAGAGATCAAAAGACCCAATGAGCCATTACTGCCCCAAACAGGCTCTCTAGAGGGCTGGCTGTATGCCCAAATGAGGATTCTTTCTTTTGCCTAGAATTGAGATCGGAGGAATATGACTATACCTGCGTCAACTGAACTTAACCTCTCAGCCCCAAGTCATCCAGAACTACCATTATAAGTTGGACATCTGTGTTTATTCAAATATTTGGCTCAGTTAATTAATTCATTATTGTTTCCCCATTAATTAATCAAAAACATTCTTGCATATTCATTAATATTATTTTGTGTTTTCCAGTGGTTAATATTTTATAAATGTTCATTATTCTAAATATGTACTCCTCCAAAATAACAAATAAGACATCAAGTGGGCATTGAGAGTCTGAACGGTACCCTTTCCAAGT
Organism: Nannobrachium achirus; assembly: GCF_963921795.1. NCBI lineage: Eukaryota > Metazoa > Chordata > Actinopteri > Myctophiformes > Myctophidae > Nannobrachium > Nannobrachium achirus. Next base: position 35,799,659 of record NC_137812.1, on the reverse strand, counting down.
GTTATATGTGTCCAGACTTGCTAATGTGTTTGCTCATTTGCTCATTTTGTTGTGTAAAATGTCATTGGATTTTCATTTTGCACCGTATACTGAATACAACTGTGACTTGATAAATGAGTGTCCCACTGTCCCTCTATAAAATACAAAACAGCAAAAGTAAAATGTTATGTTTTCACAGTTGTCCTGAAATCAGTCCCACAACATGTAACAACCACTGTTCAAACTACCATTGCATTTCTACCGCTCAAGAGTTTCATAGTTCTTTTCGCCCCACATTTCCCATGGCATATACTGGGTAGGGATAGATTTTATTCTGTTAAGACTGTTCCACACTACTGCACCTGCCCAAAAATAAGCTTGCCTCAGGGTTTAGCAGTCAAACTGACTCTTGTGTTATGGCTTTGTGAGTCCTCAACCAAAATAGAAATCATCTTACCTCTGTCAGGCCTCTACTCCTCGCTGATCGCCACTGCTCTGCGGTAATGTAGTTGTCGACATCATGACTGCACTGGATGGGGAGACAATGAAGTAGTGTACTTCAGCCAAGGTCGGTTGTTCAATATAGCAAGAATACATTGCCAACAGAATGAGGACTTGCGGTAATGAAAAGTAATGGACGGTGTATTGACAACAAGTGAAAGAGTTGTTAGTTAATGTCTGATGTACAACTGAGGAGAACAATAGCTAAGCCAGTGTAACTTGGTGTCAGACAGGGGCGTCACAATGGGGGGAAAAGTGGGACTGAGTTACTAGGGCCAAGGTAGAGGGGCCTTAAATATTTTATACTTTAGCTATTGAAAAATAGCAGATATACAAGCTCACAGCGTGGCACCAAGTGCGAGCTTGTAGATCTGCTATTTTTTTAAAGTTGTGAAAATGTGGCAAATCTTTGAATGTATTTTTTAAGCAAACATTTCTAACTCAAATTCTTCTACTGGGGCGGTCCCTGGAAATAAACATTTTGAGATGGGGGTCCATGGCCAAATACATATCATTTTGGGGGTTCTTGATATGAAAAGGTTTGAACACCACTGACATAGAAACATAGGTTTTTCAAAAAACCTTAGAAGGATTTGAAATATTCAAAGACTATTTTCATGATTTTTCAAAAATAGCAGATCTACAAGCTGCTGTGTACCCAGGGCCCAGAATTTGGTGCGACACCCCTGGTGTAAGACATAAATAGTTGGAGGAAGGGGAAAGGAGAGGATTCAGCCCGGCAGAATGCAGAGGTTTAGAAATGGACTGAGGAGAGTACTGGAGGGAAACAGTGAGGACGAGAGGGGAAGAAGACCAATAGAGATGCGAGGAGAGATTTGTCAGATGTGTGTGTGTGTGTGTGTGTGTGTGTGTGTGTGTGTGTGTGTGTGTGTGTGTGTGTGTGTGTGTGTGTGTGTGTGTGTGTGCGCGCGCGCGCGCGCGCGTGCGTGCGTGCGTGCGTGCGTGCGTGCGGGCAGGCGTGCGTGTGTTTTGTCCTTGAGACCTTGACACAAGAAAAGTTTGAGAACCAGTGGCCTCACTACAAATATGTTTTTATTAGGCTGATAAACTCATCGCTGTTGATGGTTGGGCTGTTGGAAAAACCCTCCCAAAATGTACCTCTATCCACAAAAATACAGGTTCCATAACTGTCCTGCTGATACGGCCAGTAGTGTACATCTGCCTACTCATCTCATGTGATCACAAAAATAATTACCAGTTGTTATTATGCAAAACTGTTGAGTCAATATTTATTTCCAGACGATTACATG
>NC_137812.1:35775408-35792908 GCF_963921795.1 Nannobrachium achirus | reverse complement strand
GAGAATCTACAAGCTCACTACACCTCACAATGTGACACACTGACTTCTACAAAGTGATGTGTGCTGTACTGGTTCAATGCATGGACTGACGTCCGACACCAAATGCTGAGTGGCCAGAAAAGATCTTACTGTAGGAGACTAGCTGGTCCCAGCCAGGTACCCTGGCAAGAAAGGAATGTCTAGTAATGAGATCTGGAGGCTGGAGGGGCTTTGTATGCATGCCAACGTGCACGTACACGCGCGCGCACGCACGCACGCACGCGCGCACGCGCACACACACACACACACACACACACACACACACAAACACTTTGAAGGGACAAAAATGTGGACATTGGCACAAGACACATGGCATGCCAGGCAGATAGACAGACATCGTCACAACTACTACTGTGGACATCAGACAAGACACGAAGACAGAACAATAATGTGCACAATAACATGGATAGAAATTAGTCAGATATCGTATCAGCATATTGCTGCATCCCTTGCCCAATAGAGGCAAAACAAGCACACAAGGTTTGTCTCCTGTGTGGACTCACACACGTATGCACACACGCACAGTCGCACACACAGCACAGAAACAAAGAAAGGTGTGGTAAGCATGAATACAGTGATTAGTGTGAGAGAAAAAAAAACAATAATGGCTCTGTAGCAGGTAGAGCATCTAGAAGAGGGTCTGTCTGTGATGTTGTCTGTCTGATGCCAATCTCACTAACTGCTGGACCAATCAGTGCCACATTTCTTGAACATGTTGCCAGAAGGCCAAGGAATTACCTCCATGCATCCTTCCACATACTGTACTGTATGTTTATTGAGCGGCTATGTTTTACTTTGTGTTAACCATGACGTCAACACGGACCAATCAAAAGCTGTTCTGATCATGACGTCATATATTATGATGTGTTAAGCAAACAGAACAGACCAATTGAACACCGGTTTGACTATAACTTCATGGACACAGAGGCTTGTTATTGGTTCGCCAGTTTCACAGCATATTTAACAAAAAAATTTGCAACGTTCACAGCCTTTGATTGGTCCGTGCTATGTTGACGTCATGGACTCATACGAGCTGAATAATATTCAGCTTGCACAGATTGTGGTTATTGTCACAGGTAGTTCACAATCACATAAGCTAAACTCCTCCCTCTTGTTTTATAATCCACAAGGGTTATAAAAAAGGTAGGTTTGGGGTCGCCCAGCCAGGGACCAGCATTTTTGGTGATGTCACCATCAACAGCCAATGAAGGACCAACATTCTTAGTGATGTCACCAACAACAAGTGCAACCTGATAAATAAAGTAGAAATACTGTTCCTACGAAACAGGGTGGGCTCGCTCCAAGCCAAAAAATAAAGGACATCCTAGACATCCCACCAGGACATCGGAGCATTGTGAAGTATCTTATATATACTTACTACTACAATTCGAGAGAGGTCCCCCAATTCGTTGTCCCGGGATGACAAGTGCAGGAACACTCAAAACATCACCAGGAAATCTGGTCCCTGATTGGCTACGGGCGTAAACACATACAAAGGACGCGACTGAAACACAGAACGCAGTACTTGCACACTCTGCTGGCACAAGAAAAGATTTAGTCTAATCGGTGTGATTGACAGAAGTGATGATCAAAGGAGCAGAGTTTGTACCATTACGGTTGAAACCTGGACTGAAGTATGGGTAGAGTTTCTCAGTGAAGGTGCAGCCAGTGAAAGAGTAGAGGTGAACTCTGGCCTCCACATTATAAAAGGAAACCAGACCCTCCTCATAATCCACAAACACTCCCACTTTCTGGATCTCCTTTCTTACAGGGAGGCGGACAGAAGGGCCAGCGAGGAGGGCCTTGTACTCATTTCCATTCCCCAACACTATAGACCAGTAAGCATAGTTGGGACTCAGATAGAATCCCTTCCTGTTGATGGACTCTCTGGCCACTCCTACCTCCCAGTTAGTCTTCCCTCCAATGTGAACCTCATAGTAAAACCTTCCTGAGGAGAAACTTTGTTTTCCTAAAACACAGACACATTGAGAGAATCTCTCTTTGTTGTTTGGGAGATTTTTCATTACGTTTCTACAACGCACTTGTTTTCCATCCCAAGACAGGAAGAGGTAGGGACTTGCTGTGTCAGGATCCAGAGTCACATCCACAGTGTATTGCTGCATCCTCCTCATCACAGAATAGGACAGTCTCTCCATTTCTTCACGGGGTTTGGTTTCTCTCTCTCTTAAGCTACTGCTCCTCACACTGTGTGGAATCAGCTTTTAAGCCGTGGAGCTGCATGGAATCTCACCATAGAATATAGAATATGATGTCAGGTTTATCCAAATATGGAGTTCCACGCAGCTCCACACTGGACTCCATGAAGTTCTCTGCTCTGAAATCTCAACAAACATGGACACAGTAAGAATTCTTTTTTGAGCAGTGCGACTGGAAGGAGCTAAGCTCCAACATCTGGCATTGTCCGGTTCTCAAAGAATGTCGGGGCCCTAAAATAACCTGAAGCGTAGCCTACATCTGGCCTAGAGCTGGCCTAGATATGGCCTAGATAGATCTTAGCACGAATGTCTCAAAGTTTGTTGTACGCCCACGTCGCCCAGGGTCCCATTGGCCAAGCTTCGCAGGACGTGCTGTGATTGGCCAGCGGGACGCTTGATGAAGTTACTCATAAATAGCACCGCTCACATCACACTAGGTGTGATTTTTTATTTTTTGATCAATTTTGATTTAATTGTACAACAGAAGTCAGCGGAAGTGAGATGTACTCGGATCAGGTGAAACCTTGCCCAAATATGGGCATACTGTATGTCATGGAGGTGTGACGTCATAGAGTGGCCACATGAAGTCAGATCCACATGGAAGCGGGGGTCATCGCCATGCTGTATTAATATTAGCAGAAAAACAAAGAGCTAGCCCTGAATGACCAGAACAGGTCTGTAACGCCGAGTGTTGAAATGGGGAAGGAAAAAAAAGAATCACACCCAGTGTGAAATGAGTGGTGCCTTTCATGAGTTAATTTCATTGAATACAAAGCTTGGTCAATGCCTAGCTTCGCGGAATGGACATACATACACACAAAATATCTGCTTTCAGTGTGTGACACATGCACAAATCACTCCGGATCATTGTGAGATCATTATGGGTCAAACATATTTCACAAATCTCGGTTCATGGTCAAAGCTGTTGCTATACATGGACTGTGATGGGGACGGAATTGTGTTCTGTTGGGGCTGGATAATTTGTCCCCTCTCTTTCCCCCTGTATTCTTTGTCTCCTAAAGTTCTGTTCCCTTTCTCTCACACTCACAACACTTGTGGACAGTGACAGACCCTCCTCTGGTCTCAGTGGAATGAAGTGGAAGACGCTGTTTTCTTTTATAAGGATCCTTTCTATTCTTTTATTACAACATGCTAATAAACTAAACTAAGTCTGGCATATCTTCAAACCTCATATATGCTGAGCAGAGCTTTGGTCTGACCTCACTCACAGCACAATTTCAGTGTTAGTCCCCAGCACCGATATTTGCAGTCTGCCGCCCCTAGATAAGAGTTATGTCATCAATATACTCTCTGTAACATTATCACCATGACAGTAGTCTAACCTAACGCGGACATTCTATGGCCCCGACAGATCTCATCGGCTCCTCCGGCATCTCGGAATGGACGCGGCGGGGGACATGACTCCTGCTGCTGTCCGCTTTGAGTAAATGAGGTAGTGATCCGCATTGGAAAACGAGTGATAAATCATAGCGATTTTATAATAATGGATAAACCTAAACAAACCAGTTCACATGAACAATACTGATGTAAAATAAGATATCTGAACAGCTACATATAAATTAAAATGTTGTGAGCCACAGTTACAGGGGCACTATCCCAGGCTTTTCTATCTTGAAAAGACTGGATCCCGAGGCTACCATGACAGCAGAGATCCACATAGAAGCCATGCCACGTCTTTTTCATTTTCATGTGTTCATCATTTACCAACTAAACAAAATGATCCTCCAAGCACAGGTCTCCGCCAGGTCAGGTAGGTTCAGAATTGTTCCGAATTGACCCTTTGTCAAGTCCCGACTGTGGTCCCACCCCTCTTCGCACCCATTGGTTGCTGTGCCATGGTTGGACAAAATCCTTTCTCTCCATCCACTACCATTGAAATAATGCATTTTTCGGTTGCTTTGTATTGTTATTCTGTGTATTCAATTCTCATTTTAAACTTGGTTTCAGTAAAAAGGAACATCTCAGGTGCAGTTTAGTGACTGGGCATGTTTTTAAATGTTTTTATTTCTCCAAAAATATTTTTTAGCAGATTCAACATAAAACAAGGCGGAACAAGGCAAAAAGAGGCTGCTGGTTGGTCAGTCAGGGACCAACCAGAAGGCTGACAAAGGGTGAATTCATCAATCAGGGTGGAATATGAAAAATGTGATGGATCGGTTTTGATCACTTGACTAATAGAGATAATGTGTGCCGATTCACGTGATGTTTGGACAAAATCTATAGGAGTAATATACATTTTTGGGGGGCAAAAATCGGCCTCCTGGTCGCACTATAATGGGAAATGTTAAAGTGGCATTTGTTCCTCAACTGCGCGTGCAAAGTTTCACCACAATCAGACGCTGCCTTCATGATTTGCGTAATTTTGTTCAAAACGGGCCACTGCTGCAAACTTTAGATTTCAACGTTAGCCAATCAGGAAGTCAATGTGGAAAATTAATTCACTAATAAAATACGGTAATCGTATCTCTTAGCAAAATGCAAGCACACGATTCCCGATGAAGCCTGTCGATATAATTTGACCGCCAAAACTGTGGGAGCAGTATAGTCCAGCAAACCTTTCTCCACTGTATAAAGAAGAATTAAGTTGGACATTGTGTTGCCTATGGCAACCACACTAACTACACAGTCCTGTCTATTCAATATAGACCAAAATGCACCAGTAAGAGTGTAAAGACTGTAAACACTGAGGATTTTACTGTATTGCATATAATGCATTTTGGAGTGTTATTGAGTCTCAGCATAGATATTACATTTTATTTATCAAATTGTTAGAATTTAGACTTTTATGCTTTTCATTTAAAATGTAAACTGGAAAGGTTGTTAAACATTTGTGTAAGAGGTTAAATGCCTTGTACCATTTGATAATGCAGCAATTGGTTATTACAAAAGCTGTTAACATTAACACTGGTTCTATTACAGGCATAATTACAGAATCATCAATCTAGAGTCACAACGGGTAGTGAAATTGCTGTCTCCCCTTACTCCTAATGGCTTGAGCCGGATTTATACTAAGTTGCACGTCGCCGTCACGCACCAAAATGAGCAGATCTTCAAGCTCACAAAGTCATCGCAGTGCGACACATTGTGAGCTTGTAGGTGCGTGACACCCGTGCGCAACTAAGTATAACTCAGGCTGCAGCATACCAAATGTGCAATTCTACCGTCGGCTTGTAAACTTATCATCTTCAGCATGAGGTTACGGTTACGGGCACCTTGACATATCAGCCTGAGCCTCTGCAACAGTGGCGTCAGTTCAGCAAAAGCTAACGTATGGCAACATGACTGGTGTCTTGCACGCGCGCGAGGGTGCGCGTGCAAGACACCAGTCATATTGCCATACCTTAGCAACAGGCACAATGAAAAGTACATTTAATTATTTCCCCCTTTAGCCAAGGTATGGCAGCTGCCATAGCTTGCCATACCCAATAGACGCCTCTGCTCTGCAAGACCCACCGTTTCATGACACAGCCTGCCAACTCACCCACCTAATACAGTCTGGCCTACATCCACCCAGGCATGTATGAGTACTGTAAGCGCGCACACACACACACGCACGTGTCCAGGTGTCAACAACCTAACCCCTGGCTCGCTGCCCATGGCCTGTTGCAGCTAACTGCTAATACCCACCAATGCTGCCAGGTTTCTTCACTATGCTCCGTGAGGTGTCGGCTAACATTTGCTAACTTTGCCAGTTTACACTAATTATAGCTCCTTCACGGCACTGAATGTCTCAGGGTTGAAAAAGGACCCATTGCTGAATGACGTGCTAAGATAATCAAAAATGCAAGGCCCTCTGAAGGGGGTCTGACTTCACACAAAGTGGCCATATCCAAATGTTGCAACCAGAATGTTAATAATAAAAATACTAAAATATGTACTGTCTGTGACAGGACATCATTATTTCATTTTACTGCAGCTGGAACACCCTCTGTACAGTTGACAATCTCTATGACAAAAATAGACGATCTACAAGCTCACAAGACAGCACATTATGACTCATTGTGAGCTTTTTGTCTGCTATTTTTGGCGAATGTACCCCCCAGAACAGGGATATGCTAAGGTTGTACATTCATTATTTCAGAAAGGGGGCATTTGAACTACTGTATAAAGGTCAACAAAGTGCTCGGTTTAAGACAGCCCCTGGAAAGAATATTTGTAATGTTTATATTTTATTTTTGTATATAATAAAACAAAACAGCATTATGATTTAAAATACTAAGTTGTGTATTAGAGTATTGTACTACTGTATTAATTTACTCTATGTTAAAAGTGAACTTGGCTGAGGCCCTAGGGGTTTGACCAGCAAGTGGGCAATCTCTCAAGAACAGATGAAGTGCTGCGCAACTGATCTGTCAGGAAAATAAGTGATTGTTTGCCTGCAAGTGGGCAGGCCTTAGACCAGGAGCAAGCAGTGCTTTACCCAATCTAATGTAGTGGACGGGATTTTAATGTGTTCGGTTGTTCTCCCCTTTCCTCCTAAAACAAACAGCATGTCGAGTTTGTGGAGACGATTTCAAGTTTGGAACAAAAAGGAAAAGTATCAGAGTCCCCGACCGATGGTCTTCCCCGGGCGGGCTGAAAAGGGAAATGAAATGAAAAGAAACAAAACAGAGAGCACGCTGTTTTTCCCTTATCTTTGACGATGGGTTCCCAGATTGGCAAGTGGGTGAATCCATGCCAAGTCCAATGATACACTCACAATAAAGAATTAACTATTTCTAATCCCTAAATCCCTACTCCCTAAAAATCTGTCTCACATTGGGTCGTCTTGTCAAGGCGACCCAATGCTAGCCACATTGAATGTTAGTGAACCAAGATCAAAGCAATAGAAGCAGAACTGCACCCTACTGTAACTTTATTAGTTAACAATAACTGTAATAAAGTTACACAAAAGGAGCTACAGTGTGGGGTTCTGCTTCTGTTCCTTTGATCTCAGTTCACTTTGGGGCCAGCACCTTCAAGAGGTCTTTTGGATGTGCCTGACTTTGATCCTGGATCTATTTCATATAAATATTCAAGTACTATTCATTTTGAAATAGATTATAACTGTTTTCAACCAAATTGGTATGCAACTCAGATAGAGCACTGTATGGTCATGGGCCTCACTCAAAGTAATGCACTTCTTGTACAAAACATTCTTTATTTCAACTAATTCAAAAGTAATTTACAAGGATTAAAAAAAATCTGCATAACAAGGAAAAACATACCATGGAAGAGATTAAATAAAACAAAAATAAATATCTAATATTTTACTTAAAAATAAGATGGAAAATAAACTAGAATAAAAGTGGCAAAAAAGGAGATACTGTAGAATAAACAAGCACTATTAAAAAAAAGTAGGTTATCGAGCTTCATTTAAAAGATGTCACATACTATACTAGTCTGAGATTCAGTCAGTCACCCAAGGTAATGAAGCGTGTTTTAGGAACAACCAATGGGGTCAACGTATGGATCTCAGGCTGTGCTAAGGCTCATAAGGGACTAACACTGAAATGTAACTAGAGGCCCTGTAAGGCTTTAATAAAGTCATCAGTAAAGCTGGCTTCATCTGGGTTTGTGGTAAACAATTCACACAAGTTAAAATCTGGGGATTGTATGTATGCTGATAGATAGATAGATAGATAGATAGATACCTTTATTATCCCAAGGGGGAAATTCAGTAAATGCTGTCAAATGTCATAGACGTCATAGGACTTTCAAGTAACAAATAACTGAGTAAGCATGTTTGGGGTCTCACAGCATATCTCCATATACAGTACATGGATCTCCATATAAGGGTACCAGACCAGTGGTCTCCATATGGGTAACTGGTCCGATATACATCACTGGCCAGATGGCCAACAACAATATGAAGTCCAACATTGTCGCCCTTAGGCGTCTTACAAGTATATCGTTAATGTTGAATGAATTCATTCTTCTTCTTTTTAAGATTTGTTTTAGGGCCTTTATTGATAGGACAGTAGACTGACAGGAAATGGGGAGAGAAATGGGGAGTGACATGCAGCAAAGGTCGTCCGGATCGGGAATCGAACCGGCGGCGACACACTGTCATGCATCAGAGCCTATGTGGTATGCGCCTGGACCAGTAGGTCAGCGGGCGCCCGCTGGTACTGTAAGTGGTAATGGGGCGTATATAATAAAGGTCATGATTGTGAGAGCAATGATGTGATTATTTTCTAAATAATCAATACTAAAACTCAATACAGAAGAGCATTTCTCTGAAATGCTTGTGATATAAACAGTATGGTAAAATGTGCATGCACCCGCACACACAGACAGCCCTTAATCCACACACTGACCCATACACTTACCCTGAGGGCTTTATGCATGTGACGCTTCCCCTAGCTGGCGCCAACACACACACACACACACACACACACACACACACACACACACACACACACACACACACACACACACACACACACACACACACACACACACACACACACACACACACACACACACACACACACACACACACACACACACACACACACTAAACACACACTAAACACCCAGTAAACCCTTATAGTGAAAGCCACAGAGTCGCATACTGTAGCTCTGTGATGGAGGTTTCTTATTATAGAACAGTGGGGCTCTTTGACACATTATAGGTAATAAAAAAGAAAAAGAAGATAGGGACGTGTGTGTGCGACTGTGTGTGCACGCATGCGTGCGTGTGTGCGTGCGTACGTGCGTGTGTGTGTGTGTGCGCGTGTCTCTCTCTACCTGGCAGGGCGGGTCGAACGCCATGCGGGGTCCTAGTGGGCGAGATGCCTCGAACGATACAGTCGAACAGGAAACTGATCTGCTCGCCTTCAGAACAGGACAGGAAGAAAACTCCGGTCCCTGGGAGGATAGGGTGAGGGGATGGGGGGGATAAACACATGGTTAAGACAAAAAAATAAAAAATAACCATTGAAAGAGAGTGAGACACAGTGGGAGAAATAGAAGAGAGAGATTGTTGAATGAGAGAAAAATAGATTGAGAGGGGAAAAAAGAGCAGCAGTTGGCAGAAGCTCTAAACCAGAGCGACTTGCATTCAAGGTCTGAGCAAAGGGCCGTTCAATCCAAGCAGTAAGCACTATAACTATAACTATATCGTTCACCAAATGTCTTTGTTATTGTTGCGGTGTGAACTATATCCACTCATGGGCGTCACAAGGGGGGGGTGAGTGGGACTGAGTTACTAGGGCCCAAGGTGGAGGGGCCTTAATTATTTTATACTTTAGCTATCGAAAAATAGCAGATATACAAGCTCACAGCTTGGCACCGAGTGCCGCGCTGTGAGCTTGTAGATCTGCTTTTTTGAAAAGTCGTGAAAATGTGAGCAAATCTTTGAATATAAATGATGTATTTTTTAAGCGAACATTTGCAACTCAAATCTAGCTTCTGGGGGGCCCCTGGAACTAAATATTTTGAGATCTACAAGCTCGCAACGCAGCACTCTGTGCAGCGCTGTGAGCTTGTATATCTGCTATTTTTCAATAGTTAAAGCACAAAATAACACAGTGAATCCTTGTACCCAGGGCCCAGAATTTGGTGCGACACCCCTGTATCCACTCGAGAGTTGGAATGAATTTTTATAGTATGCACTGTATGTAAAATGAAGATGCATGGGACGTCCAAATAAAAGAAATCCCAAGCACCCGAGACGTACAGTACTGTACATACATGTGATGTCACTGTAGCTAAAAGAAGGATGTGTAAAAAGTATGTTGTCCAACAGATGAGAGGATCTACAGATCTATGGGTCTGCACTAGTTGTCTATACAGTACTATTGTATATAAATTCCTTCCTATAAAGAACCTTCCAACGTAGTGCCTTTACAGCAGTTCTCCAGAACGGGTGTACACTGCAATTACATGCAAAGTCAGTGCAAATGCTAATACACAGAGATTTACAACTGGTGTCTCCATCAACGCAACACCACATAACACCACACAAAATCAACACTACATCAACATAATATCAATACACTTATACAGGTCTTAAAGGGGAAGACCACCCATTTTCAATATTGAAATACGTCATTAATATACCTTAGAGGAGTTGTGTGGAAATAGAGAAAAAGTTCCCCCCCTTCTGTGTTGCCTAGAACTGGAAGATTGATTTTGGGGTTTGTATTGTAAAGTACAATGTGTGATGTCATCAAGTTGTACTTTACAATACAAACCCCAAAATCAATCCTCCAGTTCTAGGCAACACAGAAGGGGGGGAACTTTTTTTCTATTTCCACACAACTCCTAGGTATATTAATGACACAGTTCAATATTGAAAATGGGTGGTCTTCCCCTTTAAGGCCCTGTGGCATCCAGGGGACATGCGCAGTTGCGCACACACGCAGGCCTGTACATGCGTATCTATAAATGCCTCTCTGTCTGTCTGTCTGTCTGTCTGTCTATCTTTCATATATCTCTCTAGAAACTATTCATTCAATCCACTTCAAACTTGGCAAGTGTATTGCTGAGGACCCAATGTTGAGTGTGAAGTCGATCAGATAAGCAGTTATCTAATCGGCAGTAGTGCAAAGTACATTTATTTAAGTACAGTTTTGAGGTATTTCTACTTCATTTCCAACATCTTGGATCCAAATATTGTACTTTTAATCCACTGCATTTATTTGCAAACTTTAGTTACTAGTTACTTTGCAGCAGATATAAATTATAATCTTAGAAATCATACATTAACCTCTTTAGCCCTATTTGATTCCTAGGCTATTTGAAAACAGTAGATCTACAAGCTCACAACGTGTCACATCGCCCCGAATGGGCACTGCAATAGTGCCCAATCTAAATAGGCAAAACGTGAGAACAAGGCCACATTAGGATGCAGCCTTTTTGTTTTCATGACATCAATTCAGTGCCCATAACAGATACTGTATGCTTGCTAACTGCAAAGCAAGCTTACTTTAAGTATAACTGAATATTACATTTGAGACATGTGTTCATTGAAGCAATACTAACGCTATCATTATAAAGAATGCCTGTGAAAATTGTAGCAAAATGAACAGAATTCACTGTAGTTATAAGTACAATAGAAGCTTCTGTTCTTTAACTATAGATCACAAATACAAAAAGGTGTGCTTTAATCTGTGTTACAAGTCTGAGTCTGAAGTGATCTGTTCTACAGTATTCAATTTACATAATTTGGCTACATAAAATTGAGTATGGTAGTTCTTCATGCTGTAGGATTCCCAAGTGAACATCTAATTATCCCCATCAGCTCTTTTACAGGAAGACCTATTAAAGAGGGGACATTGGGGCAAGTACACTATAATAAACCTTTTTCAGTATGATTACTTTGATTGCATTTTTATTGCATTATTTGTGCAGAGCAGTGGAGAGAAACAGGAAAGTAATTAAGGCAGGAAGGAGACCAGGTCTCTGGCAGGGAATCAAACTAGAAACATCACACTCACTGGCTGAGCCACCAAGGTGCCTCCGTTATGATGAATATTAACCACTTAAACCAGGGGTCTTCAACGTTTTCAGGCCAAACACCCCTTAGCTGAGAAGCAGGGACCCCCACAACATGTTCATAGATTCCATATAGTTTCATCGTTTGACAGCACAATCATCAGTGTATTTTGGATTCATGTCAATCTGTGTTTTCAGATATTTAACCACTTGATTCGTGAATACTTAATAAACTTGGACTTTTACTCTGTACTTAGTCTGCTCTTTTTCCCCTCTACACCAAAGCTCTTTGCCAAAAATAGCCGATCTACAAGCTCACAACGCCTCGCAGCTAAGTTCTCCGTAACTCTGAGGACCCCCTAGGGGTCCCAGACCCCCTGTTGAAGACCCATGACTTAAACTCGGATACTTAAAAAATAACGTTGGGTCATTTTATCATCTACTCAGGCTTTTGGGAGCACCTCAGACAATTTTTAAGTTGCTCAATTCAGTATTTAGATATTTGATATTCATTTTATCAGACACTGTTAAACCCATTGTAACCATGATAGATTCATTGAAAACACCCGTCCTTGGTTCTGGTGTTTAAAAGTACCAAGTGGCTATTTGCAACATTTATTTGGGTTTATTTGAAGGGTGCTTGATATGCAAAATGGGGTCAGAGTCAGACCCCCGGCTACTATTTGCCCCCGGGCTGCTATTTGGAAATATACGGTAATATACTGCCCGTCATATATTAGGGAGGACGGTATGAGTCACCAGAAACAAGGACAGGTGTTTTCGAAGAATCTATCATGGTTAAAATGGTAGATAGGGTTCATATGGTTAAATAGATTCCCCAGACCTTCTCAGTGTCAATTCTCAGCACAGTGAGCACTGCCCTGTTTATTGGTCACATATCATCTGCAAAGCACAGCGCCGGACATTCATTATTTTTTATCTCTCCCGACATTGATGGAGCAATTTATTAAACCCCCCTTTCAAAAGGTGATAACTCCATCCTGAGTGCAAGAATCATCATCACAATGATTGAAATAAGCTGCGCTTGTTTTCCATTTCCCTCAGTTTTTTTTCCAGGACATTTGGGTAATCTAATATAGTGCACTTGACTTCATCATGAATTCAACCGATAAAGGGCACCGTGCAAGGAAAATGTCTCCAATTAATTAAATTGCAATCGAAATGTTATAAGCCATTAAAAAGCAATAAATAGGTCAATCAAGTCCTCTTGACAGTGGTGGTACTGCAAAGAGATGGAGAACAATTTGGCGAAGATACTTATTTATTCTCCAGGGACAGTGCACATTAATCAAAATGTCAGTTTTCACATCCACGTAAATGAGCCAGAGTTGGCCAAAAGCTAATTTTCATCTTTAGTCCCCAAGCATGCTGTTAAAAGTGTATAGAAGGGGAAAAAGGAGCTGACCTAGTATAGAGCGCTGGGGGACCCCAATTAACTAAATATAAAGAGCATAAGTGGTTAAACAGTGGTCTGATGTACACAAGCTTTTCATCACTCAACTGAATCCCCAGCTCGGTACCCTACATCAGCGTTTCTCAAACTTTCAAATTTCTCCCCTTAACTCTGACAGTTTACAAATGGAACCAAATGAACCCTAACGGGTTCATTTGGTTCCATTTGTAAACTGTCAGAGTTACAGACTTGTATGGGTCAATTTAGACCCCCATAAGGGAACCCACAAAGTCCCTGGAATCCACTTTGAGAAACACTGCCCTACATCTTGCAGCGGTTACTGTAGCATTATGAACCATTACAATCACATCTAGTCTCTGTGACACTACATCACACACTCCTCTTTAGTGGACTGTGTGCAAAGACACCAAGCCGGTTCATAACTCTGTGAGGGAAGATACAAATGTGTTTCATAGAGCACTTTCAGAAAAAATATGTGAGAAAATACATACATAATGCAGTTTGAAAACTTGCCTAGACAGTGAAGATGGACATTTACCATCATCATATATGCACGTGTATATGCATACACATTTTGCACACACTACAGACAGGTGCATGCGTGCGCCTCACAGGTGCAGATGAAGACAGATGGGTACGGTTGTAAACACGGCCCACCACTGAGCATTATGACATCAACTCATTAGCACAGACCCTGAACTTTAGCAGTTCACACTATCACACAACAACACAATTTTGTTTCGTTGATGCACGTTCCCAAACAGCGCTGTGTGTGTGTGTGTGTGTGTGTGTGTGTGTGTGTGTGTGTGTGTGTGTGTGTGTGTGTGTGTGTGTGTGTGTGTGTGTGTGTGTGTGTGTGTGTGTGTGTGTCAGTTATCACCACGAGT
Organism: Nannobrachium achirus; assembly: GCF_963921795.1. Lineage (NCBI taxonomy): Eukaryota > Metazoa > Chordata > Actinopteri > Myctophiformes > Myctophidae > Nannobrachium > Nannobrachium achirus. The sequence continues at coordinate 35,778,887 of NC_137812.1, read as the reverse complement.
TCCCACACCACCAGTCACTGGCTTAGATCCAACATCCATCAAGACTCTGCTCAGCTGATTATATCCTAGCAAGAGCCTAATGCAGCAGGATTGCTCCCCAACTCCATAGGCCCACCTGGCAGGCTGCCAGAAAGTGTGTGGGTGTGCGTTTGTGTGCACGCCAGTGGTTGCATCTTCAACTTTGCTGCCAGGAGCTCTATCTTGCAATGTGCAGCTGGCTTTTAGACTGCTCCAAGGCAGGGCACATGTCCATAACCAGGGCAAAAAACTGTGAAAAGCTGATTGTGGGGTCATTAATCTAGTAAATTCACATATTGTCCAATACATACCACAGCACCACAATATAACAGATGAGATCACCCACTGTAGGGCAAATGTGCCATCCTGATTGGTCGAGAGATGTCACGGGAGGGCATTTTATTTCTCCATAACAATGACTAACGAGAACAGACATGTAGAATACAATGCACACATACTGTGCAATGTAATTCTAATTACTTGAAGTGGTGTTATTTGTAATTAACAACAAACTGTGACAATAATAATGATAATGGTAGGGATTAATTGGCATAATGACTACATTGGGAGGGGGGGGGGGAGTTATAGTAATAAAATCATCAGGCAACATGCCATATTTTAAAGTATGGTTCCAGATTTTCTGGACCTGCAGGTTTTGTGGTGTCCAGGGACAAGAACTTTATCTACAGAGAAAGGAGTAAAATAAAAGGCAGGGAAGACAGGGAACCAGAGGCAATTTGCTCATTAAAACATTCCAGCACAGTCATATCAGAAATGGAAGTCCTTAACAATGCAAGGAGGTACACACTCGGGCAGCACAGCGGTAAAGTTCCTGTCCACCACCACAGAGGTTGTGGGTTTAAATCTATGCGGTGCATCCGGCTTTGTCTAATGTCGAGCGTCTACACCAAGGTTCCCCAATTAGTTTTCCCCAAGGGCCGAATCATGTCTAGGGTACCAAGCCGAGGGCCACAACATTGCAGGGGGCGACGGTGGCGTTCCCAATAATCCAGCGACAGTTTTCGTCGTTGTCGAGTGAAAATCTTATGTATGTATGTCCAAAACCGTTCGTTTTGAATTTATCATTTTAAAAATGATTTAAACTAGTGAAAACAGACGATCTACAAGCACACAACATGCTTGCACATGCTTGTAGATCGGCTGTTTTCACTACTTTTGTGCGACGGCCTTGTATGATTTGTGAAAGAACGTACAAATTTGGAGATACGAGATTTCCACCCGACAACGACGATATACTAGTGTTATTGCTGCTCTTATACCACCATTATTACTGGAGTTGGTGGGGGCCTGACAGTAGCCGACTATTGGGGAACCCTGGTCTACACACACAAACATAATTGTAGGATAAGACAGCAGTGACAACACAGAGATGTGTGTGGGGAGGAATCAATTGGCATAACAACTAAATTGGGGAGAAAAAGGGGTAAAACATTATTGGACAAAAACATGCAAAGAAGCAGTTCAGGCAGAGTATCAACGTTTGATATGAATTTAATAGCTTTCCAGAATTATTATTCAAATTGTCAGTTGTTTCAGTCAGATACAATTCTGACTTGGTGCGTGAGTAATAAACGAAGTGCATCGGTTGTGTATTTGCCTGAAATGGAGCCAATCATCCTCGTCCCTGTTTTCCTATCCTTCGCCCCAAGCCACATTTCTCTGGTGAATTAATAAATGTGCTCTGTTGAAGACTTTAATACATAGGACCAGAAATAGAAACTTTTAGCCCAAGAGTTACTGTACTTCTGTGCTGTTTACATAACGTATTCAATCAATCAATCAATCAAGACAACTTTTCTAATTTAACATATTTGGCAATCATGTACATTTCAAATGTTAGCCACATGGTACAAGTAGAAGAATTATGGTTTTTGGTGCCACTGTTTTGTGTTCCATTTTCCTGTAAGCTAGGTTCCTGAAATAAACACTAGCCTAATAATAAACCACTTTTCGACATACCAGACACGGTTTATTCACAATTTCTGACAAATTCTGTCACAGTATTGCCGCTGTGGCCATTTCAAGAGAATGTCTGCTGGTGTTTGAGGCTGTGCATATTTATAAAACTGTCATGGTGTGCAACCTAAGTCTGCTCTCTTTAACAAAGCAACGCAAACCATGCCTGTCTACTGTGCATTGGACTTTTTTTTATTGTTTCTCTGCTGAGCAACTAAAATAAACTACAGTATGCAACAGTGACTTTCTGTTTCTCGATTGTTTCCTCGAATATTCGCTACTTTTGAAGTTTTGTCTAATTACATGCTTGGAAAGTGGGTTTTCAAAATAATTAACCAATGAAAAGTTTTAAGGGCTTGTGACAGAAAATTATAACTACACCAAATTCTGGGCCCTGGGTACAAGGATTCACTCACATTTTGTGATTTAACTACTGAAAAATAGCAGATCTACAAGCTCACAAGCGCGGCACTGAGTGCCGTGCTGCGAGCTTGTAGATCTGCTATTTTTGAAAAATCTTGAAAATTTGTGCAGAGTCTGAATATTTCAATTCCTTCAAAGGTTTTTTGAAAAACCTATGTTTCTATGTCAGTGGTGCTTGAACCTTTTCACGTGAAGGCAGAGGCGTCAATTGGGTATGGCAAGCTATGGCAGCTGCCATACCTTGGCTACAGGGGGAAATAATAAAATATACTGTAATCGTGCTTGTTGCTAAGGTATGGCGACATGACTGGTGTCTGGCACGCGTGCGGCGTGCAAGACACCAGTCATGTTGCCATACCTGAAATGACGCTGCTGCGTGAAGGACCCCCAAAATTATATGTATTTGGCCACGGACCCCCATCTCAAAATACATATATTCAAGGATTTGCACACATTTTCACGACTTTTCAAAAATAGCTGATCTACAAGCTTGCAGCGCAGCACTCAGTGCCGCACTATGAGCTTGTATATCTGCTATTTTTCAATAGCTAAAGACAGGCCCCAACCACCTTGGGCCCTAATAACTCAGTCCCACTCCCCCCCCCTTGTGACGCCCCTGTGTACACGTCAGGTAAACATAAACTGCAACCTTATATTTGTGGTTTCATAATGGCTTACGTCAGGCCTGCATGCAAGTTACTGACCTCAACCCTCCCATCTCTTTCCCCCTTTCTGCTCAGCCTCCCGCACCCAACAGCGGTTTCTCAATGAATGCCAAAAACGCCACTCTCCACTTTCCCCAAGGCTGCTGGGTAACATGCAGATGAGTTGAAGGAGAGGGCAGCTGTCATAGACTGTGTAGCCACTAGGCTCTGTGCAATTGGCTGTGTGAGCAGCAGGAGGGAGGCAGGTATTTATAGCATGTTGTTCATCAGAGCAAGGAAACCAGACACTGCCGATCCTACAGTTATTCCTGTAGGAGCCACTAGTCTGCTCATCAGACCGGCGTGCACACGCACGCACGCGCACACACACACACACACACACACACACACACACAC
>NC_137812.1:35385408-35770408 GCF_963921795.1 Nannobrachium achirus | reverse complement strand
ATGGACGGATGATTGTAGACTCTCAAATGAGGCATCGCTCCAGGGTATCCCTGCCAACTATGGACTACTATCGTCTTTCGGTTAACGTCAGTGATTCTACAGCTGATATTTTAAAATGACGAAACTTTTTGTTCTTTCAAACTTTGGTTGCCTCATGCGCCACATTGACCATACTCGCACGGCGATCATTTGGCCATTGTGCTCCTATGTCAGGGGTCTTCAAAGTTTTCGGGCCAAGGACCCCTTAGTTATGAGAGAGATGAAGCAGGGACCCCCACTACATATTGTATAAAAGTGTGATGCAGACTTTCATCGATAGAGATACATTCATAGACATGTTTCACTCTGTACTTGGTCTGCTCTTCTTTTTACCTCTACACCAAACCTATTTCCCGAAAATAGCCGATCTACAAGCTCTGAACACCTCGCAGCGCGAGGCGTTGTGAGCTTGTAGATATTTTTGGCTAAAGTTCTCCTCAGAATAGGGATGCGAGGGTTCAAGTTGTTAATTTAAAAGAATGATCCTATCACAAAGATTTGGTTCTTTCAAACTTTGGTTGCCTCATGCGCCATATTGACCATACTAGCACGGCGGTCATTTGGCCATTGTGCTCCTATGTCATACTTGGGGGGTGAGAATGACATACCTCCAGTGTCACATTGAGCCTCTCCTTGTGGCCACTGGCCCTCTCTTTGTCTTTCTTTTTCTTCTTCTTCTCCTTAAACACCTGGAGAGATAGGCAGTCTAACAGACAAACAGCACAGGGAGGGAGGGAGAGAGATTAAAGTAACAACATTGTTGACGTACTTTGGGGTGACAGAACGGGAGAAAGTGTCAGTTACTAGACATCCTGTTTTTAGTATTCTGTGTGCGCGCAGAATGTCCACAACAGCACAGCTGCCATAACAAATCCTGAAACAATGAACTGATACATGAGCACAGCTGAAGATAAACTCGAGGCACGCACCCATGCACGCACACGCACACACACACACACACACACACACACACACACACACACACACACACACACACACACACACACACACACACACACACACACACACACACAGCAAGTTGTACCACTGTTCTTTGTGCTTTTTTGAGCTTCATTTCACATCATCATGCACGTCCACCACACAATGCAATTAAAATATGACATATTAAACATATTTTCTGTTTCTGTCCACAACATTGTTGAGCTTGTGAAGAGCTCAACACCTACTGTATGCACAAAGCAAGTTAAAAGTTGGCCACATTTCAAGCTACGCCAAGCCTTGTGTCATGTTGAAGAAATAATCAGTGTCAAACGTCATTAACTCAAAACGCTAATCTGTTAGGAGTGTTGTGCAATATCCCCACGTGCTGACATGGATATGGGATATTTGCACGACGCGCCTCAGTGGCACATAGCCAGTGTCCAAATGACTTGTTGAAATGTGTTGAATAATTCCACAAAATCTGATGGGATAAATGAGAAATAATGCAGATGAATCAACTAAATGTTTAAAATGGTATTTGTCCTGTTATAAATGTGTGTCAGAGTTGATCTAGTTCTGTATGAAGCGGTGGTGGATATAAAAATAGAAGCGGTTTGCCACATACCGGCGACCGGAGAGGGTTTCCGTAGCACGACCCACCGACTCTTCCACTGTTCAGAAGTTTAGAAAACACAATAAATCACAAGGCATATCCAGTAGCTGCGAACACAGTGTGAGGTACTGTACATTACATAAGTTTAAGATGAACAACAATAACCAGAATTAACCTTTTTTCCATCTCTAAACTTGACTTGTCCCTCCACGACAACTGTATCCGTCATCTTCTGTCATGGTTCCGAGCAGCTGTGTGTGTGTGTGTGTGTGTGTGTGTGTGTGTGTGTGTGTGTGTGTGTGTGTGTGTGTGTGTGTGTGTGTGTGTGTGTGTGTGTGTGTGTGTGTGTCTCTTGCGCAGACACTTGTGCGCCGATACTGCCCGCCTGCCTGGTTGAGCTGTCCTCCCTGTGGGGCCACTTTGGAAATAGCTTTTGGAGGAGGCCACCCCCACCAGCAGAGACCCTCAGACCCCAGACTCTCCCAGAGAGAACCAGGCTGCTCTGAGGCAGGCCCCACAGACCAGCCAGGCCTCCACTCCACTCTCTGCCAAAGTTAGTGCAGTTGTCAGCCTGCGTCAAGTGGTGATTGTTTACATTGGAGGTAATTCGATTAAACGTGCATAACAGGCGTACCTTTCACTTAACTCACCGAGCTGGCACGCAGTCTGGTCTTAGACAGGGATCCAAGGCAGCTTACCTCTGATCCGAGAAGCCTTTAATGTGATTATCTATGGAATCCCAACTTAATCTGGGCCTGCCTTAAATTGTTAGTCAATAACAAAGCCAAAAGACACAATGTAAACTAAACATTAGTGCATTAGTAATACAATAATATTCAAGCTGTAGGCTATGTCTAAAGATTATCTATTACAGTATGAATAACTGCATAACTATAGACACAAAGGTATTGAAATTACTTTTTATTTTCTGTGGTAATTCATTAATTTAGTAAACGGTGCAGTGACAGTGTAGCGACCAAAAGAAAGAAAAGGTATAGTATAGATATGTAGATACCTTTCTAGAGATAGTATAGAACGGTATCAAAAAGGTATATGCAGTCTTGGGGAGTACCATAAGATACTTTAGCCTTCCTTCATCTGTATCAAAACATTGTATAGGACATAATAATGTGTTACTGAATACTGAATCGAACCTACTGTACATTATTATTGTTACACGTTTAGATAGATAAGTCACAGGAGTCCTATGAAGTGCGTTTTGCCTGATTTATGCTTGGTTGCGCGCAAAAATAGCAGATCTACAAGATCACAAGAGCTATTTTCGGTGCATGACACCGGCACACAGCTAAGTATAAATCAGGCTTTAGTATGATGCGAAAGTTCGGCCTGAGAGCAATCCGTTCCATCATATACCGTATACCCACATGAAACACTTCTAGCACTTCACCCATTTTCAACCCTATCTTCATATAATTGGTTCTTCTCACTAATGCTCATGATAAGAGCATCTACTCACTCTGGGCTCTATTTTCATTGTCTTAAGTACAGTACCAGCTCTTACAGTATGTCTTAACTTAAAGGATTGTCCATACCGTCTCCGACCACCAAAACTTTAGAAACTTTTCGAACCCTAATTTGGGGTAATGCTTTTCAGAAGATGCGAGTGATATCCTTTTGTAGTTGAACCGGACCTTTCTGACGAAAGAGTCGGTGGTCGGAGACAGTATGGACAGGCCTTTAAGGCATAAGTACTTAGGACAATCAAAATAGAGCCCTCTGTGTCTGGTGGGCTGTAGACAGTTCAGAAACCTGTCTACCATTGACATCATCGATGGACATTCCAAGGTAATAGAAACTACAGCTTTCTTTCTGGACGGTTAGCATGCTGACATAGAAGCCGTTCTTGCATTTAAAAAAACGTACTGAACTGTCCACAGGCCTCCACTGAGAATAGACAAATGGTGCCATCTTATAAGGAGCATTAGTGAGAACCAATTATATGAACATCTAGGTTGAAAATGGGTGTAGTCAGTGGTCCTTTACGTAGGCAGGAGGTGTCCTCTGTGGGTCCTTAATCTAAGGCAGCGTCGAACATTTCTAGATGACGGTTAGAGAATGTGAGGTCTCAAAGTGGGGTCCAGGGACTCTCAGAGTTCCTTGGGGGTGGGTCCTCAGTGAAGGCAATCAGCGGGTGCAGGATAACAACTCTGCCGAGACAGGTGCTTAGAAAGGGAGGTAAAGATTCTAAGACGACTGCTTTCAAACAAAGGTGGCCTTGCTCCGGTCAACTTGACCCTTGCCCAGCCTGCGCCCCTGCTGCTCCGCGCCCTGCCCGGCCCGTCCCTTGGCGGTGACCAGGGAGGAGGGCAGGTCCGACACCTGGTACACCGCCTGCCTCATCCTGCTGCCGCGGCAACGCAGTTCAGAGGCCACGCCCTCCCACTTCCTGTCCAGTTCCGAATCGCGAGACCCCCGCAGGGACCTCCCGCCAGCGTCCTCGGGGTCGTCGGAGGCGACGCCGATCTTGTCCAGGTCCAGGGCTTGGCCGCGGGCCACGCGGCTCACGCGGGAGGTAGGGGACTTTGACTTGCGCCGCGACTGCGGCGGGGCCCGCGGGGGCGGGGCGGGTGGCGGGGGGAGAGACGTGGGCTTGGAGGGCGGCAGTCTTCTGTTGGGCGTTCGGAAGCTGCCCCCTCCTCCCTCCCGCCCTCTCCTGTCTCTGCTGCCTCTACCTGGGAAACGAGAGGCCGCTTCAAGATGAAAAAAGGAGACAGAGACAATATTAAGACCTTCACCGCCACCGCAAAAAGGCCCTAGTGCAGGGTTCCCCAATAGGCGCCCCGCGGGCCATTTGCGGCCCGCGGGGCGCTACTATCTGGCCCACACCAACCCCAGTAATAATGGTGGTATAAGAGCAGCAACAACACTAGTATATCGTCATTGTCGGGTGGAAATCTTGTATCTCCAAATTTGTACGCTCTTTCCCAAATCATACAAGGCTGTCGCACGAAAGTAGTGAAAACAGTTTTCAGTTTTTTTCACTAGTTTAAATAATTTTTAAAATGATAAATGCAAAACGAACAGTTCTGGACATACAAGATTTTCACCCGACAACGACGATAATATCTGAACTGTCGCTGGAGTAGCGGGAACGCCGCCGTCGCCCCCTGCAATGTTGTGGCCCTCAGCTTGGTACTAGACATAATTCGGCCCATGGGGAAAACGAATTGGGGAACCCTGCCCTAGTGTGATGTTACACACACCTATATAGGAGCATCCTTCAGATGCACAAAACGCAAGCTAATGCACTGCATTTGCAGATGAAAACAACTGATGGATGTCTGTCTGACGAATGACTCATGTCCATTTACTGGAATTCATTATTGTTACTGGGAAGAGATCCTCGTCTCCTCCTGCTGTAACTGTGTGCGTGCGTGCGTGGATGCTTACGTGCGTGTGTGTGTGTGTGTGTGTGTGTGTGACTAATTTATACTTCATCGTATGACCACAACAGGTTTTTGAGCACAAAACTGTTCCTTTCGTCAAGCAAAACAGGCATATGATGAAGTTGGCTATAAATTGGATTAAGCGTATGTATTCCCATATTGTTTCCAATTTAGTCTGATATCACAGCTTCAGCCAACTTAACAGTTGGCACCAACTGTTCTGAGGTCACTGGCACATCAACAACTCACTGATTTGTGTTCAGGCACAGACAGTGAGGCACCACACACACACATTGACACACACACACACAACACACACGTGCACACATCCGCGCGTGCACACACAGACAGCTGGGTGGCAGCAGTAGACTAAGTGGATGTGACAGATATTCCCGTGCAGGCTGCTTTCCCGTGCAGGCTGCTGGGTATGACATCATGGGAAAGAGGCTTTCATGGTGCTGTGTGTTTGCATGTGTGTGTGTGTGTGTGTGGGGAGCGTACAGTACAGGGTGAGGTGGAGGATGACCCTGCTCCCGTTATTAATGTAGGCTGCCATCTACTGGATGAGTGAGACACAGGGTACAGTGAGAGACCAGAGAGACCAGAGAGAAATGGAAGAGAGAAATCCTAGGGATCGCCATAATACAGAATTAACCGAAAAATTGTACCATGCAACTATTCTGATCTCAGTGTTTTTGCCCTATACGTGGCCGTGTGTGTAGGTATGTATGTTTGTATGTGGGTGGGTCTGTCTGTATGTAGCCTCAAGCCTGTGGTGTAGTACCTTTTATGACCACACATGTTAAGGGAGGGGCGCTGTTTTTTTAGATAGATAGATAGATAGATAGATAGATAGATAGATAGATACCTTTATTATCCCAAGGGGGAAATTCAGTTGTCCAGAAGTAGCACAGCAGTATACAGTTATTTACAAAGTTACAGAGACGTAAGAAAAGATAGATAAGAGGGAAAAAAACAAAAAACTAAAACAAAGACAAGAGCAGTACAGTACCAATAAAGAGAAGGTGCATCAGTGGGGCTGTTAAGTATGACATCATTTTGTAGGCAGAGGAGAACTTCTGCCCCCAGTTTCCGTGAATCTTTTTACTATTTTTACTATTTACACATTTTTCTTCTCTTTGTTGTTGAAAGGAAAGTGTTAGAATTATACTTTAGTCGTTATTTTTGTCTCGGATCTGTTGAAATAGCGAGGGACAGAAAATGCTCTGGGGGCAGAGTTCTCCTCTGCCTACAAAATGATGTCACGGCTTAAAAGCCCCATAGAGGGGGCGAATAATATATAAGTATATATACATAAAGTGTCTTGCAAAAAGAGACCATAGCAGTCAATGCTAGTTAGTGCAAACAAGTATCTCACTGTCATTGTTAAACAAAGCAAAAATACTCAGAAACTACCAACACTAACAACCTAATAGTGCAGTGTCAAAAAATCAGTGCGAAAAAAGAAGAAACTAGGAAGCGTGTCACCGCAAGGCGCACATGAGCACTCTTCCTGGAAGGTCCTTAGAGGTCAAAGTCAATACAGCAATAGTTCCTTAGAGGTCAAAGTCAATACAGCAATGGTTCCGTAGGTCTAAGTTAGGAAGGGAGACCTTTTCAAGCGTCCGTTATGTGTCTCGTTGTACAGCTTAAGGGCAGCCGATACAAAAGATTTTCCTAATCTCTCACATCTCCGTACTGGGTAGGTAAAGCAGTCGTTTCCTCTCTTACTCCAGTAACTGGTGATCTCTAGATGGAGGGGGTGGGAGGAGTTCTCCAAGATGGAATCTAGCTTCTTCGCTTCTTCTATCTAGCTTCTTCTTCTTCTATCTAGCTTCTTCTTCTTCTTCTATCCATTCTCAAATGGATAATGTTTTCAGTCTAACCTGAATCAGGGAGATCTAAAAGACTTGGAAAATAAAAGACAGGGTTTCTCCCCCTCTTTTATGCTTCCATATAGTTTCATTACTTTAGTGATTTTCTCCACTATGCAGCTTTCAGTTGGTTCCTTCTCTGGCCAACAGATGGTGCCATTTGAACTTCTTAATTTTTATCCCACGATTTTGCAACCCCTTTTCACCCAGTGCCAATTGCCTATGTAATCCTGGGCTCTGCACTCCCTCTGCCGCGCCTGGGGAGACAACGGACTGACCTCATGCTTCCTTCAATGCATGAGTAGTCCAAGTTGTTTCTTTTCACCTGACAGGGGGGATTTCCCCGGGATGGACGTAGCGTGTGGAAGGAACACGCTATTCCAACCAGTTCCTTTCCCCTCCATCAAGCGCCCCGGCTGGCCAGGGGGAGGCATTATTGAGACCAGGATTATTGCATGTTTTTGTGAGGGTATCAACCCTAGGAGACACGGGGAGAACATGCAAACTCCACACAGAAAGGCCCTATCGCCTACCCCACCTAGGGTGTGGGGTGGGCGCTGATGACGTGGAGGAGAAACACGCCCCCAGCACCCACAGCGTCCCCCGGCGGGAATCGAACCCAGGACCTTCTAGCTGTGAGGCGAAGCGCTAACCACTGCACCAAATTAAAAGCTAAAGACCGTGATAAAAGAACATGTACAATTTCCTCAACATTGACCCATTAAAACCGGGAAAGCATCTGTGTCAGACAATAGAACCGTGTTACACAAAATATAATGCCTCAACTTTTAGTGCTTGTCAGGATGGGGGGTCCCCAGTTTGGGGGTCCCCAGTTAAAATATTATGTTGGGGGTCGCGGCCTGAAAAGGTTGAGGACCACTGAATTAAATGACTGCGACACTGAGACAGTGAGTAATGTTTCCCTCCATTACAAGAGCACTTAAACCCTATATACTTGGCTGACAGGCTCTCCCAGGGGTTAGTCTCACCAAGCCAGCCGATCAGAGATCTCTGCTTACTGATACGCCTGGGGAAATATAAATGCATTGAATGGGCTTTACTTGCTCGGACAGTCCAGAAAACCAGCCGTAAACAAACCTACAGCCACTGCATTGAAAGCCATCCAGTGGTTGAACTTGGAAGTATTCACATTTTTGTACTTAAAAATAGCAATACTAATCAATGTACTTGAGTAAAAGTGTAAAAGTATTGGCATCAAAATATATTTAAACACTAAAAGTAAAATGACTCATTATGCACAATGTCCCATTTTACAAGTTTCCAAATGTATATAATACTTTGAAAATATCTGATCTACAATAACATATCGCAAAGCATCAGTTATGAGCATGTAGATCAGATATTTTCAAATAGCCAAAGTGTGTGTGTGCGTGCGTGCGTGCGTGCGTGCGTGCGTGCGTGCGTGCGTGCGTGTGCGTGCGTGCGTGCGTGCGTGCGTGCGTGCTATATATATATATATATGCCTACAGTAGTGACTACTTACAATAAATGAACGTTAAGACCATCGAGTCATTCATGAAGTGCCCAGGTAGTTTTTTGATACAGTTTGTCCTTGTTGAGCACCGACGGGTCCTTCTGCCAAATGTTGGCTGAAGCCTCCTTACCTTTAAACTAAAGTACAATATTTGCCTCTGAGATGGAGTAGAAGTAAAATAATTGACAACTGGAAAATACTCCAGTAAAGTGAAAATAACTCAAAATTGTACATGTACTTAGTTACTTTCCACCACTGATACCATCCAATATGAAGGAACACCCATTCCCTCTTTTCCTAATAGAGAATGTCTTTTCAGGTAAACTTTTGGAAAATCCCACAAAAACGAATACAGTACAGCCGGAACCAATCGTATCTAGGGCAGCAGTGGTGGCTCAGGGGTAGAGTGAGCTTAGCAACCGGAAAGTTCCCAGTTCGATCCCAGGGTCCCCCAGAGATAGTCGAAGTGTCCTTGAGCAAGACGCTGAACCCCTAATTGCTTCCGATGAGCAGGTTGGTGCCTTGCATGGTTTCCTCTGCCATCGGTAATGCATGTAACGCCCAATCTCTGTAGAGCTATTGCACCATTTATCTGTGAGTTAAATTAACTGTTTACAGCGTACAGAATATAGTGCGAGGCAACAGCCAGCGTTTGTGCCCATGTACTGTAGTGTATGTGTACTGTATGTGCTTTAGTGTGCATGTGTACTGTATATACTGTACAGCAGTGGTGTAAAGTAAGGGGCGTGGCATGGAGATTTTGACATATTGAGGGGCATGTCATATATTGGCATATTAATGAGGGCATATTTGACAGGCGTGGCATAGATCCTGGCATTATAAATGAGGGTACAGATAGGACCAAGTTTGAGATCCCATAAAGTTCATTTAGGAAAATGTTATGGGTGTGGGAAAACTTATTTTTATGGATTCGTTTTTTTTTTGCCATTACGCCTCAATAAAACGTACAAACTCTTGTCAGCAATTGTCGGAGAATTTAAAGGAGCTATAGTCAACTTTTTCTTGAAAAACGGATGCTAAAATAAAAATAATGTTTCGAAAATATTTTATAAAAAAATAAGCTTCATATATGTGTTTCAATTAAAAAATGACCACAAAAAGCGGAAAAATAAAGATAAAATAATCATTTTGGCCCTTTGTTTACATTTTTCGGACCCTGTAAATGTAAACAAAGGACCAAAATGATTATGTTATCATTATTTTTCCGCTTTTTGTGGTCATTTTTTTATTGAAACACATATATGAAGCTTATTTTTTTATAAAATATTTTCGAAACATTATTTTTATTTTAGCATCCGTTTTTCAAGAAAAAGTTGACTATAGCTCCTTTAACCACACTTTGGATGTGTGAACCATGCAACTTGCATACATTTTATACATACGAAACGCGACATTCTGCGAGTAGCCTATTTTAACTTTTGGTTCTTTATGCATCATTTTTGATGCCATTACTTTTGTACTTTTACTCAAGTAAGTTTTGATTACCAGACTTTTACTTGTAAGTAACAGTGTTTCTGCATTGCCGTATTGATACTTTTACTTAAGTTAAAGAAAAGTACTTTTCCCACCACTGCTGTACAGTATGTGGTAGTGTGTTTGTGTACAGTAGTATGTGTGTTAGTGTACATGAGTGTATTCAGCAGATGTGTGTTAGTAGGACAGAGACAGAGCTGTTCACTGAGCCATGAACAGTTCCATCATGAATTTCACCACTCACATTCCCTGCTGCTACACCATAGTAAAAAGTTGCTGCACCATGCTGTAAGTGTAAAATCAGAGTGCACAAATGTATCCAAATCGATAAACAGAGTGCACCCAAAATCAGACTAGTGTTCTCTCCCTCTCTCTGACATTGAACATACAATCTGAAGTTATTGCCATGTTGTCATATCATTCATGAGGGAGATGACATCACAGACACGAACATTGAATGACAATTTATCCTATAGAAAACAACCACTTTATAGAATCATGTGATTACATTTAATACACACACATATAGTACCATATGAATGTGTTTGTTTGTTTGTGTGTGCTGTAAGGAAAAGATGGACATGAGCTATGCTGAACGGTGTGTGTGTGTGTGTGTGTGTGTGTGTGTGTGTGTGTGTGTGTGTGTGTGTGTGTAGAAACAGAGCGTTCTTGTGTTTTTGGGCTACCAATAAGCCCAGCATGACAGCTTGCCTAACTAGGCGTTGCACAGAGGGGAGACCATGCATAGCTAATGGCCCAGTCCCCTCAAAGCCTTTCTACTCCCAGACAAAAGACTGGTTCTGCATATGGGCACGCACGCACGCACGCACGCACACACACACACACACACGCGAGAGAGAGAATCAAAAGGGTTGACGGGGAAGTCCAGCAAGAGGAATATCAAGTGAGCGACCTAGCATATGCGGCAGAAAAATTCAATATGAAAAACAAACTACGGTAGAACAAAAACAAAACAAAACGTTTGGGCAAAAACTAATTCTGGTCTAGGATCGATACTAGAATCAGCTTGAAGATTTTTTATGCCATTGAGTTATATAGGCATTTACTGTAAAGGGGCAATAGACAACATTCAGCCACTAGATGTCGCACTTTTACAACACCTGTTGCACAAGGTTCGCAATATCCATCTTTAGACCCCTTACCTTACCAGACCACCTCCCACTGATATCATGCAGGCCTGTGCACGCACGTAGGCAGGTTTCTAAAGAACCCGACGGCTCATAAAACGGAGTGCAGAGGAAGGCTTAGGATGTTTACTGTAACTTTCAATACACTCCATCTTGGGTTGTGTTGTGTGTGGAAGTGTTGTGTGTGGAAGTGATTCCCAAAGCAGTTGACCTCAACACACTGCCTCAAAAGGGAGCGCTCATCTGAACACGACTGCTCACCCAGTGGCCACTCACTCATGAGCCTTAGTCCAGTCATTCTATGGATAATAAGGGGTTAACCTAGGACAAATTGCAACAGAAACTCTTAGAAAAGATTTGAAAAAGCTGCTGAAAGTTTGGGTCCTATAGACCGGTTTCTTGTTTACAAACATTGAGACTAAATGCACAGCTGAATGTATCATGTAATCAATTCCCACCAATCCCCAAACCTGTTGTTTTGGGGAGCGCTGCATGGTTTCTATTTATTGGCTAATTTTGGTACCGACCCATCAGTGTGACGTGGACCAGAAACCTGTCGATTAACTTTACAGGAAAGAAATACAAAGGAAAATCTGCTTTAAGTAGCAAGTGAGGGGTCAAACTAGGGGTATTTATGACTCTGCAAGCATTTGTTTTGCACAAAAAACTTTCCTTGGGCCCCCACAAAACTGTTGAAAAGTGATGACTCATCACTAAACCTAAAGTTTTGTGGGTCCGTTTTTAGCAGAATTAATGTTTTTCGTGCAAAACAAATGCTTGCAATGGATTCAGAATCATGAAAACCCCCAGGTTTGACCCCCCACAAGTTACGCAAACTCGCAAAGCAGATTTATTTTCTTGTATTTCTTTCCGGTATAGTACATTTTTACCCAAACTTTCAGCAGCTTTGTCAATGTTCCACCTCTGGGATGTCTTAGGACTTTTGATATGTTGTTACCAACATATTTATGAAACAATTTTTTTTTGAAAGAGTTTGTCGCAATTTGTCCTAGGTTAGTGGTTCTCGAAGTGGATTTCAGGGACTCTCTAGGTTCCTTTATGGGGGTCTAAATTGACCCAAACAGGACTGTACAAATGGAACCAAGTCAAAGTTAAGGGGAGACCTTCAAATTTCTAAGTTTGAGAACCACTGTCCTAAGTTAACCCCTTTATTATCCTTAGAATGCCTGGACTGGACTATCTGCACAGGATGCTCATCAGCCTCACTCTGCACAGGATGTGGAGTAGGTATGTTTGGAATGCGGAGGAATCTGCGGAACCGGATCCAACAGTGAGGAACCGGAATCGGTTCCATCACATTTGGAAACGTTTCTGGAACTGGGTTTTATCACTTGTCACACTGACGGAGCTGGCATGTGGACTTCACGTCAGATAATACCGGTGATTCTCCAAGTTTTTAATTTTAACTTAGCAGTGGTGGCTGAGTGGTTAGTGTCCACACCTAGGACTCCGGAGGCCCCAGAGGTCGCAGGTACGATTCCCCGCTCCAGCTACCACTGCTCCCCTTCCCCCTTGCGCTCCTTGTGGGCATCACTGGGTTGAGTTCAGCTGGGTTAAAGCTGATAAAAAAAGCAGCTGGGTTGGGCTGCGATATCTGAATTTCCCCCGCGGGAGGAGTAGGTATTCATTATCATTATCATTAATTTCAAGGACCACCATGACATGAAAGTGTACTAATGGAACCAAGTGAACTCGTATGGGTCCATTTGGTTCCATTTGTACACACTCAGACCTGTTAGGGTCCATTTGGAACCCCCTATAGGAATCGTTAATTGGACCATTAAGAGGGAATCGTTATGGAACCGGAATCGTTAAAATTCTAAAAGGATCCTAATGTCGAGCGAACCAAGATGAGTGTTCCTCAAAACAGGGTTGGGACACTGCTGGGAATCACAAGCAACCCGCATGTGCGGTCTCAATGTTTATGCATGTGGTTACATTAGTAACAAATGGATAAATGCAGTATGAGGATTTTACTGTGTATATCCTGTTCATAACAGTGGGTATACGCTTGTACAGACAGTTTCAAATCTAGTAAATATGATATGAACATGACAGAATCATCATCAGAGTCATGTTCATATCATATTTAGATTTTGGATAAGGTGTAAAACACCATATCGTCGTTGTCGGGTGGAAACCTTGTATGTCCAAAACCGTTTGTTTTGTATTCATCTAAAAAATGTACAAAACTAGTGAAAACAGCAGATCTACAAGCATACAACGACTCGCATCGCGAGGCGTTGTGTGCTTGTAGATCGTCTTTTTTCACTAGTTTTGTGCGACGGTCTTGTATGATGAAGCAGGGCTTTGCTTTACCAAAAGACGTACACATTTGAAACTTGGAGATACGAGGTTTCTGCCCGACAGTGACGATATCCAAGTACTAACCGATCCTACAGAAGTTCAACACCACTCAACTGCATAACAAATGAAGTGAATGAAGAAAAATGACAGAGGAAATTCTAGAATGACAAACAGAGGAGGCTGTTCACATGAGGCTCTACAGAGTGTTTTACACCTCTAGAACATTTATTAGATCTATTTACAGATAGTACAGTCCATCTTTAACTGGACAGAATATATGGCAACTCTCAAAAGTGTAGAAACATTGCGACTGAGATGCAATTCAACAATGGCTACAGTAAAACGGTGCAATCCAAAATAAGTTGACTATATACAAATTAATACTTTTCATCGAAACAGTATAATAAAAAAAAAGAACAGTTGTGGGATAAATTAATGTTTTCTTTGTAATATATTACACAACAAAATTACATTTTGAATTGTTAGTCCGGTTCTCCTTGTCATGGCATTGTAAGGATGAGCAGTTCGAAGCATTGTTGAATTGCTAAAGACTGAAACATAACAGAGCCATCAGAAGAGACAGAGCGGCCTGATGAGAAGAATAAAGGTTAGAATGTGAAACCAGAAAGAAATTGGGCCCCTTCCTTAATTCCTTCACAGGTGTTATCAATGATACTGATTAAGGCTGGGAGTGTACAAATGGTTCCATTTGGTTCCGTTTGTACACTCTCAGAGTTATGATGGTCCTTGAAATTAAGATGTTTGAGAACCACTATGCTACACTAACCAGAACAGAGCCTTCGTTAGTATCATTGTTAAGACCTGTGAAGGAAGTAAGAAAGAGGCCCAATTTCTTTCCAACATGGTTGCTGCGCATATAGAGCCTATTAACAGTGCTGCAGTAAGGCTAAGGAGATTTCTCCATTGAGACAGAACTGACAAGGAGGACGTCTCAGATGAATGGCACCATACCAGGGGTGGGGGGGGGGGGTCTGCTATTTTTGAAAAGTCGTGAAAATGTGTGCAGATTTAAGCAAACATTTGTCAACTCAAATTTTGCTTCTGGGGGATCCCTGGAACTAAATATTTTGAGATGGGGGTCCGTGGCCAAATACATATCATTTTGGGGGTCCTTCACATGAAAACGTGTGAGCACCACTGACAAAAAAGAAAAAAAAAGCAGATCTACAAGCTTGCTTGTGAGCTTGTATATCTGCTATTTTTCAATAGTTAAAGCACAAAATAATGCGTAATAATACGTTCCTGGTCTAAATGGGTTAAACCCCCTTCCCCTATGAATAACATTCATGTGGGGCACGCATCCTGAATCCTTGTACCCAGGGCCCAGAATTTGGTGCGACACCCTGGCAGCTGGCACCAGACCAAGCCCTGTTGTGTTGTGTGCAGAAAGGTGCAAAAAAAGAGTCAAACAAATGTGGAGGGATGGACCAACATAGGCCTTGGCGATGGGGATAATTGAATCCACTATCAACGATCGTTGGCATGATAGTGTATGTGATAAATTGTCCAAGAATGTAGGGGAAATAATTGATGCAAAGCTAATTAATTCATCGTTGCAGCATCCTATCTCAATTTGTTCACGGCAGTGTTCCTTCTGCTGCTTGGCTGAGCAGACAAGTTGAAAAACTAAAATATAATTTCAGGATGGGCAAAAAAAAAAGCTCAGAAACTATTTTTGTGTAATAAAAAAAAATTGTGTTGTCTGTCAGCATGCAGTGTGTGAGTGAATCACATATTACACACTTAACACAGATGAATCTGTCACACTGAGGCGAGTGTCCAGTGATCAAAAGTGAACCTCTTCTGAAGCCTGCCTTAAACAAAATGCTTTATATTAAAGAAGCTGTGAATAGTAAATGTCGCTTTTCTTTTTGTGTGCTTGTCTAAACTGTGCACGCGTGTGCTGTGTGTGTGTGTGTGTGTGTGTGTGTGTGTGTGTGTGTGTGTGTGTGTGTGTGTGTGCGTGCGTGTGTGCGTACGCAATATACACGTGATATACATTTTTATAAATGTCGCCAAGCCCACACCAATGTGTCAGTCTGTGCAGAAAGGTCTGCAGTGTGTGTGTGGAGACATTGTGCATGTCCATACATGTGTGGATTTATGCGAGTGATTGCGAGCGCATGCACTGTATTTCTGTTTTAAACGCTGATATGAAAAATGCCTGAAGCTAGAACACAATAGTGAATACACAAAGTTCTGCCCTCAGGTGATTGAAGGGCAGATACGTGCGTGTGCGGTGTGTGTGTGCGTGTGTTGTGTGAGAGCGCCAGAGGCAGCTTGGAAACATGGGTCACTTGGTTCAAAATCTGTAGCAAGCTAAAATTATACCTTTTACACCCCTAAGCAGAATCCACTTAAAAGCACTCTAATGTGGCTTTAGAACCCAAGGTGAAATTCCATGACGTTTTAGGTTTGGAAAAGCTTGTGACTGTTGTCTGTAGCACAGAACAGGGCTGAGTTCAAAGAACAAGACAAAAAATAATAAGGGGAGGGGGGGATCAAATATAGGTAATGTACAAAGGAAACTATTTTTTATAATTGACTAAAGTGCATTTTTAGGTTCTGTACACTAGGGACAAAGGAGGGAGTTTTAACTGATCTTCAGAAACTCACCAGCTAGTTTTGAGCTTGTCTGAAGGAAAATAAAAACACACAAATCCACAGCAAGTTCACTTCAGAGTTCACACAGAAACAGACCACACCAGGAAGGGTGCGAAATATTCAGTTTTAGTTTAACTAACACTGAGGATTTCACTGCAAGTTCGGTTCAAGCATTCTTTGAATGCATCCTTTCCCTCCTGCCTTTGTGTCATATATCTTAACAAGCTAACACTTTACGCCTGTTTCCCAGTTAGTCTCTATAAGACATGTGCCTATTAGAAATGTGGCTGTGCCAAGTGTTGGACAAACCTTTGTTAGTCTGATGAGCTCCACTGGAAAACATAGCCAGCATTTGTTGAGAGTGATACCTAATACTCTAATGTGATCGCCAGTATAAAACTGGAATTCTGATTTCGGTTGAAATGCAAACAGGTTATGCTAAAGAGAGCAAGATGCAGTCTGGGAGCAGCCGAACAGGAACACAGACCAGGGTCTGTCCTGAGCCCTCAGGGAAAAGGGGACTTCACACTGACTTTTGCCCAATTTAGTGGGTTTCCCATCGCCTCTTTTCTACCCACGAGTTACTCAGGGAGAAGAGCATGATAAGAGTTTGGCCACGTGGTTTGCAGGAGGGAAAGGTGATGGAAGTTCAGAGTTCACACAGGGGAAGTACCTGAGTTGGGCCAGCCGTGGCATGCTTGCTGTTGCTGGGGTTTGGACGGAAGGGGCGAGGGAGTGACATAGGTGAGGCTGGGGCTGTTAATGTCTCCCTCTCCCACCACAGTCAGATCAGACAGGGTGTCCTCCTGCAGCATCCTGTCCGAGTCCTGGGAAAGGCCACGCCGGGACGGGTCGATGGGGGAAAGAGTGCCGGGGAACGGGGGAGGGGGCCTGGCTCTCCTGCACCCTCCCCCCCCACCGCTGCCCAGCGAAGAGTCCAAGCTCTGCGATAGGTGGCCGGCGCTGAGCGAGTGGGAGTGGCTTCCCGCTCCCCGGTCGTGGTCGTTTTCCCGGCCGTCGCCCCGGCGACCGTTGCTTGGGAAGCCGCCGTTGCCAGCCTTGCAGGAGGTGGGGGTGGAGGACGTGGGGTCGGGGTCGTAGGGAGAAGGACCGCCATGGTTTGTTGCCACTGGCGGCATCAGGCGCAGGAATTCTGGGAGCTGTAAATCGCTCTTGTTTAGCAAACCTCGCTGGTCGTCTGCTCGGTTGCTCTGAGCTTTGGATATGAGGTTGAAGAACTCTGCGGAAGAACATGCATACATACGCACGCACGCACACAAATATACGCACACATAAACAGCATTTGCACAAGTGCAAAATGCATACAAGCACGCACACACATGAACAAATGAATAATGGCAAAAACAAATCTGAACGCTACAATTCTACGTCAGAGCATGCAGAAGAATTTGTTGTGCATAAATCAGTTAGGACAAATCAAAGCTACATTCAGTGTGAGAAGTGGGTGATTTGTGCTACATGTAGCTAGCTAGCACTGAAAGCATTGGTGCTGCTTCTGCAGTACTGCAGACAGGCAAAAAGGGTTAGTGTGGCCACAGAGCGGCCCAGCTACAGGACTACAGGAAGAAGAGATCACACAAGAGAAAAGAGAGGGAAGGCGTTTGTTCTTTACCTTCAGCTTCGTCTATATTAATCTTTTTCTGCTTTCTCTTTTCCGGTGCCTTATGGAGAGAGACAGAATGGTTGGGTAAGGGCTGAGCGCTCCTGTCTGGGCCCGAGCCAGCCTTGCCGTTCTCCCCACGGGGGTGAGCCGAGCCGGCTTTCTCGGATGGCCTGTCCTGAAGGCCACAAGGAGAGCGGAGCGGGACGTTAAGAGCCTGGCAGTCAAGGCTCACCAGGTTCTTGGTATGGGGACAAGTTATGACGATGCATTTTATGACAATGCTTGGCTGGGTCTCTTTGTCAGAATTATGTATTATTTCCTAGTTTTTTTTTTTCTAGTTTTCCTAGATGCTGGAGGTACTGTAATTCTCATAAAATGTTTTAAAAAATATGAATAGCATTCCTTAACTCACTCACTACCAATGACGAGATATGACGAGCTATTTTAAAAAGCCTTCTGTACCAACGACGAGATATGAGATTTCTTGATTGCATTTAATCCAACATTACGCCACCGTTTATCTGCTCAAAAAGTAGCGATTCTTGTTTTGACCAGAAACGGTTAATAAACGGATATGACGAAAAATAACCGGGATATGACGAGCAGTTTGGTTAAATATTCCGTAGTAGTAAATGAGCAAGGACTACCTTTCTTTTTGATGTTGTGAAGGACAAACTAAGTCTAGAACTCGAAAGAGGTCTCCGCCAGGTCAGGTAGGTTATTGTGGGCCAGAAATGTTCGGAATTCGCCAATCAGGATGGAATATGAAAAATCTGAAATGTCCTGATCACATAAGAGATAAAGAGCTATAAACTTCTTTGCCTTTTTTTACCAATTTGAAAAACATTGTAAAATACTTAAAATAGCCGATCTATGTTGACACGTTGTGAGCTTGTAGTCGTCTATTTGAAATAAAAAAACGAAAATAGAAAATAGAGCCCAATGTGTGATATGATTTTGTTTAGCAAATGGCCTCCTAGTGGCGCTATAACAGGCAGATGTGAAAATCTAGGGGCAGAGGTTCTGCTCTAGCATCCAGGGAGGGTGTGCGTCCGGTTTCGCCCAGTTTCGATCGGGCCAATGGTGCCAGAGATTAGCTGTTCACAGGTGGACGGACGGATGGACGGACAGACAGGGTGCAAAACATAGTCTCGGCCGCACCTTTGGCCTGGCGGAGAAAACAATGACGATGGGTTCAACCGTTCAAGTGAACGATAGTGAAACATACTGGCTGGATTTTACTCATCCAATCAAAAGAGATCAAAGAAATGTCAATTCCACTGAAATATATCACAACTAACATTCGTTTTTTAGATAAAACACACTAAAATCCTCAGTGTCAATGTATCCCTTTGTAACTAAATGTAACCAAATGGACCAGTAAGTGTCCATTTAGTTACACTTCTGCGCTCTCAGAGTTAAATTAACACTGATGACTTTATGCTAAGTGTAGACATAAAGGGAATAATTAAATGTTCAGACAATGAAAACATCCACCAATGAAGGTTGACAGCAACAGCAAGCTGTCCCTGATAAAGCCTATAATTCTACTGCACCGAGTATGAATTTGGCTGAAAGACCGACACCACAACACCACAGACGACCACGTCACCTCTGACCACACTATAACCCCCCAAAGTGGGAAATTACACCATTTTAGGCAAATCCGTTTAGGCTCGACAAAGATGTCAAAGCCTTTACAGATGGTTGTTAGGCCTAGAATTATTGAATGCTTTAACCCGCGAAAAATAGCAGATATACAAGCTCACAGCGCGGCACCGAGTGCCGCGCTGCGAGCTTGTAGATCTGCTATTTTTGAAAAAGTTGTGAAAATGTGTGCAAATCTCTGAATACATGTATTTTCAAAGCGAACGTTTGTAACTCAGATTTTGCTTCTGGGTGGTCCCTGGAACTGAATATTTTGAGATGCGGGTCCGTGGCCAAATAAATATCATTTTGGGGGTCCTTCACATGAAAAGGTTTGAGAACCACTGACATAGTAGTCTCTCAAGAACAGACTAACTGAGCTCCAGTTAAGTGAAAAGGACCTTTTCTTTGACTATGACTAGCCAGATTGCTGACATAGAAACATAGATCTTTCAAAAAGTCTTAGAAGGATTCAAATTATCAAGATTTTTCAATAGTTAAAGCATAAAATAATGATACACAATAATGTGTACCCGTTCTAAATGGGTTAAGAACCCCACTGATAAGGAATCAGATTCCCACAGCATTCCAAAGGTCTACCACCACCAGACTTCCATTTTATCCAGATACACAAAGGTCCAGCAAAGGCTCTCCCTAGCTGGGCATGTACCCCCGGCAGGGTTGTTAGGGAGGAAAAAACCAAGAAACCAGAGAGGAAAGTTAACATTGCTCTCAGCCACAGGCAGGTCACAGTAACAGAACATTAGGAACACTTGGGAGAGTGTGACGGGACTGTTGGCCAGCGTTGGCGTCGCACACATACGCAATCACACAAAGTCCAGTCCCGCCCCGAGACATTCATCATACAGTACATGGGGTGCACAGTGTTTTAACACACGGTAAAGAGATATTGGGTGACCGAAGGCAAGGCAAAAGAGACACTTAGTAGTAGCGTGACATCATCCACCAGCAAGTACAAACATTGGGTGAGTGGTGGAACATTCCAGAGTCATGACAAACAAGGAAGTGCAGTGCAAAAGTGGGTTCAGGTCTTACTGTTGCTGATTGGCTCCTGCTGGTAGAGGCGGGGTTATGACTCTTGGGCGGGGTGACTTTCTGTTTGTCTGTTGGAGGAAGCACGGGGAAATGCATCGGATGACGCACTGATGACGCCTGATCAATGTTATTGCTAAGAATCATTGACGACACAGCAATGTCCCCGGAAGTTACGAAATGTGATTTACAGTTTGAAAATCAGGTGTTTTCATCATACTGTATATAATTCAAGGTTCAAGGTTGTACTTTATTGTTATGTCTTTTGTACAGGTACATAAGAGTAACACTTGTTTTGTTTGCTTCAGACAATGCAGTGGTAAATCTAAAATAACAGCAAACCACATCTAAAATAATAATAGTCTAAAAGGGGTAATAATAATAATAAGACGTAGAAAGATGAGAAAGAAAAGAGTGCAAAAGGCAAAGAGCAACGAGAAAAGAATGGAGCATCCTCAAAAGTACATGTGCATAAAGTTTGGCATATTCTATACGCCAACAGCATATGTTTCCAGTAGTTGCTACTGTACTGTACTTAACTTTTTTTAAAACATCTTCACAGTATGTTCTATGTGCAACAGGTTAGTGTATTCACAGTATACATTTATGTACAGTAGGTGAAATTCAACTTCACAGTATCGCTTTATGTGAAGTACAATAGGTTGGGGTAGGAGGGGACGAGGGGGAGCTAGCGATTAATTATCAGCCACAATTGAAATAAGTAGTGTTATTTTTTTTTGTGTGTGTGTGTGTCTGTCTTACCTTTTCCAGAAATATGGTCTGCTATGTCTAATACTACTCTGAGCCCATCCAGGTTTGATATAGGAAGACCCAGATCTAGTGGTTCCGACTCTCCACTCTGCAACACACACACACACACACACACACACACACACACACACACACACACACACACACACACACACACACACACACACACACACACACACACACACACACACACACACACACACACACACACACACACACACCTCATTATTAGGATAATTACAACTACAGTAAGCCCCTTTCCCATTGGCAAAGACACACCAACACCCACCAACATCTGGCTTTTGCCTTTAGTGAGAAAGGTTACAATCAGCATTCATTGCCGGGGGAAATTACTCTTTTTGTATTGGATTGATGCCATCAAGATAATTTCGTTTTACACTTGTGTTCAACGACTAAATAAAATCATCCGTCATATAATTGACTCCATGTCTAATCGGCAGCGATGGAAACATGACACCCAGGTAGACGAAAGATATTTGTGGGTTTCTAGTCTACACATTTAAAAACCCTGCATAAAATCACTACTTTTAAAAACCTTGCATAAAAGCACTAATTTTAATGGAGAAAGGGTATCGAACCCGCCTCTTTCACAAACACACTTAAAGACATTCAGAGGGAGGCGGACGTACAATGCGTGCCACCAGGTCAGGCAGGTGCAGGCCATATTTGGCCACCACAGGCCGAAGAACTTCAGTCACTGGCTTGGTGGGTTTGGCCTTCAGACCCACTGAACGGTTGATAGGAACCAGGTCCAGTCTGGGAGGGAGCGAGGAGAACATGAAACACAATGAGCCTTTATTCCCGCCAGTCAGTGGACGGGGGCAATCTTTCATTCATAGGTTCAATTTACTTGCAGATGTATGCATCTCTCAGGAATAGCCATGCTATCGTTCTCAGTTTATAAATAGCTCTGATATGGATCCAGTCATGGAATCATTTATGAAAAGAATTATGCAGTACTGACATTTCCCTTTCATCCGTTTGCTTTCTGCATAAAGAGAAGTTTACAATAAAAGCTAGTACAAATATCTAAACTGACGCAGTATATATAATATCGTCGTCGGGTGGAAACCTATGTCCAAAACCGTTTCGTATTTATCATTTTAAAAATGATTTAAAATAGTGAAAACAGCTGATCTACAAGCACACAACGCCTCACGGTGCGAGGCGTTGTGCGTCTGTTTTCACTTCTTTTGTGTGAAAATCTTGTATGATGAAGCAGGGCTTTACTTGACGAAAAAACATCCAAATGTGAAACTTGGAGATACGTGGTTTCTGCCCGACAGTGACGATATATTATAATGATATCAAGCCGACAATGACTTCATGTCATGGTACCTACGTGGTTTCTGCCCGACAGTGACGATATATTATAATGATATCAAGCCGACAATGACTTCATGTCATGGTACCTGAAGAGAGTGCGCTTCTCCAGTCTGAGATCTCGAGAACACAGAGTCATACAGTCCTGATCAAGAACCAGGGGCTGAGAGGAGAGAGAGAGAGAGAGAGAGAGAGAGAGAGAGAGAGAGAGAGAGAGAGAGAGAGAGAGAGAGAGAGAGAGAGAGAGAGAGAGCGAGAGAGAGAGAGGATTCAGTCATCCACTCCCTGCAGCAGTATGTAATGTCTGTGACTCTTGATGCACATATATAGTACAGTAAAGATTTGTACGCTTGTGTAACATGATGCAACAATAAAGAAACCTTGATCCTTGAGTGTCAGTATACACACATAGCCCACAGTACATGAGCAATTGAGCATGCCTGCAGCAATTCAGTTAAATGAAAGGGGAGTGTGTGTGTGAGAGTGTGTGTGTGTGTGTGTGTGTGTGTGTGTGTGTGTGTGTACACACACACACACGTGTGTGTGTGCGCACACACACACACACACACACACACACACACACACACACACACACACACAGCGAGTGAGAGATGGATAGAGTAATAGAATGATGAAGGAATATTAGTGTGAATGTATATTTGTGTACTGGACGTGGACAACGGGGAATAAGAAAGTGTCTGTGTGAGCTGTGTGAGCCAATGATATTGAAAAGTTACAGAGGACATTTCAGTGCTGTATATTTAATCCCCCAGTGTGTTGCAGTGATTTGCGAACGACTTGGCTTAAAGGACAATTCCAGAAAAAGAAAGAGATATGGTGTAGAGGGAAAAAAAGATAGTATGGACTCCTGGAGAACCATGGTCAAATGAAGAATATTAATACTAAAGTGGTTAATTGAGGGCCTGATGTAATTGAGGGCCTGATGTGGCACAGTCAACATGCTTCCAATAAATTGTCCCCATGGGCTAATGACATTCATGTGAAATCTACTTCCAGGATGGAACATGCATCTTTGTGCTCTAACCCAGCATTTGTGTAAGTGGATTCCAGGGACTCTGTGGGTTGCATATAAGTATGTAACTCTGACAGTGTACAAAATGGAACCAAATTAACCCGTCAGAGTTAAGGAGAGACCTTGAAATCTGAAAGTTTGAGAACCACTGCTCTAACCTTCTCCCCTCCGACCAGGAAGAGGTCCACGGCTGCCAGGTTGATGCAGAGCTTCTCGCAGAGGCCCAGCAGGAGGTCTCTGATGGACACCCCCGCCCGCAGCGGCACGGAGCAGCACGAGCCGTCCGGGAGGCTGATGTTGCACTGTCTCAGGGGGGTGCTGCTGCTGCCACCGCTGCCACGCTCCGCCGCCGCCGCCGCAGAGCCGGCGCTGCGGGACAGGAGATCTCCCTGCGCGGGGGGGGGGGGGGGGGACCATGGACGGCAGGAGGAGAGAAGAGGGAGAAATGAAGGACGTTAGTGCCCCAGCTGAGTGTACCTTTTTCTCCAATGTCTCTTTCTTTTCAATATGTATTGACCAGGGGTTCCCAAACGTTTTTGTCTCAGGGCACCCCATGAATATTTTTTTAATCCGAGGCACCCCTACATTATAATTTTCACTCCCAGCACCTTATATGTATTCGTTGTCGGGTGGAAACCTTGTATGTCCAAAACCTTTCGTTTTGTATTTATCATCTATAAAATGTATCATCTATAAAATGTACTAAACTAGTGAAAACAGCAGATCTACAAGCACACAACGCCTCGCATCGCGAGGCGTTGTGTGCTTGTAGATCGGCTGTTTTCACTAGTTTTGTGCGACAGAGGTTTCCGCCTGACAGTAATGATATTTTAGTGATTATGTTGCTAGGAAAATGTTGAGATAATAGCCATTTTGGTTAGAACTGACTGAAAATAACTGTGTACTTTAAGTTTAAAATTATACTAAATATTTTTTCAAGTGTCCAAATAAATTCCAAATATTATCAAATGATCTCGCGGCACCCCTGGACTGCCGTCCCGTCACCCCAGGGTGCCCCGTCACCCAATTTGAAAACCCCTGTTGTAGACAGTAGACACTGGTGCCTCTTGTCACGTGTCTTTTGTTGAGATTCTGAAATCTTAACTCCCCCGAGTCCCCATCTTCAAACCAATCCAGTGACTTTGATTGTTGCTGAGCTGAGCATGGATCAGATTGTAAATAGCATAATCTATCTATTTCACTGCAGATTAGTTTATCATTCCTTACCCTTAAAATCGTCTAAAACTGTGTTTTATTTGATGGCCTTCCTGCCCTGGCATTTGGCCTTTGTGCCCTCAAAAAGTTGACAACACCAAAAGCCAAGTGGCCTTGCCCCTAAAATGACGAAATTCCAGGCCTGTTTGTGGGGTTTGAGAGAGGAAAGAATAAAGAGGCAGGAGCTGGAGAAAACCGAGAAGGACAGCTGTGAGGGGAGAACCGATCTGATTATACTGCACGCCGACTCGGAACATCGACCACGAGTGGTCGTTATTCAGAGTCAGCAAAACAAGAATATGACCTTTAAGGCCGTTATGGTCACCCTGACACGCTGGAGGCGATGGCACCATTCCTCATATTATAAAAGTGAGGATGAGCATGGCAATACAGAAAAGTGGAAAAGGATGACGGTGGACAACAGCGGGTTGTGTTATAGCAGTAATAAAGGAGGAGGCCATCTGCCATGACAGATGTGTTTGTTTAAGTAGACCCATGACGCTAGCCTGACACTCAGCCTTGAATTTCCATTTCGTTTCACTTCATTATTCAGTCTTTAAGTGCTCCCATTGCAGCCGTTTCCCGCGATGGGCATTGCCGAAGAGGGAGTTCACAATGATTAGTTCATCCCCTACCTCACTGGTTCTCAACACTGGGTCTGGGGACGGCCAGCGGTCCAAATGGACACTTGGTCTGTCCAAGTCCAGAACAAAGTTATTATAGTTTTTAAATGTTCATTAGTTTAACAATATTATGGGTTTGCTAGTTTAGTTTAGATTATTATTTTTAGTTTGGTTTTTATAAGTTTGAGTTTTATTTATTGCTGTGGTACTCGGGCAAGATTCCAAAGGCTCAGAAAAAAGTCTACAAGCTGAAAAGGTATCACGATGTGTTGTGAGCTTGTAGATCTATTTTCTTTATTTTTGAAGATCTACAGAGTTTAGAACTGGCACAGATACATGACTCATTTATATTATGAAACACTGGCTCACACTGACCTCGCTCTTCCCTGAGCCCGGCGTCCCCAGCTCCAGACTGGCTCCAGAAGACAGGGAGCCCTGGGATTCCCTGCGGCCATTGCTGCCCGAGAAATCTGACCACAAGAAAAAAAGAAGAATAAGTATCTCATTAGCAGTGTGTGGCCTGAAATGCCCCAGTTTCTAAGCTTAAAAAGACAAGAATTTTAAAGGGTTTCAATTCCACAATGCTACAAAATCCATTCGGCTTTCCAAGGTATCAAAAAAGACACCTAGTAGCATCTAATGGGATAGTATTTTCTAGGCAATGTTTGTTGGGTAATTTCAATCCCAATGTCCCAATGGGTGCTCAAAGGAGATAAAAAAAAGTATTTAAGTGTGTGGTGCTTCTAGGATCAGTGGGAATAAACACGATTAAAATAGAAGAGATCTGACCACTCAGAAATGCAGAAGTTAAAACAAATTTTACATTTTTAAATCAGTTCTTGCCCTGATGAAGACCTTAACCGGTCAAAACATGTTGGCTGTTTTATAGAATAACATTAGTTTTAACTTTGACCCCTCTCCTCCACATTTTTGAGAGCTCAGATCGCTTCTTTTTCTGCAATTGTTTTGTATGAGAATCGTGGAATCAAAACCCATTCTTTGAAGAAAACCATGCAATGCTCTAAACGGAGAGAGAGAATCTATAACTGACTGTAGTTGAAATCGGCCAGGTCTCGTTTCTTGGGGCCTTTGCCAAAGCTCCTGTTGCGGGACCAGGAAAAGAACATGCCCTTTCTCCTGTCCCCTGAGTCATCTCGGCACTCATTGTCCAGAGAACGACCCGACTTGCTCTTCTTGTCCTCCTACAAAAGATACACGCACAAAACATTAAGGGATTAAAATCTGCGATAAAAATGGATTTGTTTGCTGCCAAGGAGGTTAGGACGTTTGTGTTCAAGAGATATAAATATACACAGTCCAGGAGATAAAAGTGACAAGATGCAGCACACACTCTAGTGTGTGAATGTGTGTGTGTGTGTGTGTGTGTGTGTGTGTGTGTGTGTGTGTGTGTGTGTGTGTGTGTGTGTGTGTGTGTGTGTGTGTGTGTGTGTGTGTGTGTGTGTGTGTGTGTGTGTGTGTGCGAGACCAACAGACAACAAGCATAAAGGAGGACATAAAAGTACATGTCTGCGCAAGCACACCCCACGCTCACAACCAGCCGTATGCCATCAGATGTGGCGTATTTTCTCGAACGTAAAAACTCAGTTGGATTTAATCAGGGTGATCCATTACTTTTACGACAAATAGCTGGAGCTTTATGTTGCTTATATTTAAGAACAGCAAGAATTATTACCTGCGTGATAGCCTGGTGTCTCACTGCTGACATGTCTCACTGCTTACATCATCTTGCTCTCATGACTGCCAAATGTATTAAAATCTGCACGTGTTCATTTAACCATTTTAACTCTGCCATCCCTATTCTAGCCATGTGATTATATGTGATACATGTTGAAATAGCAGATGTACAAGCTCACAACACAACGGCTATTCTCACTATTTAGCATACAACAAAATATACAGGAGCTTAAAGCTCCACAATGAAAACATTTTAGTGAACACGTCTTTATTTTTTGACAAATCTGTAGAATAACACAACTGCGGTTTATTTGGTCTACATGCTCTTTTGAGAAATGTATCCTGTGGTAGTTAGTGTAGGACCACTACCGGTTAACGTTGTACGAAGATAAAGATTCTACGGTACTTCTTCCCTGAGTAATTAGGTGTGTGGTAGCAATGTCAGCATGTGCGTGGGGGACCCTGGTTCGAATCTTGGATAGCACATGAAAACTACAGATTGCAGCTTGAAGTGGTTAACTGAGTGTGAAAATGTAACTGGGTCAATTTCTTACAAAATGAAGACTTTGCCATTTTACCTTCTTGGGCGTGGAGAGGTTGGACCGGTCAGAGCCCGTGGTGCTGTGCTTGGAGGTGGGGCTGCTGGGGATGTGGTAGGGGTCCGGCAGGGGCCGACCCTCCACCTCCGCCAGCATACACTCCTGATAGAGCAGAGACTTGAGAAACCGCGTGTAGCTGTCAAACTTCATCAGGTTGAAGATCTGGAGAAGCAGGGGGCGAGGATCAGGAGTGGAAGGGGTGGGGGGGAGGAGGAAAGGAAGGAAGGAAGGAAGTACAGATAAAGTTCAGAAAGAATCCAAAAACACAATGTTGATCTTCAAAGTTCTGTAGGTATTAAGTGTTAATCTGGTGTCTATGGCGCCATAAGATCTCAGTGAACTCTTTATTTCTGCTTTACTTCTTACTACTTCTAACAGTGAGAAAGAGACATGGATGACAAGTAGCAAAGAGCCTTGGGTCAGAAAGAATCAAACCTGGGTCAGCTGCATGAAGGATTATAGCATTATTTATGTGGTATGCGCTCTCACCAGGTTATCCAATGGATCACCCCATGACTTGTGACTCTTATCAAGAGTTTGAACATTTGAGCTGCTGCAATCAATGCAGCTATTCAGCCACTAAACAAACCAATCCCCTCATGCCACAGATAAACAAAACATAATCTATGCAGCCATTCTGATCTACACGATACACCATGGCATGGTGAGCGAATCCACGTTATCAGGCTGGCTAATACCAAGCCAATTCTGATCTATCATGCTATTAGAGACGATACTGTAGATAAATGGGAGACCTCACACCGTGTCAACAACTTGTGTGTTGAGATATAACTGCATCCTGAGTCAGATTTAGAACACGATCGTATATCAACTGTTGTTGATGTTGAGTGATTGTTCATCACCAACTTAATTCTAGCATGTACAGTACGTGTGTGCCTGTATGTTTGATGGCTGTGCTGTGTGTGCATGCATCTGTGCGAGTGCTCCATGCCACCTGCAGCTGTTGTTCTTTGAACATATCAGGGCGGGGGGCGTTCAAAATGTCATCAGCCAGCTGCGCCTGGCTGTCGATGTTGACTGGTGTTGTGGCCTTGCTGGACAGGAAACTGTTGTAGATCTCCCTGGCACGTTGAGACAACTGGAAGAACAGATAACAGAGAGAGAGAGAGAGAGAGAGACGGAGAGAGGTCAAGAGAGGGATGTGGAGAGGAGACACGTATGAAAGAGAGTTGGACGTGCAGAAAGACAGAGGAGACGGCGACCGGAGGATGAAAGAGAAGAAAACGAGACAAGAACATATGAGAGCCAAAGATGAAGGGGTTGTTCTATCATCTGTAGAGCACCTGGAGTCAGATTCATGCAACCATGCCAAACAACGTGATTGGCCTCTGTAGTAGAGTATGTGTATGTAATTACAGTCAAATCTGCAATGTTTCATAGTTAAATGAACACCAGATTTTGTGTGTGTGTGTGTGTGTGTGTGTGTGTGTGTGTGTGTGTGTGTGTGTGTGTGTGTGTGTGTGTGTGTGTGTGTGTGTGTGTGTGTGTGTGTGTATATGGTAAGTGTTTAATAAAAACCTCAATTTCTCACTAAACATTATATTTTATTGTGCTTCATTGTCCTTTCATCAGTTGGGTATCGTTTTAAAGGTTGGTATCGTTTTAATAGGCCAAAAGTTTGTTTTACCAATTATCAAGACATACGGGCAGTTGACAGTTTGCCATGGTTACTCATTGAAGTTGAATCTCCATATATGGAGATAACCTACGCATCACACTAAGTCTGACCTCACCAGCCCATATTTGGGCATGAGCAACTTATGTCTCCATATATGGAGATATGATGACATCACACAGTCCTCAGCCGATGATGTGGCGTGATGTCATACAATACACAAACGAGCCCTACAGTATAAAGGGGCAATTCTTGCCAGGAAAGAAGCATTTCTTCGACTCAGACATTATCGCCAGGGTTGGCTTATAGCAGCTGTCGGTAGATAATGCCGGTCTTATATAAGGGTCATTTGTGTGCGGTGTGATTTGCCATGGTTACTCATTGAAGTTGAATCTCCATATATGGAGATAACCTACGCATCACACTAAGTCTGACCTCACCAGCCCATATTTGGGCATGAGCAACTTATGTGTCCATATATGGAGATATGATGACATCACACAGTCCTCAGCCGATGATGTGGCGTGATGTCATACAATACACAAACGAGCCCTACAGTATAAAGGGGCAATTCTTGCCAGGAAAGAAGCATTTCTTCGACTCAGACCTTATCGCCAGGGTTGGCTTATAGCAGCTGTCGGTAGATAATGCCGGTCTTATATAAGGGTCATTTGTGTACGGTGTGATTTGCCATGGTTACTCATTGAAGTTGAATCTCCATATATGGAGATAACATACGCATCACACTAAGTCTGACCTCACCAGCCCATATTTGGGCATGAGCAACTTATGTCTCCATATATGGAGATATGATGACATCACACAGTCCTCAGCCGATGATGTGGCGTGATGTCATACAATACACAAACGAGCCCAGATATGAGCAGGGCAAAGGTGTGACGTGTGACGTGACGGACGTGACGGACGTGACGGACGGCCGGTGGAGGTTTTGATACTAAACTGCGACCTTACGGTCGCAATAAACCTCTGGGAAGAAAAGAAGGAAGTGAGGTACTGTTTTCAGTATTGGCACATGGTCAGTGCGATTATAGGTTGCTACTCTGGATTTGTTTTAAAGAAAAAGGTTGGCGGACTCGTTTTCAAAAGAAAATTCTACTTTTTGTAAGGTTTTCGCCTATGATGACATGCCCAAGACTGGAGACACCAGGCTTAAAGTGGGTAATTAATGGTAGGTAGTAGCAGACCGGTGGCAAGTGACTGCTGAGCAGAGAGCTGCGATGTCGGAACGGAAAATGTGGCTACATTTGGCGGTTGTTAATTAGCGACCCTGTACTGTAGGTGTTACCTGTTTCTTGTCATTCTCTGGGACATGGCTGAAGAACTCACAGGCTTGCCAGAACACTATGTTCTCTTCGCTGAACTCTTTCTTTAGAAACTCCTGCAGCACAAAGACAGACACACACACACGCGCGCGCACGCACACGCACACGCACACAAACACACACACACAGAAAAAACATATCATACAAGAATAGAATTGACCTCAATACACAAGAACACAGTTGAGAGATAAATTAGAATAGAAGCAGCACAATTCATCCTGGGCTCTCAGATAAACAAAACACAAACTAGATCACAGGCAGCAGAATGTTAGAATGATAGAATGGGTCAGGTGCTCTCAGGTCATATCCTGGAATTGAAATGGAATAACCTGCCTTGGCCCCCCCGTTCAGTACTATCATCAACACAAGATACTGTACATAGTAAGCATTATTGTCTAGAATGTGCCTAGTATGGAGAGTACTGTATGTATGTACAGTATGGAGCATGTGTGTCACGATTATTACATAATCGCAATTATTTACATAATCGCAATTATTTGACATAACCGCAATTATTTGACATAATCACAATTATTTTGTCATAATCGTCATAATCATTTCCATGCTGAAGAATTTTCCTATATTTTCAAACATTTAAAAAAAATAGTGGAAATAGCAGATCTACAAGCTCGCAACACGTCGCATCGCAACGCATTGTGAGCTTGTAGATCGTCTATTTCCACTATCAATGTTCATTTTTAAGTATCAAGTTGTCAAATATGTCAATAATTTCTTTGCATATTTAGGTTATGTGTCATATCTGCCATGTGCAACTTCAAAGCACACAAGCCAAACAGAAATGTCATTGTCAACGACAAAAACACAATGAAATCGTTAAACGCAATTATTTGAGCGACAATTAATCGTCATGTAAAATGTCATAATCGTGACAGCCCTGTGTGTGTGTGTGTGTGTGTGTGTGTGTGTGTGTGTGTGTGTGTGTGTGTGTGTGTGTGTGTGTGTGTGTGTGTGCACTTAGAACTACAGACTCACTCCCTAGCTTCCGCCGTGGACTGAAGACGCACCTCTTCAGACTCCACCTAAACCCATAGCACTACTATAACACTCATTGACCATACATGAACCTAGTTATCATTTTTTAGGTGTTAGAAACGTTTTTTTTACCGATTAGGTGCATGGTCTACCTATGTTATTGTTTTTCTAGATTGATATTCCTATGCATTTGTTATATTGTTGTTGAGGTACTGACATATTATCTTGCTTATTATAGTGATGTATTACCTGCTTATTGTAAGTCTCTTTGGATTAAAAGCGTCTGCTAAATGCCTAAACTGTGTGTGTGTGTGTGTGTGTGTGTGTGTGTGTGTGTGTGTGTGTGTGTGTGTGTGTGTGTGTGTGTGTGTGTGTGTGTGTGTGTGTGTGTGTGTGTGTGTGTGCATCATCTTACAGAGAAGTAGCGCACTCCCACAGGGTCCTGCAGCAGCCTCTCGAAGCAGACGGCCCAGCTGGCCACCCTGCGCTCCGTGTGCCGCCGGTGGCTCTGGACGCTGGGCAGGCTGGCATTACTGTTCAGACTGGCGTCACTGCCACAGCCCTGCAGCTCCACACTGTTCAGCTCTGCACAGGGGAGAGCACACACACACACCACAACAGGATCACACTAATTAGTATCCATTTGTCCATGTTGTCATGGTTGGACGGACAGACACAGACAGACAGACAGACAGACAGACAGACAGACAGACAGACAGCGTGGTGGAGGAAGTACTCCGATGTTTTTACCTAAGTAAAAGTATCAATACTGCACTGTAGATGTACTCTGTTAGGGTGCCCTCTGACCAAAATATGGTCGGCAGTGGATAAACTCTTCTGGTGTGCGGCTGGCTAAAAACGCAGAGAGTGTATTCCGTCCCAAAGCCAGTGGCGTGCCCGTCACTCACTTCCCGCACCGCCCTCCCTCCCTGTAGCCTGTAGACTAGTGTAGCGATCCTTTGTCTGCAGACTCAGAGGTACGTTAGTCAGGTTACGTTGCGACTTGCAAGGTTATCAATTTAATAGGCTTTATTATCATCATCTTTTACGTGTCAACTCTATAATGGACAGGCGAAGGGTAGCCTACTCGCCCTTGCTTTATTGGAAGGGGAGATGCAACAATAAGCTAAAAAGAGAAGAGTTTGGGTGCATGAGACTCTTCAAAACATCTCCCAGTCCCTTCCTGATTCTCAGAATGTTACGCCTTCGACTCACCCGATTGGACAGAGGGGAGAAACCAGAATCTGCGTGGAGAATTTCTTTGCTCCAGCAAGGTCTGCTCGGAGCGCAGATATCCTCCACTGACATGAAACCGCCCCCTTCTCATTGAAATGCATTGGCGGAACGCGGATTCCACTCTCATAGGTATTTTGGTCTGAGGGCACCCTTACAAGTAAAAGTACAGAATTCAAAATGTACTTGGGTAAAAGTAGGAAAGTATTGGCATCAAAATGTACTTAAAGTACCAAAAGTAAAATAGCAGATCTACAAGCTCACAACGTGTTGCATCGCGACGCGTTGTGAGCTTGTAGATGGGCTATTTTCAAATAGCCTAGGTATAAAATAGGGCTAAAGTGGATTAATGTATGTTTTATAATATAATCGTTTATATCTGCAAAGTAACTAGTAACTAAAATGTTCAAATAATTGTAGTGGAGTAAAAGTACAATATTTTTATCCAAGATGTATGGAGTAGAAGTAAAAGTATTGGAAATGGGAAATACTCAAGTAAAGTAAAAATACCTCAAAACTGAACGTAAGTACAGTACTTAAGTAAATGTACTTAGTTACTTTACACCACTGACAGAAATACTCTGTAACAAGTAAAAGGCCTGTATATAAAATGTTACGCCAAAAGTATTGGCATCAAAACATTCCTGTACTCAAACTTTTTCGAAAACTGCAGATAAATACTGTACAGGCAGATAGGCAGATGGGCCCAGAATAACAAGAACACAGCGCAGGGCTGACAAACAGATACTACTGCACCACACACAATAATCCTCAGTGTTCATTTAACCCTGGGAGTACAAATGTACATTTGTACACTCTGAGTTACAAATGGATCCATAACACCGGCTGAGCTGCTGGTTAGGTGTACACGCACGTTTAAATGTACGATTCAAACGACACAGCATATTGAAGCCATTCATGTACGCAACTATCAAAAAACAAACAGCTGCTATGATCATGCTTCAGCAGTTGAACGAGCTCTTTAAGAATCAGCTCGCTCACTGCGATGGCTTCAGATTAGAAGCTGACGTGCAAAGAAAAATGGCACATTTAAAATGAGCTGATCACATTTCAGATGCAAAATGTTTAAAGTGGTGCACAGTACAGTATAGACTAGAGGGTATGCATCATATGCCACTCATCTAGACCGAGTGGCAAAACAGCCTCAAACATGATGAATATCCAAAACAAAGAAAAGAGACATTTACTAAACAATTTATTCTGTAATACAGCCCAGAGTCTATGTTTAAGAACTCTGTCCCATTCACGTCACAGTCTATTGTGAAAGCCATTTTCCAGAGCTAAACTACTTGCGGGAGAATGCATATGAGCCGAGGGTGTGGGTCCTATTCTTCTCTGATAATACTAGCTGTTGGTTAACTGTGACAAGAATGGCAGTCAACACTCAGCACCACAGATCAATCACATTGATCAGCATAGAACATCATGAAGATAAACACTAGCATGAGAGATATTAACCATTTTGGTTTTCCTGAAGGTGAATGAACACAATGGGACGAGTGGTCTTAAAAGCAAGCCATTTTGAGGAGGCGCTCTGTCAAGGTGTGTGTTTTGTAGCCCATGTACAGCCATCTTGGAAAGGTTCTTTAGCTTGGTGGGTGTTTTGTTACCTGTAGAGTTCAGTTCCCTCCAAGAACAGCCTACACAACAGCTAGGGAAGTACAGTACCACAACACAAGTGAAATGTGATGAGATAAGCTGGTTCTCCGTGTCAATACTTCCAATCACTTAAACCCTACATATAGCACTTAGCTGATCTGGGGTTGCCCAGGGAACTATACTTGGTCCACTCCTTTTTTCCAGCTACAGCAAATATCTTTGCCGAAAATAGCTGATCTATGAGCTCACGTGTTGCAGCAAAGCAATGTGAGTTTGTAAATCGGCTATTTTCGGTGATTGCCACAGATTAGGGACGCAAGTGTTCATTTGGTTAAATCAACCATTAACAACACTGGCTAGTTCGTACAAGAGCTACACTGTCATAATGCAGATAATAAGTGTATGCGCAACAATTCTGTCAGTATCAAAGGTTTTAGCCCTACTACTGCTTGTCCTCACTGACACCATGTAAACCATGTAACCATGAACAAAACCGTGTGCAACATAATTCAACCGAAGAGGCAAACAAGATAATCCCATCAATGCCACACGGACAGCTGATAGTCACCTGTTCTGTTGGTCGACCTACTCGTGTAGCAGCTCAACAGCATTATCTGAAGCCTTCCCCTGTACTTTCTGCATCAATCCGCTGACAACAGGTCAGAGTTCGGTCAACTTCAAGATGATACTTTTTCGTAATTTCGTCTGTGTCTCTGTCTTACCTGGATAGAGCTGGTAGGAGCCTGTATGGTGCCAACGGGGCAGAGCCAGATAGCGCATCCTCAGAGGGAACCAGGCCCCTCCATCCATACTCTCTCACCCAGGACCCCCTTACTATCTCACTCACACCATAGGAGGGCACAGACCCCGACTGGGCACACGCACACATTGCACACACATACAGCCGACGGCGTCAAAGAGAGGAAGGTAAACTGAAAACAAAGAGGGAGAGAGCAGCCGTCGGCAAGGAGAAAGCTGCCTGACGAGAGGAAGAGCGTGGCCTCATGTGCACGCCACGCACATGCACTGTAGATTCACACAGGTGTGTGCACGCACGTACATTAACACAGAGAACGTGCACACTTTGACAAGCATCCAAATGGGTAAGTGATACAGGCAAACACAGGACTCCGATTGGTGAATAATTTAAAGCAGAGGGAGGAGGGAACTAAACACGCTTCATGTGCACACACACACACACACACACACACACACACACACACACACACACACACACACACACACACACACACACACACACACACACACACACACACACACACACACACACACACACACACACACACACACACACACACACACACACACACACACACACACACACACACACACACACACACACACACACACAGTGAAGTATTGATGAGGGTCTTGTTAAGGGAAGGCCACTACTGAAACTAATGAGGCCTGTTGGCCACATACAGCTACCCTGATGCACAGTCGCACACACACACACACACACACACACACACACACACACACACACACACCCCGGGCCCACACATACACTTGTGGACCTTTGAGTGACATTTAACAAAATGAATAACCTAACCTTTAAGTCCAAGCCTTAAAGGTGTATTCAGTGATAATGAAAGTGGCCGGGGGTCATCTTGTCACAGCGTGGAAATGTTTCGTTTTTTATAGATTTTCTACACCATTATAATGTTCTCGTTTTGATCATTAGACCCGATCACTGAATATCGGTAGGCCTACGTCTCCAGCTTCATGATATGTATGATACTGATTTACTGCGAGACTGTGGCATTTTATGAGTTCAGTAGTTTACAATCTAGGCATTTAGCAGACGTTCTTAATTCAGAGCGACTGTGGTTCTCAAAACTTTTATTTTGACCATCATAACTACTCTACCCTGATTGGTCGAGGAGGACTGGCTGGCCACCTCTGAAAACGGAATCTAGCTATGCTCGCAACATGGGCCATGGTGGAAGTCCTTATATGGTCAGCACACATTCTAGTGAGGAGAATGAATGGAAAATGTACCAATTATATTTTTATTTGAATGAAATACAATCACTGAATATACCTTTAAACATCAGCACTATCCATCCATTCACTTAGCTTTAAAAGGAGTAGTTCACCCAAAAACTAATTATTTTCTATCAATTACACGCCCCACGAAGCCTTGAATTCATGGAGATTCTTTAGTTTTTGGTATTGGCACATTCCTGAGCCAATAATTTGATGGCCTGGTCATCGGTCAATAGGAGAGTGGAGACTCAGTCCCACCGGAGACTCCGCCAGCCATTAAAGTATTGATTTAGAAATGCGACAAAACCCAAACAAAAAAATCCCTGAATTCAAATAATTACCGGCAAGTAATTTTTTGTGTGAACTACTCCTTTAACCCAAAAATAACCCATTGAAGTGAGGATCAACAGACACTTCACAAAGACAGAAGCAACAGTGTGCACACACAGACAAGATTCAAATTCACTGCGGTGCATCCAGCTTGGCCATTTATATATAACACAACACAAGTGCCCGTGATTGGGGGAGTGAAGCCGGGCAGGGAGGGCGAGCTATTGATGCCCTAGTGCAGGGTTTCCCAAAGTGGGTGCCGTGATGCCAGTCCAGGGGTGCCGCAGATCATTTGATCATAATTGGAATTCATCTATATCACTACATCAATATCACTTCGCTATACTTAGTAAAACAGACCTAATGTGCACTGTACTTGATGAGTTACTTTTCCATCTACGGCCAACTCTTTTCAGCCAAAATAGCAGATCTACTGTACAAGCTCACAACGCATCACGTCGAATTCCACTGTGCATTCTGAAGCTTGAGTGGTGTCGGTTTTTAATGGTTACTTACTAAACAACACACGTAAACAGAGGTGCCACATTTTGTGCGTAAAGTTTATGCTTCAGCGAAAAAAGTGTTGTGTGACATTTGTGTTTGTCAAGTGACACTTTTTTGCCAAAGCATAAATTAGCCTCAAGTGGCCATAAACACCAGTGCTTTGTAGTCCACAACAACCCCTTTCTCTTGTACGGCCCCCGGGCCCCAAATCCACAGGGGCTCTGATGCGTTTGGCAGACGTTAAAGCAACACTTGTGCTTTCTTACCTCAGAGAGCCTTTTGCCAACGTTAGCGCATGGTAATTGAGACACATGGAGAGGGGAAGTGGTAAGCTACTGTGTGTTGGCAAAGCTCTATGTGGAAAAACCTGAACACACACCTTTCTTAAGTGTACCGCACAGACAGGGAAGCAGACATGCTTTTTGTT
Organism: Nannobrachium achirus; assembly: GCF_963921795.1. NCBI lineage: Eukaryota > Metazoa > Chordata > Actinopteri > Myctophiformes > Myctophidae > Nannobrachium > Nannobrachium achirus. The sequence continues at coordinate 35,732,743 of NC_137812.1, read as the reverse complement.
CTTTTTAGCATATGCACCAATTTGACAAGGAGACAGCATACAAAGAAAAATCCTGAGAGTTAATTTAAATTGTTAGTGATATGCCCTCATAGGCCGATACTGAAACACAAAAGTTTTTGTAGAATAGAACAGCACAGAAAAGAATAGAATAGATCAAGCCGGCAACTATCAGGCAGACACAGTCAGATCATCAGTGCTCAAGTTATCAGTCAGAACTAGCAGAGCCGTTGTTAAAATCCACTCTCGAAATGAGGACAGTCTTTATACTGCCCTGTTGTTACTCAATTCTTAAAATCAGTGCTTCTAGCTTTGGCTCGCCAGTACAACATTCTAGTCTGCAACTGCAGCTAATATGTTCAAACCATATGCAACCAGGCCAGCTTTGTTTAGCAGCTCGCCAGCGGTACTACAGTACATCGCACCACTTGCCAGCGTTACGACGGGCAGGGCAGAGGTTGAGCAAGTAGAACCTGACTGTCCGTCTGTTTAAGTGAATTTTGCCGGTTAAAGCAGCCAGACAATAATAGGGTGTCGATCTTGACAATGTCAACGACAGTGACACTACATTTGCAGAAGTACAAGAAAGCTGGGGTTTGGCACAGTAATCTAAATTTATAGCCTTGACTAAACTCAGTTTGAAACAGATATCAAAAACAATGGGAAATGGGAAATGTGTCAACCGATTATGCTCTAAAGGGGAGTCATTTGTCAGCTTTTTAGGCTTTTTATGTGAAGCTGGTTTTGTATAATTGTAACTTAGCATGAAGCAAAACACAAGGAAAAGGAACCTGGATGTTGTGTTCCAACTGGACTTCTGACTACGGAAACAGAGACAAATGTACACTGCAAGTATTCCTATGCTTACACATACTGTATGTCATGTCCTAGAATGAGCGAATAGGGGAAAGGGATCAACATCACAGGATAATATTTTTTATTTTTCACTAGATCAGTGGTTGTTGCAATTACCTGCACTAAAATACTTCATATGTTGCGCTATGCCAAAATAAACCCATAAAATGTAACAATGTGTACATTCCGTAATGCAATTCCAATAGTGAAAGCGTGTGTTGTTTCACCCGGGGAAGCAATGGCGGATTCGGCCAAGCCCCGAAATACCCGTATGTGTGTCAAATTAGCCTCTGTAATGATCAGGGGACAAGAAAAATAAAGGAAAAACTAAAGTAAAGACAAGATGTCTGTCCTTATTGCAGTCAAGTGATAGCCATGGAAAACTAGTAACCTACTATATAAGCCGGAAAAGGGTTTCCTGGGCTAGACTGGAGATAAAACGGGCATGTCAGTGTTAAATAAAATGTGAAAGATATCTACTCACCTCCATCGGACACTGCAGCGGACTGTAAGAGAACACAGAGAGACATGGGTCAGGATCTGTCCTCATCACATAAACAAGCTAAAGTACAGTATGTGGCCATATATGAACTTGTCCACCCAAACACAGTCATAACAATAGAAACAGTAAGTGGTGTTTGCATCCACACACGGTCTTGTGCGTGGGTGGATGGAAGGAATTATCGGTGAACTGGCTTTGCTTGCTCTGCAAGGATGCCTCTGGAAGGAGGTGTGTGTGTGTGTGTGTGTGTGTGTGTGTGTGTGTGTGTGTGTGTGTGTGTGTGTGTGTGTGTGTGTGTGTGTGTGTGTGTGTGTGTGTGTGTAAACCCCAAACCCTTCCTTGAATACAGTACACTGTCGGACAGAAAACTCATATCTCAAGTTTCACATTTGTAAATCTTTTCGCAAAGTAAAGCCCTGCTTCACCATACAAGGCTGTTGCACAAAAGTAGTGAGAACAGCATCATTTTAAAAATGATAAATACGAAACAAACGGTTTTGGACATACAAGGTTTCCACCCGACAACAACGATATGTAATAGTTGCTCACACAACGGAGTAGGATTAACAGACACAGTGTTCAATTCATCACTCATCTCAACATGTTCACACTTCATTTTTCACTCACTCACCCACCTATTGTACCCACTCACTCTCTCTTGCTCCCCCCCCCACACACACACTCGGAGGCGCTTTGGCCCAGACATGCTGATGCTGAGCTGGGATTACAGTAGATGACAACATGAGTAGTCTAGCCTAATGCAGCTATTGTAAAACAGCTCTGTAGAGGTTATTTACTGACGGAGGAGACCTAATCAAAGAGAGTGAAGAGATTACGTGAGAGACAGTTTGGGGCTGTTGAGAAAGAAATAATAAACAACAACCTGGTTGTTGAAGGTTTTCAGCTAAGTCATCATCAATCATCAGATTAAATCAAATAATTTGTATTTGAGTTGTATGAAATTGGTTCAAGTATGATGTGTTGTTTGGGTATTCTAACTCCGAGGGTGTACAAATGTAACATGACATGTGAGGCTACAGTACAGTACATACTGTATGTGATCAAAGAGTAGTAGCGTACATCCAGCCTCTTGAAGGCAGGTGTTGGCCCCCCGAGGTGAACTGAGATCAAAGAATACAAATTCTACAGTTGTGCTACAGTGCACACTATAACTCCCCTTTGACATTTTTGTTTAATTTTGCAATTGCAAAGAGTAATGTTCAAGCCCATTCTCTTCTTCAGACTCAAGGTACATATATGTACACTCAGATTTACAAATGTATAAATTAACTAGTAAGACACCTCAGGGCGATATAAATTCCTGGCCATCTGGCCAGTGATGTATAACGGACCAGTTACCCATATATGGATGTCAGAGCGACACAGTGTCAGGCGTGACAGATACACATACATACATACGGACAAGCTGTGGCCGTTTACATACTAATCTGCGACCTGTGGTCGCAGTGAGGATTGTACTGTGAGTGTACTGCAACATAAAAGCCTGCCCCATTTAGAACAGGTACACATTATTGTGTAATGTGTATCATTATTGTATGCTTTAACTATTGAAAAATAGCAGATATACAAGCTCACAGCGCGCGCTTGTAGATCTGCTACTTTTGAAAAATCGTGAAAATTAGAATTTTTACCCGAAACCTATGTTTCTATGTCAGCAATCTGGCTAGAGCCATCGTCAAAGAAAAGGTCCTTTTCGCTCAGTTAAGTCTGTTCTTGAGAGACTACTATGTCAGTGGTTCTCAAACCTTTTCATTTGAAGGACCCCCAAAAAGATATTTATTTGGCCACGGACACCCATCTCAAAATATTTAGTTCCAGGGACCACCCAGAAGCAAAATTTGAGTTACAAACGTTCGCTTTGAAAATACATATATTCAACGATTTGCACACATTTTCAAAAATAGAAGATCTACAAGCTTGTAGCGCGGCACTCGGTGCTGCGCTGTGAGCTTATATATCTACTATTTTTCACTGGTTAAAGCATTCAATAATTCTAGGCCTTAATGGGTTAAAATGAGACATGGTCATGGATGCACACGGACAACACCACAGGGAAATGCCATTTGTTGCTTGTGTTTGTGTGGTAAAGTAAGACCCACAAATTGCTAAATTCTCTGCATCCACCGCTGCACAAATGCACGCATCATGCACACACAAAATGCTTTGCATAGCCAACTCAACACAACGCTCAAAATGCACATACACACAAACGTTATACTTTGGAGTCCCCCACCTTTTCCCCCCCTAAACCAAATCGCTTTGCCGAAAATAAATAGCTCACAAGCCATTGCATTGTGATGATAAGTTGTGAGCTTATACTGTAGATCTGCAAAATCTCCAAACGTTCACACCTATTATAGGGACAATAGCATTCATTTTCTCAAGATGATCTTTACTCCATGTTCATGTTATATTCAAAATGCTGACTCTAGTATTTATATAGCAGTGCATATGAATTTGTTAATAGGAAACAGGAGAAGGTTGGGATCATTCAAAAGTCAAAAACCATGACATTTCTGGACATGAACCAGACGTTTTCACATCACATTTTGAAACGCTTGAAAGAGTTAGACAATTGTTCTCCTCGGCTGAACTGAACTGTCCCGGCCACATCCCAAAGCCCCCGTGCCCACTGGTATTATGTGGCCAGCCAGGCCGGCACGTCTCTGGTAGGCTACAGGTTGGCACCATGGTGCCAAGGGAGGGGGTTTGACATGAGTTTGCAACAGTTGGTTTGGTTGTGGTCTTAACCACTACAGAGAACAAGAGAACAGCACACAAACATTACCATAATGGAAACTGTAGTCACTGCACCGCTCTTTCCTCTCGTCATACAGTACACATTTAAACAGCGTTATGTCTTCTCTGACATGCTATAGGTGTGTGTGTGTGTGTGTGTGTGTGTGTGTGTGTGTGTGTGTGTGTGTGTGTGTGTGTGTGTGTGTGTGTGTGTGTGTGTGTGTGTGTGTGTGTGTGTGTGTGTGTGTGTTTTAGTATATATGATACTTTGCATGAGAGCAGCATATGCAATCATGTGGTCAACATCTGTTAGAGGTACCCTTTGTGTGCAAGTATGCATTCTTTTGCACGTGTGTGCAAAAGAGAGAATGTGTGTGTGTGTGTGTGTGTGTGTGTGTGTGTGTGTGTGTGTGTGTGTGTGTGTGTGTGTGTGTGTGTGTGTGTGTGTGTGTGGTGTCACCCCCATCCCCATGCAGCTCAGTGTGATCACTTCCAGACCTCATCTGTGGTGGAGTGGTTTGGTTCCCGGGGCTGGGGGTGGTGGAGTGGTTTGGTCCCGGGGCTGGGGGGCCCCCAGTCCCCTGTCTTCCTCTCTTTTCTCCCTCTCTCAGCCCATTTCCCTCACTATGTATTCCCATTTCCCCCTATTTGCTGCCTGGGCCCCTTCCTCCCCAAACCCTTCATCTGTCCATCTCCCCTCAAGACTTCCTCCGTCTCTCCTCCTTTTCCCACCATCACACGTGACATTCCCAGCGGTGGAAAGTAAATAAGTAATGTACCTTTAACTCAAGAACTGTACTACAACGTCGAGGTACTTTTACTTTAGTTGAGTGTGTACATTTTTTTCAATACTTAATGCTTCTGCTCCACTACACTTCAGAGGCAAACATTGTACTTCTTACTGCACCACAATTATTTGAACACTTTTATTTAAACTTTAACGATATCAAAACGTATATTCACCAGTTATTCACCTATTTTATACTTTGTCTATTTGAAAATAGCTACAAGCTCACAACAAAATGGTGAGCTTGTAGTTCTAGTAACTTCAAAAATGTTTTGACAAACGTTGAAAAACCTTTGTCAAACTTTTACTTTGGTACTTGTAACGCTTTTGCACTCAGGTAAAAATTCGAATGCAGGACCTTTACCTGCACAGTATTCTATTTCAGTGGTTCTCAAAGTGGATTCCAGGTACTTTGTGGGTTCCTTCATGGGGGTCTAAATTGACCCATACAAGTCTAACTCTAACAGCATACAAAGGGAACCAAATGGACCCGTTAGGGTCCATTTGGTTCCCTTTGTACACTGTCAGAGTTAAGGGGAAACCTTGAAATATAAAAGTTTGAGAAACACTGTTCTATTTAGTGCTACTTTTACTTCAGTAACACATCCCAGTGCTTCTTCCATCACCATCGCACATTCCATTCATCTCATTACAAGTCCTTCTCTCCCCGTCCATCCATCTGTTAAGCCTTGGCTTCTCTATTCCCCCTCTCCTTCATTCCAGCGGCGTCCTGGCAGATCCTGGTCATTCCTCACAGCCCACAGAGGAATGAGTGGGGTTTTCCAAACCTTCCCCCCGTTCCACCACAGGCCTTTCTGCCCCGAACACCCCATCATCCATTACACTATAGTCACATTAAAGAACTCATACTGAATATTAATGTACTGTAGTAGTATTATTCATATTAAAGACAATATATAAGCAGAGTCCATTCACGCTGTGGCCTACTGTAAAAGTAGCCCAAAGCCTTTCTTCATTACTTCCTCAAGCAAAAGGTAGTGGAACAGTCAGTGGATTTAGTCTGTGCTAGTCTCTCTCGAGGACAAACTTCCATGCTCTGCAGAAGTGAAAAGGACCAACCTTTTCTTTGTCGATGGCTAGCCAGATTGAGTCTGTGCTAATGTGAAGGCTATACTAGTACTATACTACTACATTCAACATTTGTCACATTATGTGCAGTGAAATGTTGGTGTGGAATATTCCATCCTACAATATGCAATATTTTACTTAAAAGGTAGGGTCTAGAAATGCATTATAATCACATTAATAATAATGTTCATAATATCTATATGTATAAAGACACTTTATAACTATGTCTGTTACTTATACTATAGTATGTGCCATTTTGCTGAGCGTATAATGCATTATGGCCAGCACTTATAGATTCATAAAACTAGTTATACGTTGTTATGCATAAACATTTATAATGAGTGTTATGAAGCCTTATAAGTGCATTATATATTTGTTATAGATGTGATTATAATGCATTATAGACCCGAACTATTACCATATACAGTACAGTGTAAGTGCATCTTCCCTGGGTTACTTACTGTAGGTAGGATATCATTTATTGCAGCAAGAGGAATATGTACTGAATATAAATGGGAGAATAAATTAGGAACCGGTTTATCTTCACCTATTTTAACAAAATGTATTATGACGTGCCCAGAATAGGGATGCTAGGGTTCAAGTGGCTAACCCTTGTGCAATGGTGAAGAGACGAGGGCAAGGTGCAACAGCTGACCAAATGAGATGTTTGAATTCATTGCCGTGTTTCACAATTAAAATCGCAATTTTGGATACATTTTGATTGATTGTGAAGCCCTAGTAGCAGTAGTATTTGTGTGCACGTGTGTTTTCCTGCCAATAACACAACCAATAAGATTACACACGGCACTCATTGGCATGGTATTTGACTGAGGTCACCGTGTGGTTGCTCTTAAGCGTGTCGATGACGAGACGGAACTAGTTCTAAACAGAGATTTGGGGGGAACATTGGGTGTGGCGAACACAGAGAGGATCGTTAGCTTAAACATGTCGTACCGCGTGCGTTTATCTACAACAGGTCGGAACGTGTTTATCTACCGACACCATCGACGTGTGAATGTTGCGTTCTCAGGTCAATGTGAAATGTCACACACTAGCCACACGAACGGCCTGTTTACGTTGGGAGTTTATGAGAGGCCGTCTGTGTGCGCGTGTGCGTGCGTGCGTGCAGTAGCACACCGTAAAATCCTAATTTGTTCACTTAACTCTGCCAAATTTAAATATTTGGCTGCATTTGTAAACGCTCTGAGTTACACGTGAATAAATGAACACTGACAATTTTACTGCGTATGTATGTGCAGACCCCGTAGGTACGTCATTAACTGTAAAGGGGCTCTGCATCATTTGTTATGAAGTGTGGAATGGGTGGTTCAAATAAAAGCTAAACACGGTACAATTTACAACCCCTGTTCCCTCCCGGTTACCATAACATTAATACTTTAAAAGCCATAAAAGTCTCTAAAACTACCTCGAGTTTCCTAAATTGTTCCTGATGCATGCATTGTGGTGCTCACATGTCTGCATGGTGGTGTGTTTATTCCTGGAAAAGGACATACTGTAGTGTGTTAGAAGATGTGACACAGAGCAGGCACTGACACTTAGCAGGGTCAGTACGAAATGTCTGTCACATTGGTACTCATAGTGGTGTACGTGGACCCCCAGGGGTCCTTGAGGGAGTTCCAGGCCAGGGGTCCCTAGCTAAATGATAGTTAGGAACCAAATGGACCATTAATTACATGGGGGTCCATAGCCTAATGCATGTCAAACTGGGGGTTCATGAAATTAAAATGGTTGAGCCGTAAAACATCTTCTCTCATGGTGGTCCCTGGCTTATCTTTTAAAATGGGGGTCCACGGGCTAATATGTATCAATTTGGGGCCAATCGACATGGAAACGTTTGAGAATCACTGGTCTATCGGAGAGAGATGCTGCTGTCAAGGATGGCATACTTGTGCTCTCCAACACACACACACACACACACACACACACACACACACGCACACACAAAGACAACTCTGTTAGCACTATGGGAACCTATTCCTGGCTCCTTCACAAGAGCTGTAACTGCCACATTTGGTAAGGAATGAGATTCCAGTCTTAACTGTGTGTCTGTGTTCTTTAGTAACCGGAAGGTGACTGAACAGGTAGAAATTATTATTCAGAACCTATATGGATGTGACGCAAGTCTGTTAAAACTACAGTGACTCCAGGAGTCCACGCCTATGACCAAACAACTGACGTACACATGCTCACTGTCCTTACAAGGTGGCTCACACACTTTGCTGCACTGATTTGTCAACTTGTGAGCGCACACGCATGGCCACGTACGCGCGCACACACGCAGCCAGCTGAGGAGGAAGCTGTTGCGCCAGCAGTCTAGATGCGTGCGTGCTGACGTGTTTACTTTTAAAATGTGAGGTGAATAGTGGCTTCTATTGAGAAGACCAGAGTCACTCCTGGCAGGCCTGGCAACTCTGAAAAACACTTAGCTCAGCTCTGGGAGAGAAAACGGATTCAGTACAAATAATATGAAAGTTTCTCCTGTGTAAATAAAATAAAGCTATGCATGTCTCATTGAAAGTGATGATGTTCCACACCGTGGTGGGTTAAAGTAAAAAAAAAAAAGAAAAGAAAAATAAATGGCTACACTCTGCTTTCTACAAGTCATTGCTGCAACAACAAAGCAATTATATTCCTTCCTGTCTACTGAAGGAGAAAAAAAAGGTTTTGGAGATTCAACGGAATTCGACTTCACATCCCTGTGATGTCATCAGGTTGCCCAACTTACAGTTGTTTGCACGCCATGTTGCACACCGAAAGTAACAGATATACAAGCTCACACAAGGCGTCCTGTATAAATCAGCCTTTAAAATCAATAAGGACCTTGAATAAAAGAATGGAACGCATACTTGTATTTGTTCCACCACAGCGGAGCTATATGGGGGGCCAGTGGGTGAAAGCTGGTGACAAATGTGTGTTTGCATTGGCCGAGTGCCAGAAACACACCACAGTGAGGAGGAGAGGGGGGAATAGCCATACCATCTGATAAAACACTTCGGAACACGCACCCACAGTTACACATCATTTTAAATCATTTGACAACTGAGACACTGGAACAAACAGACACTTTCATTGTTTTGTCTGTCCTTTCCAGACCCTTCCACATTCAGACACACTCTTACACACGGAGCCCCCAGGATGATGTACAAACCATCTGACTCAGACGAAAAGAAAAAGAAAGCTAAAAGAAAAGTACAGTAAGAACAGCTCCTGGCTCTTCCTGTGGTTTTGATTCTTGTCCTTTTAAGCTGTGCCTGTCGGCTTTTTTATTCTCCTTTGTCTAGCCCCCCACTCAAACCCTAAATGCTTAGAAATGAGGAAAACAGCCTGAAGCCATCACCAACTCCTTTTGTTTCTAATGCTCGATACACTATACAGTACGTGGGTTGCTCTCCGTGTTGTACACTGAAAATATCTGATCTTTAAGCTTGCAACATGTTGCAGCATGATGCTTCCTGAGCTTGTAGATGGGATATTTTCAGTGCAAGAAACCGACATGCAAGTAGGTATACTGTAAACCGGCCTAAGTGCTTTCTTCTTACTTAAAACATCCAGAAAAGAAAAGTTAGACAACTCTTTTTCTGTTCTCGTCAAAAACAGCCTGTATTCTTCCCCTATACCCCTAGTATCACTTAGTTCCTCCTCATTGTCATTCCATCCATCCATGACGAACCCATCCATCACTCTCTGTGTCCTCCTGTCACTTTCTCTCATGTGGTAAGAATGCAATCTACTCTTTCTCCCTCTCACAAATCCTGAGTGTTACCTTTAATGGGAAGTTTAGCATTTCCCATCTTCTACTCTAGTCTCTTATCTTCTCTATAAGAAGGATACCGACCCTGTTCATTACACCCGTAGGAAAGCTTCTACTGTGTGTGTGTTTTGTGTGTGTGTGTGTGTGTGTGTGTGTGTGTGTGTGTGTGTGTGTGTGTGTGTGTGTGTGTGTGTGTGTGTGTGTGTGCTACTCACTGTGTTGAAGTTCCACACCCGCTTGAAGGAGAGCCTTTTCCGTAAGCTCATCCTGTGCTCCTCTAAAAGAGGACACCAGTGTCTGCTCAGCCTACATACCTGACTGACTCACTCACTCACCTAAAGTGCTTTCTTGGAAAATAACCGAGTTAAGTCACAAAACTCATACACACACACTTGGCTTATAAAAGCATTAAAATGCCTCTACCTACACAAACACACACACACCCACACACCAGTCAAATCACACTCTCTGAAACAGTGTGCTCCAGTTTTCATAAATAGCCAAAAAGTAAATAAAAAAACACAGACACACCTCACTGGTAACTTTCTAACTGCACTTTCTATGCAATGCAGAACTCCCAAATGAACTCACACACGCACACACACACACTGTCTGGAATGCTCCCTCACACACACAGCTGACACCACTGACTAGGAAGTTCCATTCTCCTGCACACGCACACAGCTCTGTTTCCATAGTGACACGCCCCCACCAGGAAGCAGTTGGAGTGGAAGGGGCGGGGACACGGTTCAAGCTGCCAATCACAGAACAGCACTGAACTTGACTTCACCGACCTCCCCCTCTCCTCCACCCATCATGCTGCTCCTGCTGCACTTTCAAAATGTCATTTCTGAACTCCCTTTTTTTATATTAACCACTTGAACCCTAGCGTGCATGTTCGGAGAGGCGTTGTGAGCTTGTAGATCTGCTATTTTTGGCAAAGAAGTTTGGTGTAGAGGGGAAAAAGAGCAGACTAAGTACAGAGACTACAGACTAAGTACAGAGTGAAAGGTCAAGCTTTGACCATTCAAGTGATTATATAATTGAAAACACACATTAACATGAATCCAAAATACTACTGATGATTGTGCTGTCAAACGATGAATCTATGAAAAGGTTGTGGGGGTCCCTGCTTCATCCGTCTCTCAACTAAGGGGTCCTTGGCCTGAAAACGTTGAAGACCCCTGCTATACTTTTTAATTTCAAAGACTACTGAGGGTCCCAGGACCACACTTTGAGAACCACTGCAAGAAAAAAATCCTACATATTTCAGACAGTGTCTGTATGTATGGACTATGGAGTGATACTGATATTGATCATATTATAATCAAATTATAAAAGGTAAAGGGGTCGAAACAAAATGTGGCGTAATGCATCAACCTAATGAGATTAAGGACATTTTCTCAGGTTTGTTAAAAGTTTATTAGAAGCAAAGGACAACTGTGGCATGCCATGCAACCGGACGCATGTGACACGGGTGCAGTGTGCGCGTACACGCTAACACACACACAGGCTGCAATTGAATTGGTACGGTCTTTAGTCTAAAGCCCTAATTTCCTGTTGAAGTAAAAAGAAGGCCTTTCTTATACCTCCACTCTGGTTCAATGACTTCTTTTTCACCTGCAGTGAGTCAAGCACAACCTGGTAGACAAAATACATAAATGACTCAGAGAGAGTGTGTCTGTGTGTCCGCACGTGCGTCTACTGTATGTGTGCGTGCGAGCACAGTGGATCGTGCATACCTAACCATTTGTTGAGCAATTCTGGGTGGCCAGTGACCACATGTGGTCCAATCGACAGACAAAAAAAAATCTAAAAATAACTCAAAATATGTAACTGACACATAATTTATAATGTTGCATACTGTGTGTGTGTGTGTGTGTGTGTGTGTGTGTGTGTGTGTGTGTGTGTGTGTGTGTGTGTGTGTGTGTGTGTTTCCACATAGTCTTTTGTTCTACACAATGCCATTCTCCTACTGTCCTATTTTATGAAGTTGTTACCAAAACCTCAGTTCAGTAGTTATGAATGCTCAGTCTCCCTCTCTCTCTCTGTGGATCTATGTGACAGCCAGATATTACTCAACGTCACTATGTCCAGACAATGGAACAGTGTTATCAAAATACTTGCAAAAACAGTCCACTTATTTAGCTTTTTGCTTTTGAGAACTCTTTCATTTTAGGATGTGGAGCCTCCCAAAGGCACCTTACCCTGTGGACCCTGAAACCATCTGAAGTAAAACAATCGGATAATGTGGACCGGTGGGATCATGGGAACAGTGTGGCTCCAATGTGGGTCTCAGACTTCATGTGGCCAGCCTGTGACGTCAGCCATCTACTGTGACCTCAGTTGTCAATGACAGTGGTTCTCAAACTGTGGGAAGGGACCCCCACGTGATTTCTTTTTTTGGGGGTGGTCCCCAGATGACAATGAAGTGACAATTTCTTTTTTTTAAACTCTTTATTTCTCAATAATTTTACATTTTTCAACAATATAAACAATAAGACAATAAGCAAGACAGATATAAAAGTAGATCAAAAATAAGATACATAAATAAAAATACAATAAAATACAATAAAAGAAAACAATAATAAAATATAAGAGGTCATGGGACGCCCGGCACAGTTGTCATGTAGTTATATTTATAGGATTAGTAACATGTAGGATATCATCAACCTTCATAAAGAATCAGTTGCTTCACCCAAATGTCTTAACCATTTCTCCCATTTCCTTTCTCCTGCCTCCTTTTGGAGTCTCAGAGAGTAGGTCATTTGTTCCATAAGATGCAATTGTTTCACAATGTTAACATATAGGTAGGTCTATAGTAGGGCATTTTTTCTGTAACCAATTCTTAGTTATGGCTTTTTTACTTGCCACAAGTAGTATCTTGAGTAAGTATGAATCGTCCTGACTCAGTTCATCTGGAAATTGTCCAAGATACAAGAACTCAAATGTATCGCTGATATTGAAGCCCATTATTTTCAAAACCAATGTTGTTATTTCTGTCCAGAAGGGTTGTATCACAGGGCAAGACCAAAAGATGTGCGCATGATCTACAGCTGTTTCTCCACAGTCCCTCCAGCAGTCCAATTGGTTGCCTGTTTGCTTGGACTTCTGCTTAGGCGTTATAAAGAAGCGGATTTGATTTTTCCAACTGAAGTCTCTCCAAGATAAAGAGTTGGTTGTTGTTGATTGTATTGTCCATGTTTCCAACCATACATCATCACTTATCACAATGTCCATTTCTTTTTCCCATCGTTGTTTTATATACATTGTAGAATCTTTTTTCAATGACATTATACCATTATACAATTTGCTTACAAGACCCCTCATACTCTTTGAGTCATAGGCTTCAATGAATACCTTAATTATAGTTGGTGTAATCTCTTCTTTAGACCTTTTTATTTCTTTGCCGAAAAAATCCCTCAACTGCAAGTATCTATAAAAATCTTGTTTGACTAGTCCATATTTCTGACTTAGTTTTTCAAAGCTGTCAATATCCCCTTTTTTCACTATTGTGCATATGGAAGTGATACCAAGGCGGACCCATTGTCTATATCTACTGTCTAGCAGTGATGGCATATAGTCAGGATCATATGCCGGCCAGCTTAGAAGCTTAGCTTCCCTCTGAAGTTGGAAACATCTTATCACCTCAAACCAAATTTTAAGTGATAGATTTACCCATTGACTTGATGTTAAAGGCATTCCCTTCCCTCCGTCAATGCAACCCAATAATGACTGTATTGGCTTATCCATTAAAGATAGTTCTATACGTTTCCATTTGGCAACATATGATGGGTTACACCAGTATACAAGGGGTCTCAACTGTGCTGATAAATAATAGTCCCTTAAAGATGGAAGAGACATGCCCCCCTTCTCCCGGGGCAGTTGTAAGGTAGAAAATCTAACCCGAGGTCTTTTTTTGTCCCAAATAAAACGCGAAATGTGTTTGTTCCATTCTCTGAATTGTGAAGTGACAATTTCTAAGGACTTTTAGGACCCTAAAAAAAAGGGGGAAAAAAAGCGAAAGAAAAAGAAAAAAAGCAAAGACAAAGACCATTACTGCATCAAAAGTTATCAACAAACCATAGGCCTACTATAAAAACTGGTCAGACATTGGCCAAATTGTCAAATAATAATAAGAAAGAGGCAGACATTGTGAGAATGGCCTACAAGTTCACAACGTGAGGTGTTTGTAGATCTGCTATTTTTGACAATTATATTTGTGGAGCAGAGTCAAACAAAATGTAATGCCTCAACTCGTAAAATTACAAGTGCTTGTCAGGGTGGGGGGTCCCCAGTCCAAATATGATTTTGGGGGAGTCGCGGCCTGAGAAGGTTTGAACCACTGGTCTATGACAGAACTATGATGTATGACTCCCAAGTTTTCAGCCCGATCGGAGAACCATTCAAATTAAAGTGAAATCTCTCAAAAAGTATAACGTGTGAAATAAATTGTGCCCTGCACAAATTCAAGCCATCCAAGTGCCTACAAGGCAACGCCAAAACGTATTTCATGGGAATTATGTCCTTTCTTTATTTTGTCTTCTGTGAACTGAGATGTTGTAATTTGTTTTTGTCTTTCCAGTCTGGTTTTTTAGTGTTTAGAAGTGGGGTCTTCCTAGGTTTTCTGTCATGGAGCCCATTTTCGTTCAGACAGAGACAGATGGTGCAGCAACTTGAAACAGACATTTTCCTTGGTTCTTTTTCGAACCACTTGAACAATCTTTCTGTTCAATCTTGTGCCAATCCCCTTGCAACAGCGTACACTGATGGTGGCTATAATCCCAAAGGCCTTAAACATCTTTACAACGTTGCTATAATTATATAGCGATTATGTGCATTACATTCACCCATTCTCTCACACTACACACCGGTGGTGGAGGAGACAATACAAGGCAACAACCTGCTCATCAGGAGCAGTTAGGGGTTAAATGACTACTTTCACCAGGTTCTCCTGTAATTATAGTTAACGTTCACCCTGCTGAGGTGGGGCTTTTCACTCCAAACGGTGTAAATATGGTCAATGGACACCGCCTGTGTTCTGATCCACTCTGTGTTGTCTGTATCAGTGGAGGAGAGGACAACTGGGTATGAAGTATCCACACCAGGAGAATGAGACATCATGATCATCACATTTAAAATAGCCAATCTACAAACTCACCACGTGTCTGCGCTTGTAGATCTGCTATTTTTGGTGTGCATGCAATCAAGTATACCTCAGGGTTAAGGAGAAGAGAAGCTAATCAAAGCCAACAGAAGTGTCATCTCTCTCTCTCTCACCAGTCTAATTCCTGTGGTCTAGACAGCCGAGCTTAGCTCTGAGTGTGTGTGTGTGTGTGTGTGTGTGTGTGTGTGTGTGTGTGTGTGTGTGTGTGTGTGTGTGTGTGTGTGTGTGTGTGTGTGTGTGTGTGTGTGTGTGTGTGTGTGTGTGTGTGTGTGTGTGTGTGTCTGTGTGCTAGCGTGTCACTCTGCTGGCTCAGGGGTTTCCAGAGACAGTAAAACATTCAATAACAACATTTTGTCTTGGGGGAGATCAGATGGCAGCACAATTCCAGGCCTGTTCGCACACATGCATGTATGCGAACACAACACACACACAACTATCCCCTATAGCCCACCAGACAGCATTTTGTTATCGGTGGCTGTATTCTCTATTTGAGAGCTTCTGAATGAAACATGCTTCAGAGTACCAATGAATAACATCCAGCTGATTGGAAGATGTGTACTGAAGCTGTACTGGCTGGAAGAGACAGCAATGTAGAGAAAGATAGGCAGAGACAGAGACTGGCCTTCTCTTTATCCTTTGAAAACTAAAGAACAAATGGAAAGCACTGAGAGAACAGTGACTGCTCTGCATCAACTTCCAGCAGTTTTATGAATACATTAAAAATGTAATTAAAGAATAAATGCTTTAACTTCCTGCAGTTTCTTTAATACATTTAAAAATAAATTAAAGAGCAACTGTTTTAACTTCCAGCTTTTTTCTGAATAAATTAAAAAATGTAATTAAAGAAAACAAGACAGATGTGCATTTCACAGGGAGTTCTCCCAACACCCACATACCGGTATATCCTACACAACAGTGCCCTCTACTGTCAAAGAGATGAAGCAAAGAGAACACTACAGAACAGACAACTTCAATGTTTTTCTATTCATTTTTTTTAATTAACTCCTGATGTTGTGAGAGCCACAGTTTACATCATTAGTCACCATTGATCTCAACTTAAATCAGTGATAGCCAATTAGCCTCATCGTCGCTCGCTAATGGGTTTGAAATGTATCAGCAGGGTTCTCATCTCTGCCCAGCAGGCAAATGGATACACAGGTCACCAGCTGAGGTTAGACCTTACTTAACTATACACACAGTCCATTCCTCATGCATTAATTCAGACATTACTAAATATAAGCTGCGGTTGTTTTCATCTATCTTCTTAGTGTAAGGGGATTTATCTTGGTTGGAGGTCTGTGTAATAATGGGAATGTCTTATCTCACTCTGTAAGGGATAAGGGGGAACAGATATTTCGGTCCAGGATGTAGTCGGACCTTTGAGGAGGTTACACAAGTTATGACTGAAATGGAGGGAATGTTTTGACCAACAAAGAGAGTTGAATGAAATTCCTGTCTCCTTGTCTCATTCCAAATACGTCTCAAACTCAAAGAGTTAAGCAAGTATCCTTTAGGATTCCATTAGCTTGACACGCGTTTTGCAAAGTTTCAATGTAATTAATTATTTTATTAATCTTTAATGACTAATATAGTTGCTTGTCAATTTTGATTTGGCATTAGTGAGTAAAAAGAAGTTTATAGAGTGATAACAAGTTATTGGAGAATATTTTGCAGGAATATGAATACAGGTGTGCCTCGACTTGCTCTTTGGTGCGCCTTGGGCACCAAACATTTGAAAACCACTGCTCTACACAGACCTGTTAGTTTATATTGAAGAACTGTGTGAGACAAGGGCCAAAAACAATTAGCAAATACTCTTATGGTTCATTAATAGCTTGTGGAGTTTGCCAGATTCAGCTAGAGCCAGGTGGTTCAAGGTAACAGCTACTGTAGTGCTAGCCCAGGTGATTCACAAGAAGATCACAGCAAAGAATTCGAGACTCAATTTAGCCCATAGTAACCTTGGGGGATTGATCCAACACGTTCTGAATCGTTCTGGCTTGGCAAACCCCACCAACCCCACCCACCTGGCCCTAAAAGGTGATTACAATAAGCAAACCACTTAAACCCTCTATACTTGGTCAACTTGACTTGAGTCGTCCACTTGTCCTATTTTTTCCCCTCTACATCAAATCTCTTTGCCTGTTGTGAGCTTGTAGAGCGTCTATTTACGGCGAATGTCCCCCCTCCAGAACAGGGTGCGAGTGTTCAAATAGCTACTGTAAGAATTCTTCGCAGCTACCGTCTGACCGACGAAGGCCTGGTGACTGTTCCCCTGAGGCATTTCATGTAGAAACACTTTCTTGGCGCTATCTGATCATCTGACCCTCCAAACACACTTCTCCCTGGAGATATCACGAGGACTCGCGCATAAACACACGCGCACACTTGCCCGCAGACACACTCACAAAGAAATGTGTGTACAGGATATGGCATGTATTCTTGTTATGAATTTGAGTGTGTGTTCGTTCCTCTCATTCTACCTGCGTGTGTTCTGTGTGAATGCATTGGTGCATTGTTTTTGCTGTACATTTTATGCATGTGTTTTGTGCATCTGTGTGTGTGTGTGTGTGTGTGTGTGTGTGTGTGTGTGTGTGTGTGTGTGTGTGTGTGTGTGTGTGTGTGTGTTGGGTCTGGGGTCAGAGTGCTAGTGGGGCGTTCTCTGCCCTTATTTCTCACTGCTGTGTTTAGTGAAACAATGTCCTATGCTGCTCCGCACCACAGTGACACACACACATGCTCAACTACTGTACCGACCTGTTGGAATGTATGCTGTACCATAATGAAAAACATGGATGGGCAGCACTATAACCTGACATACTGTAACATGCTACTGCTTGGTAGTGGCCTAAGTACACTTCTGTTAAGTTATCTATTAAAGTAAAACAACTGTTATTGTTTAAATTAAACATGGCTAATGATTATGATTACTAGTCTACTAGCGTGTGACAGGAGCTCAATGGGCCCAGCATGATTTCTGTAAATGACCCACATAATGTATGAGGCTTACACTTGCCAGTACACACAATAGCATCAAAGCTACAGTATCACTACATTGGAGACTAAAACTACACAAAGCGTTCTTCAAAGAGCTCTTTGTAGAGACACAGACTGGATCATGTCATTATGCTCAGGAACAAAAGGCATCGTTATTTTTAAAGATTTTGGTCACCTTATCGGTCCTTCTTATCAATACAATTCTTAATGGATCCTACTATTGATCCTTTTCTATTATTGATAGCAAATTGGTGCCAAACATGGCCACTCTATCTCTTTCATTTTATTTCAGTAGAACATCTTGACTTAACTAATGCACAACACAAGTGATATGTGTCCACGCAAGCCATTCATGTTACTTCAAAAGTCAAAAACATGACTCACTTCTCAAGACTTGGTGTCATGTCAGGTCCTGCTAGAATTGATGGAAATGATAAGCCAAAACCTTAATGATTTCCAATTCTCAATAACTTGAGAGATCTAGAACAGAGAGTCGGTTCTAGATCCCCATCCCTAAACAAAAGACAACTCTCAAACTATCAACAGGTTGCCTCTCCAATCAAAAGGGAACTACAAAAGCCTCCGATTGGCTCATGCTCGTCATATGACCCACAATTCCAGAAATACTGTAGCTTATCAACTTAAGTTGCAATGCACCAAATTTGCTTTGTTTTTCATTGATAAGCTTGTGGAGTAGCCATCCCCATGAACCTCAATCAACTTAATAGAGGACTATAATAGCTGTTATATTTGAGATCAGCCATTTAGAGTAAGCACTTAAACATTTTTGAAAAATAGCTGAATATACCACATGTTGCCGCGCATCGCAACATGCTTACAATTTTTAACACTTGTTTGACATTTCTGCCTATAATGACATGCCCAAAATAGTGACACCAGGGTGCAAGTGGCTACGAGGAGACTGTCAGAGGTCTCCAGCAAACATCTTATCAAGGAAAAGAATACATTCTCCAAAGCATCCAAAGGCTTGACATTAATGGTAACAGGAAAATACAATGGCATTCTAGGATTCATTTGTGGATGCTACGACAGCATCTCAGGACAACACAATTAGTCAGAGTTGGCGAGTGTGTATAAGGCAGACTACACAATAAAATGTTGAGAGTTCATTTACCCCGAGAGAGTACAAACTTACTGAGGTACACTTTGAGTTAAATTAACACAATTATTATCAGACAGCCAGAAAGGAGCGATCAGCTGAAACTGGTCGACCACGGCATTCCTTTACATGACCATACAGGCACCGGCGTCCACAGCGGATGCACATGTGTACGTACACAAACACACACACACACTTTACTCACTTCAATGGGTTTCTCAGAATCCACGCTCAAAGTTTGCTGCTCCATGAAGGGAGTAATCCTTAGTACTGCATATGAGCACCACACAAAACGGAGCCACTAACTGCTTACTGTGTGTGTGTGTGTGTGTGTGTGTGTGTGTGTGTGTGTGTGTGTGTGTGTGTGTGTGTGTGTGTGTGTCGTAGAGAGAAAGCCTAAGAGCTTGATGATGGCTCCACAATATCACTGCTGCTGCTGCTGCTAGATTCTCCTCGTCTCTGTGTCTCTCTCTCTCCCCCTCTCTTAACCCCCTCCTCTTCCCACTCTATCGTCTCCCTTGCCCTGCCTCTCCGCTCGCCCCCCTCCTCTCTATCTCTATCACACTTGCTCTTACTTGTGCTCTCCGTTTTTTTCCCACCCACCCTGGTGTCATTTCTATTCCTCCCACACTGCTGTAGGATGAAACACACACACAAATGCCGAGGCATGACTCTCTACAGAGGGGCAGACCCTGGGCATTAAGGAACACACACACAATCCATGTGGAGTGAATGTGCTGCTGTCCATGCTGGTCTGTCATCTAATTAGTATGCCTTAAGCATGTTGTTTGGAGAGCAAACCGAGATTTGAGCAGCTGGGTCTGTCTTTTACTTTGTTGGGTTGCAGGCATTTAAGGGTGAAATATATAGCAGTGCTAAAGCAGCATAGCACAGGGAACTACATTCTTCAAAGCCAGCAACAGAAAACCTATTCTTCATATTCAATAGTGGGCCCAACCAGCCCAGGTAATTGCTTTCATTCAGTCCCTCGGCTAACTGTTCAACAGGCATTCTTTCATGGCTGAAACTAATGAGATTGAGTGCTGCAGGAGAAACCACGATGATGGCTGATTCCATTATGCTGGCGGAACCATCCTCGCCTGGACTTCTGTAGATGTGTACATGCTAACCTTTGCTGAGTGTTCCATGAAAGTCACCCTGAGGTGAGTTGAAACTTGAAAGTAAATTTTCTGGGATGTGGAAGATTTCAGCAGAGTCTTGCCTTGGTGGGTATTTATGGGTGTTCTGTCCAATACTCGTGTGAACTAAGAGAAAGACACATTCTCTCAATGGGGATGATATTAGAACTCTACATTAATTAGCACTCAAAACAATACACAAGCACGTGATGGTCAGACATGTCTGTTCATGTATTGTGAATGTACACACGTGCATACATGCACAGCACACAATCTCAATTATGGTGGGAACATTTGCTGAAAATAGCAGCTATTTGTTAGCGAAGAGATTTTGTGTATGGGGAAGAACGTATAGTAACCAACGCCGGTCAAAAAATGGTTTTGACCATTTCAATATCGTATTTATAGATTACTAGCCGGCCCAATCTTATCCAAACGAGAGAAGGCTCACCATCAGCTCTGTCTGATAGAGCTCAGAGCTGTGCTCAAAGTTGAATAAGAGGCAACAAGAAAATCCAGGTGATTTGTTTATCACACATATTCATATTCTTATTTTTTCTCAAAGACAATTGTTCTATGATTCACCTTTGCAACCCAAATACCGGTGACCACTTTAAATCCCTATTTTGGGCAAATGTTTAAATTCAATCTTTATTTGATTTGACATATTTTATTTGAGCAAAAATAGCAGCTCTACAGACTCTGTGAGCCATTTGTGAGCTATTGTCGCCATTTATTGTACAAAGAATATAGGGCTTAAGTGGTAAATCATCTCTTTGGGCAGACTATCATTCCCACCACGTTTCATGAAAACCCACCCATCCATTCTTGATTTTGACCTTGACCTTTTCAACTGAAACGTTAATCAATACGCAGACAGACAGGAGACAGGACCGATGACAACACCCTGTCACACAGGCTGCGGGTGGGGTAATATATGCAGCTGACTGCTGTGCTGGTGGGGTTAAATCAACAGGAGGGTCAGAAACAGTCTGAACAAGCCTGTGAAGAAGCCAGCTCGAGTTCGTACAAGGAAGAAGCTGGTGGCTATCATGGCGAATCCCTCTCAGCCCCTCCAGATGGAAATAATGGGGCGGCTGAACACTCACGGCATATACAAATTTACCCTCCCACCACGAGGATCAGTGGTCTCGGGTCAGTCCTTCGTGCCAGTAGCCATGAAGCTGTACAGTGATGCCAAAGGTTGCACCACTACCAAGTTCTGTTGACTAATGCTTTTTTTCCCCGTTCTCATATTATTGTTATGACTGGGATTTACTCTGCCTTGTGAAGTGTGGGGGCTGGTGATTAGCATGCTTTAAAATGAATGAATCAGTGCATTCACAATTTTCTATGTATTCTGTAACTCATTTTGTCACTTGGAAGAACAACGCTTTCCAAGAATAAGCAATTTATTCAAGCACTGTCTGGAAGCCAGTCATGAAGCCAGTCCGGGTCATCCAACTCAACTGGCTTCAACTTACACTTTCTCGACCGTGAATGGTCCAATTACAGCATTTAGCCAAATTGTAATTAACATTTGAACACAGCATTATGGAAGAGAAGGATGTGTCCAATATTATTTTCAGTCAATACCAAGCCAAGGGACGAGCCTAGGGACTCAAGTCAATATGGCAATTTGGCACTCTTAGTTAAGTCATGAAGAAGCAACGGCCAAGAAAGAACAACTTCTCAGACGTGGAAAGTTTCCCCACTAATCATCTCTGTGTCCTCCTCATGCACAACTATTTGCACATACAGGACACAGACACACACCCATACCTCACAGACACAAATAAAAGACAAATATTACAGCACAAGTTACTAATCTAAAAACTAAAAAGTGTCATAGGAAGTCAGAACAATGCCATCTGTGGGGAAATTACTGATGCGTCAACAGAGCCAGAGATGGTAGTAAATCACTAACGTCTAGCCATAAATGTCACTTTAAAAGATTATCCTAATTAAATGAAAGCCTAAGATAGCCAACTTGACATAATTTTAGAAGCAATGAAAAAGGTCCCGTCTCTACATCATACATTCCCAGTTGGGGCTGTGATATCCACTGCTCAGTGCTCCCTAGTTGCATCATAACATCCACAATGACACCCGGTTAACGCAATAATATTCTCGTAGAATACATTTAATTTGATAGTATATCGTCACTGTCAGGCAGAAACCTTGCATCTCCATGGTTTCACATTTTTGTTTTTTTCATAAAGGAAAGCCCTGCTTCATTAAGGCCGAAGGTCGCAGTTTAGTATGAGAAACGGCACATCATGTCTCCGTCCGTGTACGCTATTTTACGGTCTATGGGTTTGCCGCTCTGACATCACACTCTGACACCCTGATGTCATCAATATTAACCTTAAGCCCATATCTAAGAGGACTTCATATGGGAATGCCCATATATAGAGGCCACATCGGCCACATACCACACTAACAGAATCCATATATGGCCAAGACAGCCCATAATCTACAATCTATCGATGTTCTTTTTTTAAAGTATAAAGTTGTCAAATATGTCAGTCATTTTCTGTATATTTAGGATATGTCATATCTGCCATGTGCAACTTCCAAACATATAAGTGCACATGTTTAGAAGCCTGTCATATTTTGCTTATTATGACATGATAAAGTTAAGTAACATGATACTCCCAATAAGACAGCATAAAAACACACAGAAACACCTGCGGGGGCCAGATATGCCCGATTTGCTTCTACCCTTCCTGGTGTCACAAGACAGTGTGTGGGTGTGCACAAGACGAGTGGTTTTGTATTGCGACCGAGCTTTCCAAATCAGACACATCACAAGACAAGTAGCAAGCCGCCACTTAGCCTAAAGCATGCAGATTGCAGAGTGGTGAAACAGCCAAGATGGCATCTAAAAGGGAACCAGTAGCCAACACGATGGTAGCATGACCACAGACTGTAGGAGAGCAGGGCACCCTGATTGCAAGATAATTATAGCTTATGCGTGTGCATATGTTAGTGTGTTTCGGAGCAGTAATTAGTTATGTGTATGTGTGAGGCCTCCCGCACTAACGAGTGGAATGTCAGCTCGTTGCTCATCAGAGCTCATTAGAAACACACACACACACACACACACACACACACACACACACACACACACACACACACACACACACACACACACACACACACACACACACACACACACACACACACACACACACACACACACACACACACACACACACACACACACACACACACAAAGACCTCTCTGTTTGAAGACATTACTGCATGTGCAGCAAGAGAAAGGGGCCTAATGACCGGAAGAAAATGGTAGGGGGGGATCGAGACTCCCTGCCATGGGATGTATGGCAATGAGAGGGTAACATCCCCATGTATTAAACACACAAACTGTACACACACAGATAGGCAGGTGTTTTTGTCTTTCACATACCGGGACTCTTAAAGGACCACGTGGTTGGTCAACCAAAATCACAACACGTGCAATTCCATTCCTGTTGTTCTGTGGGTTTCTCTGTGGTATTTAACCAAAGAAAACCAATGGTGATACAGGAAATTCTGTGTTTACTATCAGTATATAGGTCCACCTATTTATAACATTTACCATATGAAACAGTATGACTCCATACTGCATGGTAGGGTAGGGACATTACTTTTAAGTATTGAACTTTTCTTTCGTGGAACTTAATCTAATCAGTAAGGTTTGTTTTGCAATAGTGTCAAAAGTTCAAAGATTGAACTTTTGACACTATTGTGAGGCGCAAGTTGAAATATGGAGATACAAGGTTTCAGGCCGTCAGAGACAATATGACAGTATGTATGAAATAAACTTTACATTTTTCTTCCCAGTTTTAGTTATTTCTTAAGTCTTTAAGTGAGCTATAATAAACTTGACACATACATAAACTATTGACCAGGATTTTCCCAGACCCAAAACACTACAGTGAATTCACTAAGCCAGGGGTAGGCAACCTTAGGCACAGGTGCCACCATTGGCACAGGCGAGGGTGATCACTGGCGGATGGAGGATGCTTTATTTTAAAAATCAAATATTGTTTTAAACGTGGTCAATTCAATTTAGTCACCTAATTTGCAACAAATGTCTTCCTGCACATAATTCTACATTCATTAAAATTCTGAACTTTGACATGGGGAGGGAATCGGAAAGATAGGTGGTAATTGCTCTGAGCCTAATGATCATTATAACAATGTTCTGAAAAACAAAATATGTCGGAAATTTGATGGGGTATCATTAAAATGTATTTTGACAATGACATGGCACAAGGACTATTTAGAAAATACAAGGACTATTTAGAAAATAAAAACATGGCACTTCATTTCAAAAAGGTTGCTGACCCCTGCACTATGCTGTCATTCTATTCCACTCTTAGAATGCTCTCTCCTTCCCATTCTGAAGCAGCGATGTGGAATCTGCTTATCTGCTGTGTGTGCGCCCTGGTAGCCTCTAAACAGCGGAAACATTTAGCCTGCGTCCGACTCTGATCTCTATCACATGAGGACAGAGGAGACAAACCAACAAGTCCTGTAAGTAAACTGTAGGGCCCTGCGGGCATAATGTGTCCTGCCAGCACAATGGACACTACATGTCTAACAGTGACCGCAGCATCTCACTGTGAATGAAACTTAATCGCCACTAGTGTAACAAATCAAGATCATTTATACTAGTAAGACGCCTCAAGCGACCTCGCCCTTGCGCCACAGTGATGTGGACATCCCTGATAGTGGACATCAGGGATTTCCATATATGGGCATAAAAGGGATTTGTTCCCATGGAATCAAAGGGATTTCCATATCTCCATATATGGGCATAAAATGGATTTGTTCCCCCTGGCATCATACCGATCTCTTTAACAGGGCATCATTAATATTGATGACATCAGGGAACTCCATATATGGACATAAAAGGGATTCTGTTAGTGTGACATCACAGTGAAGCCAGAGTGTGATGTCAGAGCAAAACAAATTACGGTTGCTAACTGATCTGTAGTCTACTAAGTTTGAAGCTCAATCTCGACACATCCCCATGGATAAAAAAAATAGGGAAAAAAAGTTTTCACAGGTATATTTATTAGGTGCTGCTATTTGTAGTCTTGTTTACCCTGTCATACACAAAACTATAATGTAATTAAACGGAGTTGATTGATATGAGATTATGTAAATCCATGGTGCTTCTGATAAACACGCTAGTATATTTTTTAATGAGTCATGGCGTTTTAGCCAATACAGTGTATTCATATTTAAATCGATCTGAGTCGTGTAAATAGTGTAAAACGGCTCTGTGTAGAAGCCATACAGGGAATGGAATAGTCCAGCAGCCAGAGGTATCAAATGTTTTCCCAATAAGATTAAAAAAACATTGTTTTGTTTTAATAGTCATGCACATATTTTTTCAATGCATGCCAGGCCTTGTTGACGGATTTGGAAGAGATTTCGAAGCTCTGGGTCCAAAACCGAATTAATATTGAATGGGTAAAATCCATGATATTTACATAAATGTCAATGAGGCGGCTGTAAAACTGTCCGAGGTTTGCGGGGGAGAGTGGAGAGGGGGCAGTTCTCCATTCCAAAACAGGTTAGCATTCACCAGTGTCGGCAGTTAGCATTTCACCAGGTTAGCATTCACCAGCGTTAGTTTTACTGAGGTTAAGGTTAGTTTTAGGTGGTAGGAATAGTGATGTTTCGGAGTACCAATGTGTAACCGAGTGGAGCGGGGCGGGGCTTAGCGAAAGGTCTATTATGGCTGAAAACGTGTTGCTGTCAAGCTCTACTATATCTCCATATTTCAACTTTGTATCTGTTTTCGTAAATTAATACACTACTTCACCATACTAGTGTAAAAAAATCAACAAGCCAGTTGTGAGCTTGTTGATC
Organism: Nannobrachium achirus; assembly: GCF_963921795.1. NCBI lineage: Eukaryota > Metazoa > Chordata > Actinopteri > Myctophiformes > Myctophidae > Nannobrachium > Nannobrachium achirus. The sequence goes on along the minus strand of NC_137812.1, from coordinate 35,706,669 downwards.
TGGGGTTCTGAAGAGTAACAGTTTTGCACATACAAGGTTTCCGCCGGACAGCGACGGCAGGACCCCAACCTCCACCTCTCCAGCGTCATCGCAACTGCAAGACAGCCAATCAGCCTTCAGGACCCTCACTACGAGCTTTCGACAGCCGCTCGGTGAGACTGATGCGTTCGGTTACCACGGTGACGAGAGAGGAGGGCTCTGCGCTTCACGTGTCACCTGAGGATGTACGATGTGCGGCTGGCTGGCGGCTATTATTAGAACTGGAGGGTGTGGGGCACGTGTCACTTAATGTGACAATGAGACTGTGCTGAACAAGGTTACAATCTGTTGAGTGCGTCTGTCTGTGTCTCTATGTTTGTGTGTGCGTGTGCGTGTGTGTGTGTGTGTGTGTGTGTGTGTGTGTGTGTGTGCGTGTGTGTGTGTACGTGTACACTTGTTGCTACACTTATGAGAGTCAAGTGTCCCCACAAGTATAGAACAATTGTTTATGATTAAAAACTGTTTTTAATTAGGCTTAAAATTAGGAAAGGATTCTGGTTGGGGTTAAGGTTAGGATTAGACCATAAAGGTAATATATAAATGGAGAGCGGACGGCCCCGCCCCCAGCTGTTCATTTCAATCAAGTTGCTCAGTGGCGTTTGAAGCACCCGGAAGATGCATGTAGTTCACCCCACATGCAGTTCCAGCTTTGGCCAGTAGGGCAGGCCGGCTTCACAGTTTCCAAGCCGTTCTGAGGGCTTGGATTAGACATATGTAGAGGTTAGGTCTAGGAGTTAGGATCGGAGTAATCTCTCAAGACAGATTCAGAGCTCTGCAGCGGAATCTGTCTGCAACTCCCATTACAAGGTGTAGAGTAGGGATGGGACGATTATGAACATTTCATGTCACGATTGTGACCAAAGAAATCGTGATTTTCAATATCCCTAACATCCATTATCCTGGGGTGGAACATTTGCCAAAAAAATAGCAGATCTGTGAGTGAAAAAAAGTTATTACCAGGTCTGTCTTAGCAATGCCGGATATGCAGCTCGGCAAATAAAAGGTGAATTGATCCCAGTGTATGGTGGGAATAATTTCACAATAAATTAAAATCTCCACAATACCATTATTGTGGAGTGTTTTTTGAGCGGTGGTCACACCGTCTCCATAGCGTGGCCGTGTGTGTAGGTATGTTTGTTTGTATGTGGGTGGGTCTGTATGTAGCCTCAAGCCTGTGTAGTACCTTTTCTGACCACACATGTTAAGGGAGGGGCGCTGTTGTCCAGGCCACACACACGGGGGGGGGGGGGGGAGAACCACCGCTCAGTTCACACGGGTGTGATTTTTAATCAAGATGTTGTTATTAGGAATGAAAACTACTACTATAAAAGGTTTATAGTAATGTGTGTGTGTGTGTGTGTGTGTGTGTGTGTGTGTGTGTGTGTGTGTGTGTGTGTGTGCGTGTGTGTGCGTGTGCGTGTGCATGTGTGAGCGCGTTCCTACCTCCAGGTCGTCCAGGGACCGGGCCAGGCTGTGGCGTTTGGATCGACCAAAGGAGCGTCTGGCTGAAGAGCGCTGGGGGATGGGTGGGAACCCCATGGTCAGCCCACGGAACCGGCCTCCCTATGGGGGGGGGGGGGGGGTACACAATAAACATGTTCACATACACCTGCTTAGACAATACATGTACCTGTATTGTATGCACAAGTACCGTTTTCAACCATAAACACAGATAATATGTTAGGGACATAATCTTGCCAGTATGAATTAAACAAACAAAACGAACAACAAGAGGATGTTTAGAATTCACATATAACAAGTTGGTTCAAGGTTCCAAGACAGAGCTAACCAGAAGAGTGGGCACCATTGTGGGAAAGTCAACGTTAAATTGGCAATATTTCTCTAAATGTAAAGAATATATGCATGCTTTGGAGTTTTGAAAATGAATGAAATTATGATGGAAAATGAATGAAATTATGAACATTTAAGGTCAGATTATTTCTACAATTGCTACAAAACATGTGGATAGCCACTTATAGTCATTATGGGCATAACAAAATAACATTTAGGTTTGATAATGACGTACAGTGCATGACATTAGCATGAAATGTACATATACTTCACATATGTGTGTGTGTGTGTGTGTGTGTGTGTGTGTGTGTGGGCCTGTGGGGGGGGGGGGGACCTAAAAGCCAAATCATTTAAAAAGGAGGGTCCTTGCTGAACTGTAGTTGTCCTGGTCAGTGCTGGTGGCACAGTGTGTGCTGCTGAATGTTAACGTGGTGGCATTCAGGCAGCCTGTCCCCTGCTGATAGGAATAGATCTGTGCAGCTTGGCACAGCACTTCTCTGTTTCTACAGCTCATGACTTTTTAATATCATCACCGTCAAGCAGAAACCCTGGATGTATATACCCAAAATTGTTACTGTAGTTTTCAGGAAATCAGGGGAGGGGGAGAACCCCATGATCCAATTGGATCCATTTTAGATATTTAGTCATGAGCTCATGTTATTTCTTTTCATTGGTTCAATAGGTATAAAAAGCACAGATACAGGGATCCTTGAGGGGGTTCCAAATGGACCCTTACAGTAGATGGAACCAAATGGACTCATAAGGATCTATTTGGTTCCATTTGTAAATTCTAAGAGTTATGGGGTCCTTGAAATTAAAATAAAGTTTAAGAACCACTGCCTTAACCAATGCAATTTATTCCCCACCATTAATACACTCAACTTAATGCCCAGTGCCCACCATTTATTACAGTATTAAGTCAGCCCAGCATGAGAAAGTATACAAGCTCAAGATTTATGGTCCACCGTCATTCACCGTGCAATTATGCTGACCTGCACCCAACAGCAGAGGAGGAGAAAACAAAGGTGAGCTTTGAAACACCTTGACAGAACATGTAGCTGATGTGGAGTGATTTAAAACGAGTGTTTCTAAATCGTAACCAAAAATATGTCTGCAGCACAGAGTTTATTGCCAGAAATGTGCTCATAACATGACAACGGTGGATTTGTTTCAAACAAAGTATACTGACAGAGACAAAGAGGACAAGACAACCCAAGCTGTCCGTACAAGTGCTATAATGGTGAGTTTATCGTCTTTTCTGTTTCATTCATTTAATGGAGCTTGTTACAACTTAGATGCGGATAACATCCAAGTTGCTAATGGCCAAGAACTGTCCATAACCTGGACAGTGATGTTTTTGTTGTTGTTGTTTAGGGTCAGTTTCCATTATAACCAGAATCAGGAACATACTTTATAAATTAAAGAGTACAAGTTCTGAGTAATGGGTTCCCAGAACCCTCTACTGCCTACCGAGTAGGGCCTAAATTAGATTCTGAGAAGAACCTTATCTGAAACAAGAGCCGTAGTGTCTGGAAGCAAATCCAGAACCTGTTAAGTACTTTACACGACACGCTTCACTTAGATGAGCTCTTTTAGTGGAAAAGAGACATTGATTTTCACTCATCAACAACCTCTTGTCCTTTTCTATGCATCAAAATAAACAGGTGTGTGGTGGTTTCTTACATTCTGGCGTAAAGATTAACACTCCATTAGAAGATGCCACAGTTAAGTCAACAAGACCAGAATGCTTGCTGGGTAAATAATAATCAATGCTGATTGGCTCCAGGGGCCCATATTTATGTGTTCGAGCTAATTGGCTGAAAAGGACCAGGTGCTACAGGCATTTTTATCAGGAGAGGGCCAGCAGTGTTGCCAGGATACAGAACTGATTGTGTGTGTGTGTGTGTGTGTGTGTGTGTGTGTGTGTGTGTGTGTGTGTGTGTGTGTGTGTGTGTGTGTGTGTGTGTGTGTGTGTGTGTGTGTGTGTGTGTGTGTGTGTGTGTGTGTGTGTGTGTGCGTGCAAAAGCTCAGCTTGTCTGAGTCAGGGGGCCATCATGTAATATGCACTCCAACCAGTTCGTTCCCACCTCCATTCATCTTGACTACGTCTTGCCACTTGGTGCAGATGTGGCTGGTCAAGAGAGTGATATGAGGTTGACCCTGTGCAAATTACCATCACTGACATTCAAGTTCTCTGCGCAAGTTGACAACTTGAACCCTAGCATCCCTATACTGGGGTAAACATTTGGCGAAAATACACAAGCTCACAACCCTACACAATGTGAGCTTGTAGATCGGCTATTTTTAAAGGGGAGAAACCTTGTTCCCCCCCTTCTTCTTCTTCCCTTTCTTTTTTGCTATGGAAATAACAATATGGAATTATGCACAAAAACAAATTTCACAACCTTTTTTTACTTTTTAACCTGTGATGTGACAATGAAGCTGATTCTGATTCTAAGAGGTTTCACTCTCTCCACTGTTATCTCCCCCATAATAGACAGTTGTAGAATTCTGCACTAAATCTAATCTAACAACATTCCAGTATCGTTAGATTAAACAAATATTGGGACAAATATTTTCAAATGGGTGTCCAAGGCCAAATACATTTCAATTTAGAGGTCCTTGACATGAGACTGTTTAAGAATAACTGAACTACGTATAGAGGTTTTAACTGGTTAGCCTATACTTCTTATCCCCTTTCAGTAGCGGCTTATGCTCAAGTCATGGCAATGATGGCACATTACCAGTGCTGTCCTGTGGCGATGGGTGAGTAACGAGGCAGCAGGCACGAACATGCTGGAGGCTGCATCCACAAATATGTACACTATGCAGATGACTGAGGATATTGTTAACGACACTATTGGTAACGAGCAAAAAAAGAAAAAGAAAAAGCTTGTAGATCGGCTATTTTTTGGCAAAGAGATTTCGTAAACAGTGTAAAAAAGACTATCAAGTACGTTATTTCATTTTACCAATTATAGATGGTTTAAATGGTACCGGATATGCAGCTCGGCAAATAAAAGGTGAATTTATCCCAGTGCATGACGGAGAATAATTTCACGGTAAATTTAAATCTCCACAATACGATTATTGTGAGTGTTATTTATCACGATAATAATGATTATCGTCCCATCCCTAATGCACACTCACCGGAAACCAAACATAATGTCATGTTCCATGGATGGTCATCATCAACTATGATGGACAAACCAGGGCATTTAAATAAGTAGTCTGGTTGTAGTAAGTGGAACACAAACTGAATCAAATATAGTACCCAGTGCTGTGTTCTACCTGTCACGCGGGTATACGGAGTATGCTGTGAAGCCATTTTTTTGAAAAAGAGTATGCCCTCGTGAACCTTTCAAAGTAGCGTATCTGATAGGCATCATGCGTAGGCGCTGGCCACACGAATTGCCGCGGATCATAGATTATATTAAGCCCTCAAAAAAGTCTAGAACACACCACTGATAGTACTGTATATTCACCTCAATGACTGTATATTAAACACCCCCCAAATCTGTACTTCATTCTTCTATTGTCCTTTTTTTATGTACTGTATATTGTATAGATAATTTAGTTACGTATAAATTCTAACTTGGGATGCCATGTTTTATTATCTTTCAGTTATTTGTAGTTACTATCATTTATAACTATTGTTACCTTTATTGGTATTCTATGCTTGTATTCTAATGTCTTGTTGCTGCAATGTCAATAATCTTATTCCCATACCCTGAAAGTTTATGTCATGTTATGTAATATAACAAAAATATTGAATCAATGTGGCACAAAGTAAGTCAAACAAAGGGATTGTTAAGGGACGCTGTGGATTTGGATCAGACCAGAAAAGTCCAAGTGTTGATGTCAGTCAGCTGTGCTAGGCTGTCTGGGTGTGGTTGAATCAGAGCTGGGTCAGAGAGGCTTGTGGAAGACAAGATCTGACTAGAAAATAGAGCACTCTCTGCACTTATCCGCACAGTTGATCTCACTCTCTCATACACACACACACACACACACACACACACACACACACACACACACACACACACACACACACACACACACTGCTTGACTTCCACTATTTTGTTGTCTCTCGATCCACAGAGAAGACATATACTTCCTGTTTAAGAGACAACACAGCTGTCTACCATGGAAAAAGAAAACAAGCAGTGGCAGAAAGTAACTAAGTATGCATACTCATTCAAGTACTGTACAGTTTTGGGGTACTTTTACTGTACTTTACTTGAGTATTTCCATTGATGATACTTCATACTAAACATTTTACTTTTTTATCCACTAGACAACAATCATTTGACAACTTTAGTTACTTTGCAGATTTACTTTACTAATAAAAAAAACATAGTTAACCACTATTTTATACTTAGGCTATTAAAAATAGCCCATCTACAAGCTCGCTACGCAGCGCACCGTGACTTGTTGTGACCTTGTACATTTTCTTTAACATTTTGCCAAATTAGAGAACTTTTGCTTTTGGTAAGTATCTCTTGATGGCAATAACTTTGTACTTTTACTTAAGTAAAGGTTTGAATACAGGCCTTTTACTTGTGACAGAGTATTAAGTAAAACACCTGATGAGTACTTCTTACAGCACTGAAAACACGCATGAATATGTTGAAGCCCACAGTGTAGTGGTGTTACAATTCAGCCTTTGCATGACCCGCTGGCGCTGCAGTTCGTCATGACTGTCCCGAATTTGGCAGTGTATGCCTTTAAAAAACACAGCACAAGGCAGTTATCACTTGCAAAACACCTACAGCATAGCATCTGTGTCTGGGAGCTTCCATGAGATTAGTTCAAACCTTATGTGCACAGTCTGCTTTAAATCACGCATATTGGATCTACAAGGCTGATCATTACTAGATTGATTGTAGATTGGTGTATTGCTTTGTAATTATTAGCATTCATTTAAGCAGTTAATTTCTGAATTGAAATTCATTACGTCTGGGTTTTAGATAGTAAAACAGTGCCACCCTGTGGCAAACGCCAACACAAAATAAAAGATTTAGTTCAAATCAGCACAAATACTTGTGAGTCAAGATTATAGTAGTAGTAGTAATATAGTAATACCTTAATCAATGAAACTAAGACAACCATACAAACAACTTCTGTCAAAACAAATTCAGCTTCTTTTCTGGACTGAACTTCAGCCCACTTTTAACCTGTGACAAATCCTAGAACCACAGCCACGGCCAGGGGTGTCGCACCAAATTCTGGGCCCTGGGTAGAAGGATTCACTGCGGGGCCCCTGTGCTTTAACTGTTGAAAAATAGCAGATATACAAGCTCACAGCGCGGCACCGAGTGCCGCGCTGCGAGCTTGTAGATGTGCTATTTTTTTTAAATCATGAAAATCTTTGAATATTTCAAATCCTTCTGAGGTTTTTTGAAAAACCTATGTTTCTATGTCAGTGGAGCTCAAACCTTTTCATGTGAAGGACCCCCAAAATGATATGTATTTGGCCACGGAACCCCATCTCAAAAATATTGAGTTCCTGGGACCCCCCAGAAGCAACATTTGAGTTACAAGCTGTGAGCTTGTATATCTGCTATTTTTCAATAGCTAAAGTATAAAATAATTAAGGCCTCTCCACCACCTTGGGCCCTAGTAACTCAGTCCCACTTTCCTACCCCTTGTGACGCCACTGGCCACAGCCAGTCAGCTTCAAGGCTCAAGTGTGTCCAGTCTGAGAACATTGTTCAGAGAGGGTAACATCCATCTTCCATCCTGTCTATGACAGCCACCCTGTCCCTTTTCTGCCTCGGTGGACACTTCCTCTAATTGTCCCCCCGGGGGTCCCTGACACCGGCTCTACAAATACCCCTTACTGGGGGAACAACCAGCCCGCCTGGCATACAATCAAAGGAACAAGAGAAGTTATTCCCAGGCACATGGAGTTCAATATCTAGAAGGTAAGAAAGGAGACTTCCAATGATGTGTCTGACAAGTGACAATCCACTATTCCCTTTAAAGGTGTATTCAGTGATCATGAAAGTGGCCGGGGGTCATCTTGTTCCTTACTGGCCTTACAGCATGGAAATGTTTATTTCTTAATAGATTTTTTACACCATTATAATGTTCTCGTTTTGATCATTGGAGACCTACGTCTCCAGCTTCAGGATATGTATGATACTGATTTACTACGAGACTGTGGCATTTTATGAGTTCAGTAGTTTACAATCTAGGCATTTAGCAGACATTCTTAATTCAGAGCGACTGTGGTTCTCAAAACTTTTATTTTGACCATCATAACTAAACATCATAACATAACTACGGCCATACTCTACCCTGATTGGTCGAGGACTGGCTGGCCACCTCTGAAAACCGAATCTAGCTATGCTCGTAACACGGGCCATGGTGGAAGTCCTTATATGGTCAGCACACATTCTAGTGAGGAGAATGAATGGAAAATGTACCAATTGTATTTTTATTTGAATGAAATACAATCACTGAATATACCTTTAAAGACTAGACCATCGGTTCCCAAACTTTTCAGGTCGAGACCCAAAAGAGAGATTAGACGTTTGCCCGGGAACCAAGCTAGTGAAAATATCAGATCTACAAGCGCAACACGTCACTTTATTATTATTTCTTATTTATGGAATTTCTTACATTTGTTTTTTTGTTTATTTTTAAATGTATAGGCCTATATATGTATTTTTTATGTATAAAAATATCTTGAAATATATATATTTTTTTGAAATGTAGGAAAAAGATTTTTTTTTTTTTTTTACTCAAGTCGTGGCCCATAATTCCCTTTATAGACTAGACCAGTGGTTCCCAAACTTTTCAGGTTGAGACCCAAAGAGCCAGACCTGCTGGTCTAGTCCACTGTTTGGGAAACTAGACCAGCGGTTCCCAAACCTTCCTCCATCAGGGCTCACTTGAAAAACTCTAAAGCATCCATAGCCCACCCACTTGCTGTGTTCAGTGGTCAGAGGGTTGGGCAGTGTGCATTCTTAGAGCATGTCTATTAATGATCAATCAATCTATTGCGTTCCAGCTTGGATCAATGCTAACAGATCAACTGTAGCATATTTGTCTCCGCCAGGCTGAAGGCATGGCCGAGACAATGTTTTCCCGCCTCTCCGTCCGTCCGTCCGTCCGTCCGTCCGTCCGTCCGTCCGTCCGTCCGTGCACACACACTCCCTGTAGGCCAGAGCAGAACCTCGGCTCTGTCCTCTAAATCACCGGCCACTTTAAAAAAAATATGACTCCTACAGATTTTGTCCAAACATCACGCAAATTATCACATTATCTCTACAGTCATGTGATCAAGACGGATTAGTCAGATTCATCATATTTCGTCCAGATTTGCTGTGATTGGCTTGTAGGAGTGATCTGTTTTGAACAAAATTCCTCAAATCATGAAAGCAGCCTCTGATTGCCGTGAAACTTTGCATGCACAGTCCAACCAGCTTGATGAAAACATGCTGGTGCTATAACAGGCTGTTCACTCCTGAACCGTACTAGCTCATACTATCAAAATTATGGCCACTGAAGAACCCCCACCAAAATGTGCCTTACTATAACACTATAACAAGCCAAAGCCACTTCACATTAACACCAATAATTCTTAACAGTAGCTTATAGATACACACAACTACACACTGTCCATGCCTGACTACAATGTCCTTGTCCTTCAAATAATGATTTTCTGCTAAACACACTTTTCGCTACTACTCGTACAGATTCAAAACTCCTACAAAACAACATAATGTGTATGAATAAATTCATACAATGCTAGCCCACCATAACCTGGCTGTCTCCGCCAGGCCAGGTATTTTTTTTCTAGTTGTTACAGGTAAATTCTAGTTGTTCCTATTTCCTATTTTTTGTTCATCTAAATGAAAAGAAAAAATAAAACATTTTTTTCAAGGTATTCTTTTTGCATTATGTTTAAAATATGAATCTCATATTAACATTAAAATCATAATAATAGTTTTACCAATTATTTGGGGGTAGGGCTGGTGGGTCGGTATGTATTTTTTGTTGTTGTTGAGGTAATAAGTCTCTGTTTACCAACGGCAAAAAGTTGTTTTGAATGAAAAAAAGAAAAAGAATTGCTCCTGTGCAAAATGAGCGGTGCAAACACGACACATAGGCATGCATATCTCCTTGGGTATGGGTCGTTCTGTCTGTGACATCAGTTACTTTATGTGTATGAGGACGGATCTCCATCTGTACTATTACAGATCCGTATTAATACACACAAAGTGAAACGTAGGAGTGGTTTGCACTGCTCAAAAAAAAAAAATATATATATACTGTATATTTAAATAATTTTAAATTTAAAAGAATAATCGTGGTATAATCGCGGTTATGGACTCGACGCCGCGGTATGCATTACACCAGTGGTCCTCAACCTTTTTTGGCCGCGACCCCCAAAATAATCATATTTTAACTGGGGACACCCCCCCATCATGACGAGCACTAAGAGTTGAGGCATAGCATTTTGTATAACACAGTTCTGTTGCGAGGCGTTGTGAGCATGTAGATCGGCTATTTTCACAACCTCTGCCTCTGAAATTTGACATTTTGGCCAATGTTTAATTAGTCATTTTAGAGGTATTGAAAAGTCCTTAAATTGTCACTTTAGAAATGTGCAGATACCCTCTATAAACTTCAACTTTATGTTGGTTTGTTTACTGTTACGAGAGAAAACAATGTTGCACATTATGTTAATCATCCGAGGACCCCACCAAAATAATTTGGGGACCCCCCTGGGGGTCCCGACCCACAGGTTGAGAACCACTGCATTACACAACCACGGTATGGCGGTATTGCGGTTATTGCACCCAGCCCTATTTGGGGGCCCACTTGCAATACCCTCAATGCCTACATGTGACCCCGAACCACAGGTTGGGAATTGCTCTAATGGCTGAAAAGTGGGCATGATTGTGAGACAAAAACCTAGCAGGAATCTTGTCAGGGAGGGAGTGTGATATGGAACAGACTGACATGAGGTTGGTGACAGAGTGAATCCATCTCATTGTCCCCATTGGCTATGTCCACTTAATCACTGATATTCCCACTGTGTAACATCCCTTTCGGTCTGTTAGAACTGCGATTCCCAGAATTCTGTTCAAAACAAAATCATACCACGCCAAAATGAACACGGCAGGGTACAAGCGCTCGGGTTATTTTAGAATGCAACAACTATGATTTCAGAGAACGTATAGTGACGTTAAAATAGATAATTAAAAACATTTCCGGTACATTTCTGGTGCTTGCATCACCCCAGCAAGAATGACGGGGGCAGACTAAAATAGAATATAGAGAGGTTGTCAAAAAAGTCAAAGCTTCCTCCTCACACATTATTATTATGATTATCATTAAACATTACGTAATAGTAATAGTGGATACATTACTTCCTTTCACAGGACAAACTAGTCTACAAACTGGTCTATTGTTGTAGGACTACTGTAGGATTATTGTTAAGACTCAGGTGTGTGTTCATTACTGGGAGAAACAGATGGTTTTCACCGCAGACAGATGTCCTGTAAATGAATAATGCATGCTTTGATACCGGAGTAGAGTGCATAAATGACTCATCCTTATACTTGCACCAAGTCTACTCTACAACAGGAGCTATCAATGTATCTTGGATCATTACACGGTACATCAAATTGGTTTTCGGCTACATTTGTAGCTCCTCACAAATTTCAACACCATTGGAAAAGTAACTGACTGATTGAGTGACCGAATGAGAAAGTAAAAAGCCCGAAGGAGCTAAATTAGATTATGTCTCTGAGAGCACATGGAGGAACACAGATGAATTTATGGCTGCAATAAACGGGAGGCTTGGATACACACTGGAGAGTAAATTTCCACCACAGGAGTGTGTGACAGGGGGCTGCAGCCTGCCACTGGGGATTCTCATCTCAGGGTTAGTTTTAACACTCGCCTTCCACAAGTTGACAGTCCCAGAAACTAGCTTAGCATAAGGCAGCAGAACATACACCATCTGTGGAGGGTGAATGTCTAGTTTTCTTACCGACGTAAAATGAAAATTCTAACTATTTGGAGTGAAGTTAGCAGAAACACAGGAAGTCACCTGCTAGATTCAAATTACTCTGAAAAATAAGAATCAAAATGTATTCTGAAAAGATAACCTCGTTGAGAAGCATGGTACAAGAACAGACAATCCATCCATTCACACATGTGCATCACTCGCTCTCACTTGTACCTTTTTCTCCCCATCTTTGGAGCTCCCTCTCTTCTTCTCCCTGCCCCCTCTCTCTGTCCCTGACCTCTCCCTCTCCCCGACGCCAAACAGCTTCTTGGCCCACTCTTCCTTCTGCGCGGCCAGCCTGTGGCTGTGGGAGTGTGGAGGCGGAGGCTGGCTCCCACCAGGTGGTGGCAGGTGGTCCCCGGGGGCCAGCGGGGCCCGGTAGCGGTCGGCGGGGATCTTGTTCATGGGCGGGGGCAGGGTGCTGCAGTTAGCCGAGGACCAGCCGTCGGTGGACTCGGCATAGGACTCCTGGTCGCTGCTCGCGCCGTGCACGTTGTGATGGTGCTGCTGACGCCAGTCTCTCAACACATGGACGGGCAGCCAGCGATGCTGCTCCACTCCTGCTCCTCCTCCTCCTCCTCCACCACCTCTCTTTTCTCCTCCTCCCACTGCTCCTCCCCTTTTCCCCGGTGGGTAGTGTTGTGGGTGGGCCCCTCGGGAGTGCCTGCCGGGACCTTCGGAGAGAGAGGGATGAGGATGAGGCAAGGGGAGAGGGTGGGGGAGGTCAGCCAGAGGCGGATCGTGGCGGTAGTGGCCGTTTCTCAGAGCCGGCGGAGGAGGGGGAGGCGGGAGGTGCGAGGCGGGGACTCCTTGACTGGGGCTCCAGGCCTGCTGGGAGGGAGGAGGGCTGTCCCAGTGGCGTGGGCCAGGGTTGTGGTTTGGTCCTCCCAGGTCCACTAATAGCACCCTGTTGCTCTTCTCCTCTGGCAGGAAGTTACCTATCCCGCTGTCACTGTTGCTGCTGGTGCTGTGGTTCTGCTGGGCATCGTTATCTGGGTCATGGAAGGCTCGGGCCCGGACCCCCTCGATGTTCTCCCCCATGTCCCGGTAGAGGACAGAGACGAACTGGAGAAGGGGCTGGGATGTCGGGGGGAACTCCAGACAGCCACCTGTATCTGGGTCAGGGGTACACTCAAAGCCAAACCTGGTGGCCACACCCAAATGGACCTGAGGAAATGATAGACAGTGGTGATAGAAATTCAATAGTTTCTCCATTGATTTGAAATTCAATATTCAAAATGTGCTCCTCATTGGCTTATATATACAGCTCATTTAGCCCATAAACCCGGTAATAGAGGGTATGCGCATGCATAAAGTGAATGGCAAAGTGAGTTTAACGTTGTTTAACATTGTTTAATGCAATCAGATAGGACTTTTCTTTTTGGATGTATGGGCTGTCAAGGCCAGAAAGTAGCTTTTGCCACTCACTATTTCTGGATCTATATGTTTTTCTTCTTATAAAACAAAATATATTATTAGGATGAAAACCAGACTGGAATCAACTTAGTTTGCATCCGTTTATGGGCTATAAAAGAGCTCCTCCTGAGCCTCTTCACCGTACAATTTTAGTCAATGAGGAGCATATTTTGAATGATCAATTTCTAGTTTCAATTTTCTATGGAGCAATTATTTAGTATTTCTTGCCCACCTTTGGAGTTATATCATGGCAAGGTAACTACACAACCCAAACCTCTACCGAAGGGGTCTAGCCCTTTAACATCATTTCATGCCAAATGAAATAAAAGTCTCATGCACATAACACAATATCACATCGGTTTGACATTTTGGTCACACCTGGTGGTGACAGAGGTCAGGATCTACGATGAACACATGACAGGAGGTTCTCAAACTGCTCTCCTCCTCTCGCCCGTTGTTGTAGTGATGCTCGTCGTGGTCATCTGTGGCCTGCATGGTGACCAACCCGAAGAAGCGTCGGTCATCAGGGCAACAGGCACTGAAGGCTAGTTTCTCTGCGGGATAGGTGGCCAGTACCTGACCTCTGTCGCTGCACAGACGCACACTGTCATGCATCACCTGGGAGGAATTATTAGGTGTTATGACTTGGCAGTTGGCAGCAAAGAATATGATTCACTAGAGGGACATTACATTGCAAACAATAATATGAAAGCTTTCTGTGTAGATATGCCCTTGTATCACAAGTTTAACGTGTTTACCATTACAGTAAAATAAAGTAATAATATTGAATGTTTTATAATGTAATTTTTCTCTCAATCGATTATTCATTCGAGAGGAAACAGACTGTGCTCCTATCCTCCTACATGACACAGTACATTGTTTTAAAAGGAAGACTGGTCGATTTGTTAACTATACCTTCATGAGGACCAATGAGTGGATCTTTTGCTCGGCCCGGAGGCGTCGCATGCTGCCTCTGATGGCTTGCACACTGTCGCTTTCCAAGCTGGCGCCTGTGGAGGCCAGCTCAATGGATCCAAGATAGCCTACTATCATGCCCACATTGAGGATGCCTTCGCTGGGGTCCAGACCTGGCTCGTGACTTTCCCGTACCTCCACCTCATGTTCATCCTGGTGGTGGAGATGGAGTTGGTGGAAGTCAGAGTCCAGGAAGACCGAGTCGTCGTTCAGAACTCGGGCCATCTCCTCTTCGGACAGCAGGTTGGGATTACTCCTGGAGCGGGAGTGTTTCCGATATAGAGGGAACTCCGGTTCGGACAGTGGACGATGTTTAGATGAGGAGGTCACCACAGCCCTCTCTTTGTCAGAGCTGCTGGAGGATTGGCTGGAGTTCTCAAAGATCATGTTGAAGATTCCTCCAGACTGCATCTCGGCCACCACCTTCGCAGCGCGGTTGATGCCCATCTGCTTAGAGTCCAGTTTGGGTTTATTATACCAAGCTCCACGGGACAACTTGCTATTGTTGTTGTTGACGCCACCCTCATGAAAACCGCCCAGCTCTTCGTCGCTGGAGCACGAGTCGAGATAAGACGGCGCCATCGTGGCACTGCTGTGGTGACGGTTGCCGGCGGCACGGTGGTGGTGCCTTCGGTGGCGCTCGCCCTCGGCGATGACCAATCTCAGGACGCCGGAGCAGCGGCCGATCAGTTTAACCACGTCCTCGTGCGAGGCCTTAGAGACGTTGATGTCGTTGACGGAGAGGATGTGGTCGCCCGAACGCAAACCGACATAGTCTGCGGGGCTCCCTTTCAGTATGCAGCTGAGGACACAGGGGCTTTGGCCAGACAGCGTGAAGCCGTACCCCGTCCTCCCCCTCGCCACCTCCACAGCCCTGATACGCCCCTGCTGGGCGGAGGAGGACTGAGGAGCCGGATATAAGGCCAGACTGCTTCCACCAGCGGCACGTGCCTTGGAGGATGCATCTCGTTGTCTGAACATTGTACTAACAAAGCCTTTGCTTTCTCTTATCTATTGATGCAGAAAGATTCCTTCAGTTGCTTCGGTGTGCATCAGTGGGCACTGCCAAAGCACGTACGCAGTGACATATTCAATGTGTCTCCTCTTCTCATGCTGTTCTGTGTGTGTCACGGTGCTATGAAAAGCCGTGTAGAGGGCCTAAATGTGACAGAGGAGTGAGAGCATGGCCTCGGTTGTGGGGTCGCTCTGCTATCGTTCCCATCCATATGTAGCGCTCTTCCCCGGTTGTAGTGCCATAATACCTGCAGCACAACCACACAAAGAGACAAAATACACTGTAAAATCATGAGTGGATAACTGATCATTTTACTCAGAGAGAGAGAGAGAAAAGGTGTAACCAAATTGGATAAATGAACACTGCAGATTTTACTGTGTAGAAATGTTATGTTATGTTATTGCTGTGACCTAGCATACTTTGTCCTCCCCTTCTATGTTGCATTGTATTAAGTGTCATGTTATTCTCGTATGACACACACACACACACACACACACACACACACACACACACACACACACACACACACACACACACACACACACACACACACACACACAAACATAAATTCTATTGGCAATGACAATAGCAGGTAAGTCATCAGATTTCAATCATGTTGTACACTTAAATGAAGCCACACCTGGATAGGGTGGGTGGTGACAACTGACACTACAGGTCTTGTCCAATGGGGGTATAGTTTTAGACACCTGAGCGTGGGCGGGGTGCTACAGGTGAGAGGTAGAGGCATGCGGTACATTCAAACACAAGACTTTAACTTTTGTATTCACCTAACTGCCATTATGGCATTGTTGTCCGCTTTATTTAGCGTTCTAAACTAAGGCCATCAAGTTCATGCACTGAACATGGATGGTCAAACTAACTTGAACTCAAACTGGGATGACGCGTTACGTTAGCCAATGGTAAGTTTGCTAACATGGCTAAAAATGGCTGTTTAACTAACATCGATGACATCAGCTTATGTTAAATAATATCTACGTTAATAACGGCACATCGTCCGTTAAAGCAGAGTACATGCACGGCTTATCCTGGAACTTTTCAACAGTTACAAACTTTTTTTCTTCACATCCGTGACTTGTTCAAAACGCTCATCCACCCGTGCTTAACGCACAGTCCCGCCCCCCGTTTTCCAGAATATTGGAATGTCGCTGCGTAACCATGGCGACGACAGTGTACACACAGACGGCCGCGTCCTGTCATTGGCTTTCCGCGCTGTCAGTCACGCGCGGAACGGGGCTTTGCCCGAGAAATTGATAAAAGTTAGATTGAGAAATCACAGATAAAGTAAAGAACAGCTGCATAACTACTTCACACAGGTGTCAAAACGGCACATCACACGCAGAGCCTCGTGGAGTAGATCTTAAAGTAGCAGGAGACACAACACGCATGAATGTGTCTGTATTTGATCTCCAAGCAACAGCCCATAGCCAGCTAGGAAGGAACAGCTGGCTAACGGTATATGATTCTGAGTTGTAAAAAAGCAAGCAAGGCTTCGCCAAGGAAAAAGGTGGCTGCAGGTCCACTTTTTTATGTTCCAACAAAGATGTTTGGTTTGTCTATTAATGAGTTTGTTTAGTGCGCGTTTAAAGTAACTTACTTCCCCGGTGTCCAATGACGAGTGATGCTCAGGCGAATCCCATAGTTTAGTAGCTAAGGTTGGGAAGGTATAAACTCTGGGACGATGGGTAAACAAAAGAAAAGACTGCACCATCTGGCGAAGTAGAGGAGGAGGTCTGGAGGAGGAGGTGTGTTTAGAGTGATGAGGGGAGGGGAGGGGGACACAGGGCGATAGCAGGGAAAACTCAACCAGAGGCAAGAAAATCTAACATATACCTAGGCTAGGGTTGGGTGTATAGATTCTTAACCAAAAATGTTTTTCTGGAGGGGATGGGGGGGACACTGACACAACCAGTGTTGGGAAATACAATATTACCCGAGAGTATTATGTTACTTATTAGTTATTACATATTACTCCTTAAAAAAGTTATATATTACTTGGAATCAATAGTAATATAGTACTAAATTTCCCCCTTGGGACAATAAAGGTATCTATCTATCTAAAGGTATCTATCTATTACATATTGTATTACATATTACTCCCCCCCCCCCCCCCCCCCCCCCCCACCAGCAAAAAAAAGAAGAGACAACAACACAATCTGTTTCAACAGCCAGCTCCTTTTCAGAACTGAATAATCTTTTTAAATCAATAATCATAATAAGTAACCAATCAGCCAAAATGGCTATAAAATATAGCAGCAATCTCTCTTAACCTTTTAAACAAAATGTTTTCAAAAGGCAAGCAGCCAACCAAATCAGAGTAATTATGTATTATGTACTATTTGTTACATAGTAATATGGTATAATATTACTGTTTTGGTAACTGCCCCAACACTGATACAACATTATTTTGTTCACAATACCTATCCCTATGCCATGCATGATCTCTCGTGCGCGTGTGTCACCAACCACTTGGCACATGCCATCTCTGCATGTGTGGGTGAAATTGTAAACACTTGCTTTGATATTTGGCAGCTTAGGGCATGTCTATAAGATGTGTGTGTGCGAGGACTAAAAATAATGAAATATTGTTCTGTGTCTGCCAGTATTGGAAGACAGTCACATGTCTTTATGGGAAAGACGCTGTCCATAGTTTGCTTGTGTCCAGTGAATATATACACTATACTTGCTTATCTTTCATTGCCTTTTTTTTTTCTTTTACTCTGATAGATATATAGATACCTTTATTATCCCACAGGGGAAATTCAGTTGTCCAGAGGCAGCACACTCTGATATATTTGGATTTTGACATTTCTTGAACTCAAATATACAAAACAAATATAAAATGTAAAATGTGTGTGATAGAGTGATGTGACCAGAGGGGACCAGAAGCTGTTGGACACCTGTTGACCCCTGGATGTCCAATCTCCAGGGTGTGTCAGTCAGTCTACAAACCTGGTTCTCCAGACAGACATCAATACTGTATTGCACCCTGTCCCCATAAACACCCCTAAACAGCAGAGAAACAGATGGTCAGTCTCTGCAATTCAGTTTATTCTGTTCAAATACGTGATTAAATCAATGAAACTCAGTCTGCTGCATTTTCTCTCCCTTTAATAGCTCTCTTTGATGTGATTACGTTTTTATGATAGGTGAAGATGTCCCATCTAGCTCACAAATGTTAATGACAAATAATTCACACTATAATTCATCCTAAAAAAGGTTATGAGCCATATCAGTGGTCTGGCAATAATAGCAATAATGTAGTCTAATCTTATACTGCACAATAGGCTACTCTTCATGAGTATGAGGCAGTAACAGAAATTGTAGGTTTGCCAACATGAACAATGTGCGGCCTGAAAAATGAGCTGGACAGAAGATTTACAACATATTGGAATACTGTGTGAGCTCTGCCCTTTTAGATCATCCAGGCTGGCTGGTCTGCAGGTGAACCATGGCCAGACAAACCTATAGATAGGCCCATATACAGGCAGGACTACTGTACGTCCACGTCACTAGGACTCAGACATAACCATAAAACAAACCTGATGTAAACAGGAGATAGGTTCTTGCCCTATGGGCCTCATGGCTATCGGCAAGGCTTACTTACTATGACTCAGACATAACCATATAAACAAACCCGATGTATTAGACATAATATATAGGCATGTCACTATACTCTGACATATAACCATACACAAACCCAAAGTGCAGTGCCTGATGTCGAGTTATTTGAATATGCAGTTGTCCAGAGCCACCGATATGCCATAAATGGTAAATGGTGCATTTATATAGCGCTTTTATCCAAGGCGCTTTACATAGATTGTGCATTACATTCACCCATTTGCGCCTGTGACCCCGTGGCAGACCAAAGACTGGATGGAGGGATTATATCTCCAAACTGGCTTGGGAACGCCTCGGTATACTCCCTGAGGGAGTGGAGGAAGTTGCTCGGGATAAGGAAATCTAGAGGTCTCAGTTGGAACTGTTACCCCTGCGACCCGATTGCGGATAAGCGGTCGAAGATGGATGGATGGATGGACAGACAGACACACACATTCATACACTGGTGTGCGGAGGAAACCATGCAAGGCACCAACCTACTCACCTGGAGCAATTAGGGGTTCAGAGTCTTGCTCAAGGACTCTTCGACATTAACTCAGGGGGAGCCCGGATTCGAACTGGGAACCCTTCTGGCTCTGATAACCGTTTCTCTACCCCTGAGCTATGCCGCCCCCTGGCTATGCCATATATGGGCATACTGTATACTGATGATGACATCACATCAGGGATCTCCATAAGTCTGACTGCCCATAAGTCCAACATCTCATTAGTCCGATGGTGGTTAGGCTTAGGTTTAAGCATAGTTTTACTGAGGTTATGGTTAGGTACACAGATTGATTCAAAGATCTCCATGTATGGGCACAAAAGAGAACACCGAAAGACAGGTACAACGGGTACTCTGACAAAGCCCAGTAATGGAGTAAACTGTATTATTGTAGTATTTGTTTATTGCAACCGTAGGTCGCAGTTAACTATGGAAACCGGCACATCTTGTCCGCGTATCTCTGTCTGTATGTCACGCCTGACACTGTGCATGTTACCCTGACACATCACTGTGACATCACAGGCTCAGAGCAGGGATAACACCTGATACTGTGGTTCCCCTGACACATCGCTGTGACATCACCGGTGACACTCAGTCAGATACTCAGAGCAGGGATCTCCATATATCGGCCCTTTAGGGCGAGGTCGCATGTCGCCCTGAGGCGTCTTACTAGTAGTATATACTATGTATCTTTCCCATACGTTCACACAGCCAAAATAATGTATAGTATTATAGGTCAGTCGCTAAATGTACAATGATGAACTTATGTAATGGGGTTACAAAACATTATACAAGATGACACCAATTCCAAGGAAATATCTTTAAATACTTTATTCATTTCTATAACATACCATATCAAGAGGTTAACCTCATTAAAATATTTGTCATTGAATTAAAGACACAATCTTCATTTTCTTACATGTGACCATGAAAGATGTCCTAGAATGTCCTCTGATTTGGGGTAGCAATAAAACTAGCTTATTTTAATTATATGATTTTATCATAGCCTCCCCTGAAATAGAATCATTGGCTATTTAAAAGTGTTTCACAATGATTGCTAAAGCATGTTGCTTATGTAAAGATCTTAGCTAGCAAAGCATCCTTTTGATTGATCAAGTTATTTGGGGACAAAAAAAATCTAATAATTATTTGTCTTTTGCCCCAAATGAATAACCAACTTGTTCAATCAAATGAGAACATGAGTTTTATATACTGTACCTGTACACTACAGTATAATGATCTCCAGTGTCTTTCAGGGCAACAGTTGGACCTGAATAAGGATAGTGTTTAAAAGAACTATGTTAAACCCATCTGACCTTCACCTACATCCTCCTCCAACCCCCATCTTCCAAATCCACAAAAGAATTCTGGGTAATCTTATTACCTCAACAGGGGCTCTGTAGACACTAGACAGTCTTGTCCTCTACTCTTGTCTGGATAAGAGAATTATAGACAAGTCGGAGGAGTCAAACAATCTTAAAAAAAAATGATTTTTTTTTTAAATGTCTAAAGCCTTTTTTTTATCATCTTCTCACAAAACTAAATCCTGGTACTGGAAAGAGTGTGTTCAGCTGCTGACTGAGACCAAAAAGCCTCAACTAATCTGGCACTGTAGGGCTGTTTTAGGGCGGGTTTCCGTTGGAACTTTCCTCTTATAATTTCAATAATCTGCAGACGGCTAAACACCAGGGGGGCTAATCATTTACATTATGACTTGTTGCCATGAACAAATTAAAACAAGAACATTGTCTTCGTTGTTTGAGAGTGGAATGTGTCACAGGAACCTTTTGTAGTTCCATGAAGGGGATTTTGGGTATTAGAAAAAAGTTGCTCAATACCAATGTGAAAGTGCTAGATATATTCAATATTCTGTACTTAAAAAAAAAGAAGTCTGACAACATAACTCATGATTCTTAAACTGACAAGAGCATTTAAAGCTTTTAAAACAATAGACAAAGATAACTGTTGTCACGTGGCTTTGCTAGCTACAACTCCCACCTGTTTGATTTGTCAAAGCTGCTCTTGGTCACTACAAGGTTACAGGACTCCCTTTGGATTGTGTTGCATTGCTAAATTTCAGCTATCATTGGAATCATTGGCCGGTCAACGGTGACCATAGAAATACAATACTAAGGACTACGAAAGGACAGATTCTGCATGCTTCAGCAAGCTTCAAAGTACAGGACATATATTCAGTCTTTATCCAAAGCGAGTGTGTGTACACAGTAAGACAGCCTACCGCACTGCCAGGCAACGGAAGGATAAATCTTGAATGAATTGTGATCAGCTCATTGCCGTTTTCTGACCACGCTGTCGTCTATGGATCCAGTGTGTTTGTGTGGAAACAGATACTCGAGAAAAGTGGCATCACATTATCTCACCATCTTATTGAATTTCTCCTTTTTACACAGTTTTTATCTTGTCATGCACCATGGCTTTTTGTATTACTTTACAATTATACGTTTACTCTTTTTACAAGATATACGAATGTACTCCATTAAAAGATGACTGCAAATTACTTCCAGTCTTAGTACAACAATAATCTTCATAATTCATTAATGACATCTTACATCCTGAGAATTAAAGAAATTACAACAAATGGGATATCATACCGATGCATTAGAGAATCAAAGTGAACTAGGATTCTGAGAACAAAGGACTAGACAGAGGTAAGCTACATCATAAACACATCGCTACGGGTTGGGGGGAGACATTGTATTTTTATCTTGAAATGTTTAACAATCTCTTTGCATGATGCTGATGTTTAAAATAGAAAAAAGAAAATGAACATTGTTCCATTAATTCACAAACATATCAAATTAAAATATATAGTATTTTTCCATAATAGTGTTTTGCTCCCGTCGTTACTGTTCATTTCCCAGTGAGGCGTTCCACTGAGCTTTCTCCTGAGCCTCATTGTGGGACTGTCTAATCCTTTGTTGCCTCCTCCTAGCATATTGAATTGGTCACTGCACACAGAGAGATACAAGAATCATGCTCAGAGTCAGAACAGGTGCAAACATGTTTCCCTGTCTGCAGTGATGGATACAATCGCAGCTTTTTGATGTTCTCATATGAAAGAAGAAAAAATAAAATACTATGGCTATTTAGTTTAGAGATCCTTTTACTCAAAAAGACACATAAAACATATCTTGGCTCTCTCTCGCTTTTGTTTTTTCTATCACATTGGTGTCAGAGAGTCATTTAAATAAAAAGAAAACAACTAGTCAGTGACAACATCAAGCAAGCATTTCAGGCTCTATGTCAGCCTTTTGTCAGTTATTTTAATAAGATCTTTTGCCCTCCATAACAAATCACACTGAAAATAGATGTATCTGAACTTTAAATATAGTAAATACTTTTGTGTTTTCAGTTTTGTTGTCGTCCCGTCCCCCCCACTTCATTTAAATCACAATGCTCAAGCAAGTCCTCACAAGAAAATATACAAATCCAGTTTCTTTATACGATTATTATTATTTATCTATGTTGGTCAAGGTGCTGGGAAGGAGGAATTATTCAGCGTGCTGTTGTCCATTCCAAGGAATGGTCCTTGGTGAGAGGGTGTGTGCAGGCAAAATCCAATTAGAATAATTAGGAGCCAGTGTATTTCATAGTGCTGAGAGACATTCACTCACTCTCTTCTCTTTATCATACATCCTAACATCTCTAACATGGATTCCTACTTCCCACAATGTCTGTTTCTTCGTCCTCATTATGACATGGTGACTTCACCAGGGTCAAGTTCAGCAGTTTGTATCGTGTCAACATAATGGAGGTGGTAGTGGATCATTTTGACATAACATTCGGGCCGTCACCTCCATCTCACTTAGAGTTGAAAGGTGTGCATGTGTGTCTGTAATGTCTGTTCCTACCGTAG
Organism: Nannobrachium achirus; assembly: GCF_963921795.1. Classification (NCBI taxonomy): domain Eukaryota; kingdom Metazoa; phylum Chordata; class Actinopteri; order Myctophiformes; family Myctophidae; genus Nannobrachium; species Nannobrachium achirus. The sequence goes on along the minus strand of NC_137812.1, from coordinate 35,683,403 downwards.
ACCATCCCTCCCTCCAAGTACATCCATGCTCTCTCCCCCATTCTCAATGTCCATCTCCAACTCTTAACTACCTCTATCTGTGACTCTATACATCCCTTCTAGAGCGAGGTGTCCTGGTGAATAGACTGCAGGCAGCCCAGTAGTTGGTAGTAGGGGCTGCCCGGTGCAGCCACAGTCTCAAAGACGGACTGAAAAGCCCTGCGGTCCAGCTCTTCGTCGATCTGGTGCCGGTAGAAGTCCATGGCCACCAGGCAGAACAGGTTAACGTCCACCACCTCGCTGCGGCCCATCCGGCTGATCACATGGGGCAGCCTGGGTGCAGGGAGGGTTAAGGACCATAGACCAATGAAGAGAGAGATCATTTATACCATAGCAGCACCAAAACAATAACAGGCCTCCTAGCAACTACATGGCAGAGACTTGTCACACATTAATTCTCCACAACACAGAACAGAAGTATAGCATTTACAGCTTGCTCCCAGTGCATTACTGTATTTCTTATATACTGTACATAAACCAAACACACTTTAACACACACCACCAGTCTCAGCCTCATTCACACTAGTGTACACATACATGCTCACGCACATTCCATCGATAACACAGAACTAAGGATACAGGGCTGAGATCCACTGGGACGTGGAAGCTGAGACAAAGAAACAGGACAGACTCCACATAGCCATGGCCACTGGCGTCCTCTGGGTGAAGTTAGACAGGGACAGCAGCACCCAGTCACGTACCATAGATGACTGACCAGTGGCATGAAGAGTCTGGAACACCTGGCCAAATAAAAGAACAGTAATAAATATATTAATGTTGTATAGTCACCTTTATAGTCACTAGTCCCATTTCTTTGACTAGTGATACTAATGTTAAATGGTTGTTATTTAAAAACCGTCTGAGAAAAACAGCTGAGAAATCTGTGCCTCTTCAACGTTGTCTTGGCAACCTATTGTCTTGGCAACCCTTTGTCTGTTCAAACAAGAGACCTCCCTAAAGCAGTTAACACAGAGGCGACCCAGTAACTGTTTACCTAACAAGTTTAGCTCCAATTAGAATTCTGTATACTGTTCGCTTAGGGAAGGAATTGATGGTGAAAATCTCGTCTTCAGGGGAGACAGAGTAACCAGATATGTTTATTTGGATTAGGCCTCAGACAATGGATTCCTCAAAATAATGAATTCTTGAGCTTTGCATAACACGGATTAAAATGCACAAGGAGATGTAAAACAATTGAGACATATTTTTGTTTTGCAGCAGTATTGACTCATGTCCTGCTGCTGACCTTGTAGACGACAGTGGCCATGAACTGTGGGTACGGCTGCTGGTTGGACAGGAACTCTCCGATGACCTTGTTCATCACGTCCTGCGGAGGGAAGAAGTCGTCCAGGAACTGGGGCAGGATCCTGGACACCACGCGCGCTTCACTGGGCAAGCCTTTACGGATTCTGCCAAAGAAATGTGGAAATACCCCAATGAAAAATTATGAAAAGAAAAAAAGAAGTCAGTCCTTCAAATGTCAATGACTCCCCTTAACTCTGACAGTGTACAAATGGAACCAAATGGAATTCATTTGGTTCCATTTGTACACTGTCAGAGTTACAGACTTGTAAGGGTCAATTTAGGCCCCCATAAAGGAACCCACAGAGTCCCTGGAATCCACTTTGAGAACCACTGAAATGAGTAAATAATAAATTAGAATGTCGATGCGGCACCGATGAATTGTTTGCTGCTCAATCCACAAACCATGTTGCAGGTAACGTACTGTAACTGAGGAGAGGCGAGAGCTGCAATGTAACAAAATAAGTTACTACTGCACAACTGTGTGCATGTAGCTATGTACTGTAGTGGTTCTCAACCTGGGGACCGGGTCCCCTGATGATTAACTTAATGTGCAACATTCTTTTCTCACTCAACAGTAAATAAACCAACATAAAATGTGAGTGTATAGAGGGTATCTGGACATTTCTAAAGTGACAATTTAAGGACTTTTTAATTTGTAAAATACTAGAGGCAGAAAATGTGAAAATAGCCGATCTATACATGCTCACAACGCGCGAGGCGTTGTGAGCATGTAGATCTGCTATTTTCACAATAGAACCGTGTTATACAAAATGTAATACCTCAACTCTTAGTGCTCGTAGGGTGGGGGGTCCCCAGTTAAAATATGGTTATTTTGGGTGTCGTGGCCTGAAAAGGTTGAGAACCACTGATGTACTGTATGAGTAAGAATTACATGTATTTGTGTGTATGTGTGTGTGTGTGTGTGTGTGTGTGTGTGTGTGTGTGTGTGTGTGTGTGTGTGTGTGTGCATCTGTGCGTGTCTGCACCTGCGTGTGCACAGTGCGTTGGCATACCTGTCAAAGAGCACAGAGACCCTCTCCATTGCGACAATGACCGACTCACTGTCAGGGGCCTGGGAGTCAGAGTGGGCGGGGCGCCCAGCAGGGCTGGCCTTCTCCTTGCCTGAGGAGAAACCAACAGGATCTGCTGTGACGCCCACCGCCTCCGCTACAGCACAGCCAGAGCCAACCTCACCTCTAACCCCTGTCACCTCTGAAACACACGCAACCACCGCTGGGAGGACGAGAGGGGACCAGTTAAAACGAGTGGGGGGGAAGAGTGGGTATTCAATTGAATGAAGTCACGATGACAGATTAACTGAGAGCCCAGTTCGGTTTAGTGTTTGAAATCCTTAACAAATACTTAATTCGGAGAATGATTGGTACAGGTCTCATTATAATCACCCACCTCAAGTATTTGAAAGGATTTCAACCTGGTTTGTCAACTGAATGGCCTGTTGCTAGAACGCATTGTGCTTTAGTTAGCTTTCTCTGAGGACAGACAGGTCTTGCTGTAAAGTACAGAACGTTCGTAAAGATGGAGAACGTCAGGCATGGGTTTGCATTTCCGAGGTCCCCGTTTTGATCAAGAACTTGGCTTCTAGCTCTTGTCTATTGAGAAGAGTTCGTTACTTAGCATGTTAGAAGAAGGGCAGGGGTATGCTAACAGTAGCTAGCGTTAGTAAGGGGAGACGTAGGGTTAGAGGTAGATATCATCTGAGGTACAATAAAGTAAAGTACGATGTAATGCAAGCAGGATGAGTGTAGCTAGCATTCATGGATGATGTTACCCTAAGTATTATCATGAATAGGCTGGCTGGTGCTTTGGTACATTAAACACAGATGTAATGAAAGCTTGTCTCCAGTATCAAGTCAGGACATGGGTCACATTATCTACATGCAGGTACAGTAACTATTAATGAGCAACAGGCGTGGAGCCGGTGAACAACTGTAAGACTATTAGTTCCTATGCTAATGACTCAAGTTCTGTTCTGTTACAACAAGTTTAAAGTTGTCTGGCTTACTTCTCCCATTGTGAAAAATAACTGGATATTCTGTCAACCTTTATTTCAATTATCCCCAATTTGCTATGCATTAGGCCATGGACCCCCATTTGAAAAGATCTTCATCCCTGGGACCCTCATCTAAGAACATTTTTATTGTTAGACATAATTTGGTCTGATATAGTCCTTTACTATGTACGCACAAAGGTATAGAGGTAACAGTGTAACTAGGCCATTATTGTAAGTTCTCTAGGTATATATACTTGTACAAGTAATAATGGTAAAGATGAAATAATCGTTTTAACTGGGGAGTCCCTGGAACCCCTCAAGGACCCCTGGGTCACTGTGAATGCCAGTGTGAATAAACATCAAGTAGTACTTGCTGCAAAAGTGCATAGAATAGGCTCAGCATGCAGGCCAGTTATCTAAGCCAAGAGCGGTATTGCATGCCTAGGTGAATAGCTGAGAATGCACGTGGCCATGCCGGTGAAAGTAGCCAGGCAATATAACTCATATCTAAGTGTGCAGTGCCATGCCGGTAAGTTAGCCAGTGTTAGCATTGGATGCAGCTACAATGAGTTTGCAGTGGATTTTAGATGTCTTTTAGCAGTGCCACTTACCAGTGTACATGCAGGTAAGCATGAGTCCCAGGGCAGCCATGGCTCTGTGTGGAGAGGGCATGTTGACACGGTCCACACTGAGCTTGACCAGTGCCTCGCTGTCCACACGGGACAGCTGCTCTGACAGTAGGAGGCGCTCCAGGCCCCGCAGCACACAGTGGTAAATGACAGAGGGAGTGGAGTCCTCGCTCGCAGACACCATCACACCACACGTCTATAGAGACACAAGAGACAAAGAAGAAAAGTGAATTTCCTTTATTCTTTACTTATTAAGACCTGGAATTATTTTATACTTTAGCTAATGAAAAATAGCAGATATACAAGCTCACAGCGTGGCACCGAGTGCTACGCTGCGAGCTTGTAGATCTGCTGAAAAGTCTGAAAATGTGTGCAAATCTTTGAATATTATGTTATTTTTAAAGCAAACATGTGTAACTCAAATTATGCTTCTGGGGGTCCCTGGAACTAAATATTTTGAGATGGGGGTCTGTGGAAAAATACATATCATTTTGGGGGTCCTTGACATGAAAAGGTTTGAGCACCACTGACATAGAAACATAGAAGGATTTAGAAGACACTTATAGAATTGGGTCAAAATATTCCACGATTTTTCAAAAATAGCAGATCTACAAGCTCGCTGTGAGCTTGTATATCTGCTATTTTGTAATAGTTAAAGCATAAAATAATGCGTTCCCGGTCTTGTATTGTCTAATGTATTACACGCCAAGGAAGGCCAAAGGCACACAGAGGGTGCTCACCTGTATGACTCCTGCAGTGAATTCAGCACCCACATCCAGAGGGTAGTTTTCCATCATGTAGAAGGCAACTGCACATATCACCAGCACATGTTGCTGGTTATGGAGGTTCACACAGCTAATGTTACAGGACCCAGAAAGACAAGAACACACACGCACACAGACGCACACGCACACGCACACACGCGCACACACACACACACACACACACACACACACACACACACACACACACACAGTGAATGCAATGAACATACAGTACGTAAAGGATAGCACCTAGTGGGAAACCATGGCATTACACTTTGTCCTTTTCCATATAATTAAAAAGAATGAAGCCAATTAATTTGGAGACAAATCGACGAAGCAGGGGGTTGAAGGGTGACATTTAACAGGAGCGCTCCCCAAGAGAATCAAATCAGCTCATTAAACAACAAAATGACAGCAGTTTGTGTGTGTGTGTGTGTGTGTGTGTGTGTGTGTGTGTGTGTGTGTGTGTGTGTGTGTGTGTGTGTGTGTGTGTGTGTGTGCGTCAAAGTTATTAGTTAAAAGTAAATAACTCAAAGAAAAATCACACCCAGTGTTAAGTGAGCCGTGCCTTTTATGAGTTAAAAACTTGCCCAATGCCAAGCTCTGCGGGACGGACATACAATACATACACACAAAGCCAGATGTAGGAGCGGTTAGTACCGCTCAAAAATTAAACAAGGCTTTGCAAAAAAATATAACTAACTGAAACTGTATTGTGTTTATAAAACCATAACTCTCGGATCGCCTGCGTCTGGCTTTTCTCGAGATACGTGGACAACAGACGGACGGACACACACTTGGTGCGTGCGTGTGAGGACGGACAGGAATAAACATGTGCAGTAATGTACAATACTCACTGAGCGATGGCCCTGAGGTTGGACAGCAGGTACTCGGAGACGGTGGGTATGAGTTGCTTGGCCGTGTCGTCCAGCAGGTCACACTCCAGCACATACAGCACCCCGTGTAGTGCCCCCATGCGGCTGGGCAGGTGGGTGCTGCGTAGGGTGCTCTCCAACAGTCGACACACAGGCTCCGCTATCGCCTTGTCCTGCCGATGTTGTTTATATTGACAAGTTAAGTGTTTTAAGCAACATGATCTCAAAAGTACAGGAACATGGTCAGTTTCGAACCTGGAACCTTCCGATTCCATGACAGACGCTCTACCTCCAACAAGAGCTTGGGACTAAATTATAACTATATTTGAACACATTTTCAATTACTGAAAAGTTACAGTTTTGGACACTTTTACCAGTACAGGTCATGGTTAGACAAGGACATATATTCAACACACACACCCACCCACCCACCCACCCCCACCCACACACACACACACACACACACACACACACACACACACACACACACACACACACACACACACACACAGAGGGTCATCAACGGTCCTCACCATGCCCAGAACAGCAGCAGCCTTGCAGATGGCAGGGACCAAGTACTGGTTGAGGATCTCGTCCTCAGGCGGGTGGAGTTTCTGCAGCTCCATGAGGGTGGAGAACATCATGTCAAACTGGTTCCTCTCCGTGAACAGATCCGACACTGCCAGCAGCTACAACACACGAGGATGGAGCAGGACAAAGAGTGATCAGGATAGAGGGAACTGATGTGCTTTAACAATTTGTTATAACATAACCAAGCATCAAAGATCTTTTGGGTAACAAATGTGCCAGCTCACCGATCGGACCACCTCACTGATGAGTACCACGGGGGTTCTCCTGTTACTGGGGGAACCAGGGATCAACCACTGGCTGTAGAGCTCCAGAAGAAACTGGGAACATGAGTGGATGTCCACACCAGCACGGTGCTTCCTGTTAGGATGTACAAGAAGAAAGGACATATGAGGATGGAAGTAGGTGTGTGTATTAATGCTAGGGAGTTGGCCTAAAGCAGTTTTTCTCTAAGTTGATTCCAAGAGCTCTGTAGGTTCCTTTATGGGGGTCTAAATGGACCCCTACACTCCGTTCCATGTGTACACTGTCAGAGTTAAGGGGAGACCTTGAAATGTAAATGTTTGAGAAAGACTGGCCTAAAGGAATGTATGGTTGGTGTGTGTGTGTTTGAGACCTGGAATTGATAGGAGAGGTGGGTGGAGAGGTAGGGGCCGGAGTATCTGTCTCGTCTTCCTCATCTTCACCCCATTCTTCCTCCCTTAGAGGAGTGATGTTGTTGCCTAGCCACACTGAGTGAATGGATACCTGCAGATAAGACATTATAAAAAGTCATTTAGCCATCTCAAAAGTCTAATGCCAGCATATTAATAACACATACTGTAGCCTTCCTCTAAGCTCCTTTAACTTACAATTTCCATTTCATTTTGAAAGATTGGATAGTTCTGCCATAGGCAAACAGGTGCCGGAACTGGTGGCCGTCCTCTAGTTTTTATATACGTAGCTCTAGAGTTCTACCCCTCTCCCTCCATATCTCACCTGTCCCAGTTTGTAGTCCATGTTGCCCATCTCTCGCTCTGTGTTGATTTGAAGTAGCAGCTTCTCATGACTTATCAGAGTACCTGCTGAAATAGAAACACACAGTATTAACCACTTAGGCCAGATTTTATACATCGTTGTACGACTGTCGCAAAAAGAAAAAAAGAACAAAAGGTGTTCACAGCAGTTCACAACAAGAGCTTGTAGCCGATTTCACTAACCATTTCAGCTAACCATTTATTGCCTATAGGGCTGTCAGGATGAAAGTGGTAAAATATCTAGGAGCAGTGATGCAGTGCCACACTATAGTGTAGCACAGCATCACTGCATCGCATATGTGTCATGTTTACCAGGGGAGGCTGCAGACAGTGAGGGGACGGGGTCCCAGGCATGGTAGGGGTGGTGTGTGCTAACGTTGTCTCTCTTGGACACTAGGGCCTGGATCTCCCGCTCCACCTCACCTCTGATCACCGACAGCTTCCTGCCAAACCTGAACAACAACAAGAACATCGTCATCAACGTATTATAAAACAGTCAAAGTATGGACTGCCGTCTTGTTAGAAAATAACTGCGACTACGTTGAAACAAGAAACAAAAAAAAAGCTATTAGAATTTTTTCTTCCAAGCATCTGGATGCTGCACACACTAAAATGGGGTTTGTTACCCGATATGCATAAGAGTGTGTGTGTGTGTGTGTGTGTGTGTGTGTGTGTGTGTGTGTGTGTGTGTGTGTGTGTGTGTGTGTGTGTGTGTGTGTGTGTGTGTGTGTGTGTGTGTGTGTGTGTGCCAACCGTGTGTCCAGGGCCTTCAGGCTCTTGTTGCGGGGCTGCTGCTCCAGACAGCTGACTGCAGGGTTTCCAGCAGTGGGCAGGGTCATGGCACTCAGCACCAGGCTGGTGATGGCCTGCACTGCCAACACATTCAACTGGGTATGCTCCAAGTCCTCCTGGGGAAACACAAGCATTAAGCAGAAAAAGGTTAAGTAGAAGGAGTGAAGGACAGAAATGCAGGGCTTATTCCACACACGGGCAGCAACAACATCCAGCTCACAAAGTCCTTAAAGTAAAACAAAATGACCCCCAAGAAATTCTAAAATGCAGAATTATGTGACTCTGAACCCAAACGGATCCAAACCAAACAGATCTTCAAATAGCCTTTTCTTCCAAATTGTTTGACAAAATTTTGGAAAGAACTATTACAGCACTGAAAGTTGTTCAGTGTCAGCCACATACTGTATGCATCTCTAATGCAACAGTCCTTTGGAGGTTCATGTTAGTATATTAGTATGAATTTCAGCCATCGTCTACAGATAATCTCTTAAGACAATTCAAGGTTACTTTTGCCAACAACAGTTCACTTTCAATGAGTGTTTTACTTGATATTTTGCTTCATTCATGTACACCCCAGACAGTAGCTAGATGAACTAGACACATAGTCTAGCATAATATGCAAATTGTTCCTGGTTGGGCCATCACAACGAGGCAAGATTCTGAATGCCATGTACAAATGCAAAAATGTCATCAAATACAAATGCAGAGGAGAGGATTAGGCCTACCTGTTTTTGCATTGAAACTACAAATCTGACAGAAAAACTCAACCTAAGACCAGACCACTCTTGTTTGCCATAATACCTCCACTTTAATACCTGACGGTCATAAGCTTTCATCTTCTGTGCACATACTGTACTGTACCTCCTGCTGTGTCTCTTCCTCCTGGTCTATAGCGATGGGTTGGGTGACCAGCACCCCCAGTAGAGTTGCCCAGGTCTCCTCAAACTGAGTCCTGCTGCTCCAGCCTGAACACAGCACAGGTTCCAGTTCAATTCCCCGTCAAACAGAGAACATGGACATTTCATGACACATGGGTCATATAAAGCACTGAGGTGGTATGTTTGTTATTGCCCTTTATTCTAGATTATTGGCCTTAATGAACTAGACACCAATAAATAAACCTCACATAAATACATTCATTTGTGTGTGTGTGTGTGTGTGTGTGTGTGTGTGTGTGTGTGTGTGTCTGTGTGTGACTGTGTGTGTGTGTGTGTGTGTGTGTGTGTGTGTGTGTGTGTGTGTGTGTGTGTGTGTGTGTGTGTGTGTGTGTGTGTGTGCGCTCGCACATGCATGCTTGTACCTAGTGTGTTGATGCGGTAGAGGAACTCTCTGAAAACATCTTTCTCCTGGAGGAAGTCGACAGGGATCTCAGGCAGTGTTGTACCAAACTCTCCTCCTGGCCGAGGGGACCAGCCGAGCTTCCAAACCTACGGCACACAAACACACAAAAACTGTTTTAACTGAGTGCATATAAAAGGCTATATGAATAAACAGATTGGTCTCTCTAACACGCTCCCATTGTGAACAAAATAGTAAATGGAATGCATTTATATAGCGCTTTTCTAGTCTTTCTGACCCTTCAAAGCGCTTTACAATGTATTTCACATTCACACACCGATGCCGCAAGAAACGATGCAAGGCACCAACCTGCTCATTGGGAGCAGTTAGGGGTTCAGTGTCTGGTTCAAGGACACTTCGACATGCAGCCAGCCCAGTAGGAGCTGGAGATCGAACCCGGAACCTTCCGATTCCAAGACGGACGCTCTACCTCCAACAAGAGCTTGTCACTCAATTATAACTATATTTGAACACATTTCCTTAAAAGTTACGGTTTAAGGCTTCCAACCAACAGTGACGATGTACAGCAGGGTTCCCCAGTAGGCGGCCCGCGGGGGCTACTGTCTGGCCCACACCAACCCCAGTAATAATGGTGGTATAAGAGCAGCAACAACACTAGTATATCGTCGTTGTCGCACAAATGTAGTGAAAACAGCAGATCTACAAGCACATCGGCTGTTTTCACTAGTTTAAATAATTTTTAAAATGATAAATGCAAAACGAGTGGTTTTGGACATACAAGATTTTTACCCGACAACGACGATATCTGAACTGTCGCAGTCGCTGGAGTAGCGGAAACGCCGCCGTCGCCCTCTGCAATGTTGTGGCCCTCGGCTTGGTACCCTAGACATAATTCGGCCCTTGGGGAAAACTAATTGGAAACTAATAATTGGAAAACACACTGACCAGTGGAGGAACTCGTGTATAGCTGTTGACCAGGGGCAGTCGGGAAAGACTGATGACGATGTTGCGCAGTGTTGGTGTGAGGAAGGCGGGGATTGCACTGTTCCTATGGTGACCCAGCATCAGGACGCTCTGCAGGCCCTCCACCAGCTCTGCCATGATTTCACACGCACGCTGCTCACACACGTCTGCAACACAAAAACATTGCAAACATGCAATCAGTCACAATGTACTGCTTTATTACCAAACACAGGAGTGCTTATACTCTATTCCCGCATTGCATAGAGGACAACAAATTTACTTGGAAATGCTGGGGAAAAAACAGGACACAGCATTCTCAGAAGAAATGAATGAGTCCGTTTGAGGAAGAGGAAAAAACCAGGCACATTCTCATTCATTTCTAGCGAGAGATAACCGTGTCCTGCAAACAATGAAAACAACAATTTCACAGTAGTCTGTAGTGGTACAGTGGTTGTATTTGGCCGTGGACACCCATCTGAAAATAATTTGTGCCAGGGACCCCCATAAGAGAAGATTTATATTGTATTTTTCTAACGCTAGTTTTCCAAAATTGTTCAAGATTTTTCAAAAAAGACAAAGCATAAAATAGGGTTAAACTAAATTTAATTAAACTAAATTTCGCTGGTGACTTCCTGGAACCCTCTCAAAGACCCCCGTGTCCTGGACACTACGTTGAGAACCACTGGTCTACAACAACGATACGGTAGAGTTACTTTCTTCTGCACTGTAGAATAAATTGCTTTCTTTTGAGCTGAGTGCTTACTGTCAGCGTGTGGCGAGTCCACCTGGTCCTCATCAGAGTCTCTCTCCACCTCCATCTTCTTCTTCTTCTTCTCGGGATGCAGCAGCTGGTCTCCAGGACTCACAGCCACTGGGGCACACAAAGTCACGCACAGAGGATTGAAGTTAAACACAGCGTGTCCACACCCTTACTAAAGGATTACTAATGCAGCATTCCAAGTCGACTGACCACGATACATCATAGAGGGCCGACCGCACATGCAGTCACGCACGCATACAGTAGGGCAGTAGTTTACCCATTTAGAACGAGTACACATTATTGTGTATTATTATTTTATGCTTTAACTATTGAAAAATAGCAGATATACAAGCTCACAGCGCGGCACCGAGTGCCGCGCTGTGAGCTTGTAGATCTGCTATTTTTTTTAATCGTGAAAATTAGAATTTTGACCTGATTCTATAAGTGTCTTTTGAATCCTTCTACGATCTTTTGAAAAACCTATGTTTCTATGTCAACAATCTGGCTAGCCATCGTCAAAGAAAAGGTCCTTTTCACTTAACTGGAGCTCAGTTTGTCTGTTCTTGAGAGACTACTATGTCAGTGGTTCTCAAACCTTTTCATGTGAAGGACCCCCAAAATGACAGACCCGCATCTCAAAATATTTTGTTCCAGGGACCACCCAGAAGCAAAATTTGAGTTACAAACGTTCGCTTTAAAAATACATATATTCAAAGATTTGCACACATTTTTTCACAACTTTTTCAAAAATAGCAGATCTACAAGCTCACAGCGCGGCACTTTTCACAGGTTAAAGCATTCAATAATTCTAGGCCTAAATGGGTTAAGGGTTGCAAACATTGATGTACAGTAAAATAAATGGCAGCTCCGTCACCTGCAGTAATGATGAGGCGCAGACAGTGGACCAGGGAGCAGGTGTGTGTGGTGTACTGCGGCATGGAGAGCTTGTTCCACACGCAGGGCTGCTGCAGGGCCAGGCAGAGACAGGAGAGAGCCCACTGGATGTCCACGCTGAGGGGCAACGAGTCCTGGAGCAGACGCCACACCACCACCTGGGCAAGCACACAGGAAGAGAGTATAGGAGGGAGAGAAGGAAAATGAGAAACTATGGCTGAAAAACAAACACATCGTTTTGAAGGTACTGTACTGTATGTTTTAGCTTTTAGGTTGTTTGGTCCATCCCTTCGTTGTCCATATAATAGTGTTTCGCAACCATAGTGAAAATCACTGCTCTAAAAGCTCAGAACGCATTGCGAAGCAAAGTGTTTGCTAATTTTGAGAGATTTGAAAGTCTGTATGGGATTTATAAATATTTAACCTATGAAAAGTATTAACAAGAGCATGTGACTAATAACTAAAAGGGATCCATTGCAACACATTCTTTTGTCCATTTCCAGAACAGTAATGGTTTTGGACATACCAGGTTTATGCCTAACAGTGACGACACGAATAACAAGTTAATTTGCATCTTTGGTTATGATTAGGAATAGGAGCTTCATCGACTAGTCGATTACTATAATAACAACTAGTCAACACTGTTGGCTGTAGTCAAATTAGTCTAGGATGTTTTTTCATTATTATAGAAATATAATATAATGCAGTGGCAATATATCTACTGCAGATATGCAGCTGTGGGTCCTGATGTTGGGTAATTGGTTTGCTTAATATATGTTGTCAAACAAATCATAGTTACATACATGACATTGCTACAAGAGACTTGCCTCTACTCTCAATGTTGCTGGTGAGATTAATACGGTAGTTTCACAAGTTATATAAAATTGATCTTGTATTTCAAACAGTTGGATGTAGAAAAGAGTTCCACTTTCCTTGCAAGACAGCAGTCTGTTACTGCAGTCAAACCATGAGTCAAATAGTACTGTATCCCTGTACCCCAGACAAGCTTGCAAGGGGTTTAGTCAATGGTTTAATCAATCATGCTTCATTTATAAACAGCCTTTCTGAGCCAATTCGATGTCTACATTATTTAAACCTTTACTTGTATTTGATGAGCGTTAATCATTGATATCGAATAATAGATATATAAAATATATATCTACTGCGACTACTACTAATGGGAGTAGGTAATGACTACTAAAATGCAAAAGTCGTGAATGCCCTAGTTGTACCTCAGTGGCAGTGCAGGTGAAGGTAGTGATGAGGTGTTCCTTATCAGATGGAATGTGTAGCGAGGAAGGCAGCTGGCCAACATTCAGCAGATACTGGGACAGAGCCCTGCACAATGACAGTACCCTGGGGAAGAAACCTGCCTCCCCTGGAGCGCGCACACACACACACACACACACACACACACACACACACACACACACACACACACACACACACACACACACACACACACACACACACACACACACACACACACACACACACACACACACACACACACACTTTGAAAGTGCAACTCACAAATTGTATCGGAAAGGATGACATTGCAAATTCATCTGAACAGTTAATAAAGTCTGCATTCCACATTTTAATTGAACCCTCCCTTACCGTAGACTTCAGCCAGTTTGTCCCAGTAGGGCTCAGGCTGGGCCGGGGGCAGAAAGGACTGGTGCGGTAGCGGGAGTGATTCAGTAACTCCCGCGAGCTGATCCAAAGTCACCTGCAAGGCCGTTTCCAAAAGCAACGAGCCCTGACCTCGTATCAACCTCTGCACCCCCATACTGAGGCACGGACACAACAGGCCCAGGTTGAACTCCTGGGACAATGTGAATAAAATAAATATGTTTAGCTTTTAAAGTAGAGGAGAAACATGCAAGGCAAGCAGATGTGCAAGGGAGTCATTATGTTCTTTACCATATGTGCATGAATTAAAACTGTACATCTGCGTGTGTGTGTGTGTGTGTGTGTGTGGGCACGTGTGTGTGTGTGTGTGTGTGTGTGCATTACCTTGCAGCTCATGATACTTGAGAGGTCAGAGGGAAGTAGTTTGGTCAGAAGTTCTGTTGTCTCCAAGAGAGCGCCGTCACCACTGAGACAGCTCTGAGACTTCACCAGAGCTACATACCATTCCTTGAGAAAATATGAACATGAATGCATAGTCAGGCTCAAGAGTTGACTTAATTCTAAAAGCCCTAACCTTAATTTCACATGTTCCCAATGCTAACTTAACTCTGAGCCCAACCATAAAAGTCCGGGTATAAGCATTTTCCACACTGCATCTCTCTTTTGCCTCACCTTATCAGGAACGACCAGTTGAGGTTTGGGTGGTGGGTCACCATCCAGGGGGTGTGATGTCACAGGAGGGGTTGGGCTGCTGGTCTCTTTGGCAACAGTGGCTCTGAACCTGTCCAGCAGGGAGTAGAACCTTTGATGCCTGAAATAGAAAGAAATAATGATAGGATATGACATCAGCATTTAACTTCTGGGTAACAGGCACCATTGGCAAGGCCATCTAGGTTGTGTGCATAGTTGGCCAGCCTGTTTGTTTTTCCGTTTTTGGCACCCTCTTGTGAATAAAATAAAACACTAACAGAAAAGGCATGACAGATGAAAAGCAGGAATCATAATGCTCAGAAGAGAGAGATCTTGATGTTAAATGTTACCTCTGAGCCAGGCCACTGGTTTGTAAGTACTCCTGGATCCTGTCCAATTCCTCCATGGGCAACTGGGCTATACTGTTCTGGAGGAGCAAGGGAAAGACAGAAATGTAGGTCAGTAATACATTACATTTAAACAGAAAGCCAAGAAACCACATTCCCAACACAGACTCAGTTTAACACAGATATACTCTTATAGCTGTATTTACTGTATAAATATGAAAGTAAATAAACACCCACCTGTAGTGTTTCAGCCAACAGCATCTCCACCCTGCGACACGCCAGTGTGTCCACCATGCGCGCAAGCACCCTAAAGGGAGTACCGAGTAGCTTGTCCACATATAACATCAACAGAGAGCCGGACTGACTGAGATGGATGCCTTCCAGACACTGAAGGGTCTTCTTTAACATGGTGGGCTATGAATTAAGTCAGGGAGGACATAGCAAAGGAGTAAGAGAGAGATAGAGAGAGCGAGGGAGACATGTGGGCAGAGAATGATGTGGAAGGAGTGAGGTGGAAAAAGACATTAAAGTTAGATTAGATTTACTCAGCAAGAGTGTTAAGGTAAGATTCTTGAAATGTGAGTGATAGACAGAGACGATGCACGAAACAGTCCCTGGACTTAATTCTTACGGTAGTCACAGTAGTGTCACAGCGGGACTGGATGGCCTGGATGAAGAGGCCGCTGGCGGCCGTGTTACGGTGCACCGCACTAATGAAGTCCTGTACCGGAGGCTCATGGGAGAGGCTGATGAGGTCACGGATGTGGTTGACAATGAGCCAGGTCAAGTGCTCCGAGTCGTGGAGGTTCTGACACTGCAGGAATGGATGGGGATTCAAAATGAAGACCATGATGTTCACAGCTAAAATAAACGACATGATTATTGCTCGCAAAGGGAGAATTCATTCACTATGTTAAGGCTCAACCCCATCTCTAACCCATTTCAATGAAGATGCAAATTGACGCCAGATTTCTTTTCCTCCTCTCCCTTGGCCTCCATACACACATGTATGTATATTATAAGCTACAAAAACACATTGAGCAGCAGCTGACTAGACTCAGCACTCTAATGAAGTGGTGAAGTGTCAATTAATCATGTGATCTTTTTCCACCCCCCTTCTCTCTCCCTACAATTTCTGCTTTTAATGGGGGGAAAGTGTTCTTTTTAACCCAAGCAAATGCAGATTTGTCTGGAACCAGGCTATGTCGCTCCCACAGGCGGACGCATGCTCGATCACATCAAAGACCGCATGAACAACACTTCAAAAGTGTCTGTTAATAAACACATTTCCAGGGTCTCACCACATAGTCGCAGAAGAGAATAAGAGCTCCCCTGCGTACAATCTCTCTGTTGACCATGGCCAGCCGAGACTCAGGTTTCTCCTCTTCGCCTTCCCCAGAGGAGTGGGGGCTTAGCAACTTGGTACATGACAGACTGTGTCTCCTGGAGGAGAGAAGGGCGAAGAGTGAGAAGAACCAGAAAGGGAGGCTGAAATGTAGATATTGTGAATGGAAGGAAAGGTTTCAAAACGTGTGTGTGTATGGGCGTGTGTTTCTCACAATCCCCATCCTTACTTGGGTGTCTGGTGCACCTCAGCCCACCAGGAGTAGTTGGTATAGTTGATGATGAGGAGGACTTGGCACCAGAGCAGGACCAGAGAAGGGTGGGTGGTTGTCAGACACTGCACCAAGGCATTCAGGCCCTCCAGGGGGTAGAAGGAGCCAGCCTCTGAGCCAGGCTGGCCACCGGGCCCCTCGGCCTTGAGTAGCCGACTGGCTGCAGCAGTGATCCTACGGAACATTCCTGAAGGGAAGAGAGGAATTAGACAGAGGGAGGGAGGGAGGCTTATGGGAAAACACACTAAGAGCATATTTTCGTCCATGCCTAACCCTTATCCCTAAACCTCTTTGCCTTTTTTACAATTTTGAAAAACATTTTAAAATACTTTAAATAGCCAATCTACATCGACATGTTGTGAGCAGCCATTTGAAATATTTAAACATGTTTTTCAAAATAGTAAAAAATGGCAGAAGAGTTTAGGGAGTCTCATTAGGTATTTATCAAATACGTAATTGTATAGCACTAGTCTTTCTGAAATGAGAGCATTTAAAATACAAAACAGTTTGGCAAAATGAATGGAAGTTGTGGTGCATCTTCTGCAAGTAACTTAGTAGATAAAGTGATTGCTCACCACTTTTGAAGATGTGTATGAGACACATGAGCAACGTGCCCAGCTGCTGGCAGTAGAAGGTATGCTGCTGTTCCGTCATGTCAACTTTGACCTGTCTAGAGGAGACATCATCTAACAACACTCCTACCAGTTGCAAAAGAAACCTGAAGGCAAGGAGAGGGTTAAGGAGACAAAAAAGGGACAAAGTTAGGGAGGACCATTATGTGATAATAGCAATGTATAATACTAGAGGGTCGCGGCCCGAAGGGCCGCTCACATCTAGTAAAAAAAAAAAAAAAAGTAAAAAAAAAAAATTTGAAAAAAAAAAGTTTAAAAAAAAAGGAAAAAAATTTAAAAAAAAAAACGTAAAAAAAATTTTTTTTGGGGGGGGGGGGGGAACTATTGTGGCGGAACTATTGTGCCGCAGCGCACGTTTCCGGTCGGACATATTTGACCGGCGGACTATTTTATACAGAGGCAAAATATGAGGGTAATAACGAATACAACTGTATACAGAGGTTTGGAAACGACATCTTGCAAAGGTGACATGGGTGTTTGAATTTTTAAGCTATATTTAGTACATATGTAGTACATCTTGGCCAAGTGGTTTGGTATTTAAGTTAGCGATACATGACCCGGAAGTAGATCACTTACTCTTTTGTAATTTAAAGATGATTCACGTTTCAAGAGAAAGAGGCAGAAAGTAGAGTTCTCAAATTCTGCCCGAACCAGACCCGGCCAGGTAGGGCCTAAAATGTATACCAATTAGTCAGGTTGTGTGTGGGCCGGGCCTTGGGCTCAATGAAAAACTATTTTTTCATCCCAAACTCATCCCAAATTCATCCCAAACCCGACCCGTCATTTTTGGGCCGGGTAGGGCATAAAATGCATGCTAATTAGTCGGGCTGAGCCAGGCCTCTGGCCGGTCTAGTTAGGGCCCAGTTAGGGCCGGGCATTAATTTTCAGGCCCGCTGAGAACTCTAGTAGAAAGGCAGAGAGTGGAGAGAGTAGATAAGAGAAGGGAAGGACGAAAAAGACAAAACTGTCTTTCATTCTTCATAATTCTGAAAAAGTATAGATAGAAATGAAAATAAACACCAGCGTCCAGCAGCACTCACCTGGCGAATGTCTCCTCGGGCAGGGCACGTGGCGTCTCACCATTGGTCTCCTGGTTGCCGAGGGTAGCCGGGGGAGGTTCCAGGGGGGAGGGGTTCTGCTGACGCAGGCTGCGGATGGTGTGGCAGGAGAGGAGGTGGGGGGAGAGGGACAGCTCGTGGACCCGAGACAAGACGATGTCCTCGGTGGACTGGGAGATAAGCACCCTGAGCACGGCCAGGATGCCGGACACCCACAGCTGGACTGTCGCTACGGATAACTGGTGAAGAAGAGGTTGTTGTTCTTTCAGCTTTTTTGGCACATTTTCATGTTCTCATGTTTACATTGTAATAGACCTGGGGTCTTCAACAGGGGGTCCGGGACCCCTAGAGGGTCCTCAGAGTGACTACAGGGGGGCCACCAAATCCTCGCATCCCTATAGTCTGAGGAGAACTTTAGCCAAAAATAGCAGATCTACAAGCTCTCGTTGAGAGCTTGTAGATCAACTATTTTTGGCAAATAGGTTTGGTGTAGAAGTAAAAAAGAGCAGACCAAGTAAGAGTGAAAGGTCAAGTTTACAAAGTATCGACAATTTTAGATTTTAAGTGGTTAAGTGTCAAACAAGTCTATGAATGCTGCAAGGCGTTGAGAGCTTGTAGATCAGCTATTTTTGGCAAATAGGTTTGGTGTAGAAGTAAAAAAGAGCAGACCAAGTAAGAGTGAAAGGTCAAGTTTACGAAGTATCAACAATTTTAGATTTTAAGTGGTTAAGTGTCAAACAAGTCTATGAATCTATCTATGAATTTGATGAGAATCTCCATCACACATTTATACAATATGTAGAGAGGGGGTCCCTGCTTCATCTCCCTCTCAGCTAAGGGATCCTTGGCCTGAAAACATTGAAGACCCCTGTAATAGACAGTTAGTCACCCAATGTTTTCTTTGTAGAAACGGACCAGAAGTGTGTTTGTGTGTTGGTCTCACCATGGTGGCCGGGGTAGTGAACATACTCTTGAGCAGCATGTCCACAGGCCTGAGAGAGGAGGGGGCCACGGTCTCGAACAGAGTGTTTAGAACTCCCAGTGCTTCAGGAGAATCTAGGTGCATCTGTGGAGATGTAACACATTTTCGTACAGGAAGCCGTTAAGAACAGGAATAACATTAATTACACACAAACATCTCCATGCTGTAAAGAGAAATACAGAGATGGCAGGGGGAACCATCATATTACATTACAGTATATATGAACTGGCATTACATGACATAAAACCATGAAAACTAAGAAAAGCAATGGAAACACATAGTCTCACATCATTAAAATGTCATATACATGCCATCACCTGCTGCTTGGCAATCATGGGCAGTATAACATCAGCGATCTGTCTGGATAATCTCTTCCACTTGTCCTCATTCTCTTTGTGACACTGCTGCAGGACTAGGATGAACATCTCCAACACCTGCACTCCAAATAAACACACACAAAGATCACTCATTAAAGTACCAGTAGGTCAGGTGAAAACTATTCCCAGTATGACTATGGAGTTAATGACGGGGTAGAAACTAAGTGTGGGTGTGTGTGTACCTGGTGGTACTGAATCAGTCTCAGTAGCATAGAGACCACCACCTCTTTCTGCGTGTCCAGCTCCTTCCCGGCGTCTGCCTTGTTGCAGCCCCTCAACACAAACAGGTCATGGACGATTGGCTGCAGGGCTGGGATGGCTACAGAGGGATACAGCAAACCATTAGGGCGTTAATCTATCGATTACTTTTTTTGATTAACCAAGTGCTGCACGCATGCACGTTGCTTGTGTTGCTCTCACCATGTGTGACAGCCTTCCTGCCGCTGGCCATGATGCCATCACACAGCTGGATGATCTTGGGGATGCTGATGATCTGCTTGGAGTGGTAGCGTTCATACGACAACAGCACCAGGAAGAAGAAGATGCTGGGAACAATGGCCTCCGAATCCCTGCAAGATTACACACACATGTTCACTGTCATGACACAGAAAGGCCAAGCAGACAATCCAGTTCCTCCCTACTGGCTACAAAGTAATGAAAATAACTGACCTGAACTGACCAACTTCAATGTATTCAAACTGCTTGAGCACAAAACCTATGAAGACCTGAGACAAAAGGACACGTGTTGTATATTGAGTAAAATGGATCACAGAAATGGTTGGTATGTGTACAGCAGTGTTTCTCAAAGTGGATTCCAGGGACTCTGTGGGTTCCTTTAGGGGGCTCTAAATTGACCGATACAAGTCTCTAACTCTGACAGTGTACACAAGGGGAGACCTTGACATTTGAAAGTTTGAGAAACACTGGCGTACAGTATGTACTTAATGTGTGTATATGCTTCACCTGGTCTGAGTCCAGTAAGCAGTAGTTGACACGGAGCTGCACCAGTTGGGCTAGCAGATCCAGGACCTGCCTCTGCAGGGCCACTGAGGTGCTGGTGGTGTACTGCTTCAGAGCCTTGATCACCAGCGGCTCAAACAGACGGATGTGGTTGTGGATGGCATTCTGTGGGGGAAAAAAGTTTTAGTGACACTTCACTTCATCAACTGAACCACTGGGAGAGAAAAATGTAATAGTTTTCTCTGAATTCGAATTTAGGTTCTAAACAGAAAGTTACAGTTTGCAGTCTTCAATTACGGAATGACTCAGCATTTTTAAGTGATGTGTCCCCTCGTCAGATTTCCAGGGATTTGTTTCCCACATAGGCTTTTTGATTTATGCAGAAAATAAGGTCTAATGTGGTTATGTGTGCAAAAATTCCACTGCCAATTCAATCTGCCGTGGGAACCAATGGCAGACGTAGCAGAGTTGGCTTATAAAAAATATATCATCGCTAGAACGCCATTTCAAAAAGCGAGATTAATATTATCTGACCTTGTCTCCTCTGTGACGCGTCACATTGGTGATACTGGACCTCAGTTGGTTGGACACTTTCTGCATCACATCAAACCATCTGGAAGAAGAATAAGAACACAGTCAGTCAGTGATGTTTTCTGTGTGTCTGTCTGCTCTTCAAGTCACAATATCTACCACCACCCACCCAGAGGTGTCCTGCTCCTGTTCGGCCTGCACCATGTTGCGGAGGCTGGCATCTGCCAGGGCCTGGGTGAAATGTGTGTAGGGAGCCATGAAGCAGTAGTGGTAGAGGCCTGGTCGTAAGCTGGACGAGCCCAAGCGGAGGGCTTTACCCTGGGAGCGGCTAGGCCCACTCAGGGCCCCCTCATACTGGGATGCAAGATTGGTGCCAAACAGGGTCTTCAACAGCTACGGAAAGAGAACAAGCCAAGCCAAATACGGCAGATATGAAGTTAGAGAGAACACAGGCATGAGTCAGAGAACACTAAGCGAAGTTCTATGTATACATTGAAAACGGGTCTACCTATCATATCATTCAACCAGCATGATTCTCTGGCCTAATCTTGGATTTACTCAACTTAAGACAAAAATCAAACAAGCCAGTCCCTTTCGTAAATTATCCATGCATAATCCTTATAATTAAGCTCTAAATATGCTTTTTCTCTATACATTGCTGTATCCCTTCATGAGTATCATATAGGCAATAAAGATGAGTATAACAATGTATGGCACCATCGCACAGGGAACCCAGAGCCTTTAAAGGCCCTGTCGGCAGGAACCACAATCACTCTGTGTGGAGTCATATTGGTTCCTGCACACTGCTCAGTGCTGGAACCATAGGAAGACTGCCACACACAACCATGACATTACACTTACACACACACACACACACGGCAAGCTGTGCATATCGTATCACTGACCTGTTGTACACAGACGGTGGACATGGTTGGTTCTCTGGAGAAGCAGGCCTTGAGGTAGCCTAGGATCTCTTCCACACACTGATACAAGATAGATTGTACAGTACCAGTCAATTTAATCAGTAGAGTTAATGCATTGCCTTCTATTCAAGCCATATAGCAGTTTGTCATCGTCAGGCGGAAACCTTGTTATGTTTCAGGAAATGGGAAGAAATAACCGGTGTTCCAATGGATCCATTGTAGTTGTATTTAGTCACAAGCTCTTATTAATACTTTTCATTGGTTAAATAAAATATGTATAAAACCCACAAGGAGACTCAAGCACTTTAAACCTGCCATTTCTATGTTGGGCATGTCATTGTAAGTGAAAATAATTGTATTTTCAAAAACAGAACGAAAGAAACAATCTACAAGGTCACAAGCTTGTATATCGTCTAGTTTTAACTTTTGCTATGTTTGTGTGACACTGTCATACAGTACAACAAAACATGATATAGGGCATTCATTTATGGACAAATATGGAAATACGGATATACCATTTTTCTGCCCAATATTGACAATCTGCTGGCATTCACACACACCCATCTATCAATCCATTCAACCATATGCCCACCCACTTACACAAATCATTTTGGGCATTACTTATATAAACTAGCACTTGGAAAATTGAGAGCTTAGAAGAAGACTAATCAGATTAGTATTACCTTGCCAATATCATGGAGAGTAGCCAGCTCCAGTAGCTGAGACAGCACATCTAGAGTGGAGCGCAGGAAGCTACCAAACTTCTCCTGGTTGCTGTGGAGGTCCAGTGTCACCTAATGGACACGAAACACACAGAAAATAACAATAAATATATAACAACAACAATAATAATCTATCAATATATTCCAGAAATCTGTGTCCGTCTGTATGCGACCGATTGACTTCAACTTGGCTTGCGTGTCACCAAAAACCCAGCGGCGTACAGTCCTGAGCGCGAACTTGGGAAGCCGTGTGGGAAGCCACATACAACTGTTGCAATGGATATTGTACAAGTTGTTGGGCATACATTCCCAAAATGTTCCCGAATGTTGTAGTCCCCGAGTACGACCAGCCCACATCAGTCTAGGGTCTAATAACAGTGAGGCATCCATATTAATCTTACGTTGACCTCGAACATCATAAAGATGACATCGTATGGTAGGATGGCGGGACGGTAGGGCTGAGATTAAGAATTCACAAAATGTGAAAGATATTCACAAAGATATCTCAACCTCTGTAAATTATTTGGGAATTCTCTTCCATGGCCTAGAAAATTGGCACCGATAGATACAGTGGTTTGTGAGATTATCCATGGAAAGATAGACACACAGATTCTCTTCAAGAGGGAGCCATGCGGTAAAACACATTAACCAAATTATCCTGATTCTGGGTCATAAGAGGGGAAAGTCTACAAGTGTAGAACGGCAATTCTGCCTATCTGACATACCCAAGTAAATTGGGTTTAAGTGGTCAAACTCTGTGTCCACATGTACGGTATGTGTTCTGACCTTGTAGTTGGTGTGAGTGGCTTTGAGGACATCATAAAGCTTGAGGTAAGGGGGCAGATGGTAGAAGTTGCCCAGGGTTGTAGACTTGTTGATGGCTGTGGACCCCGTGCTGCTGTCTGCTGGCCTGCCTGCTCACACAAAAAGACACGCTCTGAAATCATCCGGAATCGATGTTTCTGAAGGTTTCTCCAAGTGTGTGTGAGTGTGACTATGTGCACACGGACCTGCGTTGGCCTCGTTGCCCTTCTTTGGGCTCATGGGAGCGGCACTGGGCTCGACGGTCTCTTTTTCCTTGCCTTTCCTGCGAATTGGACTGAGGGATGGGGTGTTGGCCAGTGAAGGCAGGGTGGCCTAGAGGAGAGGGAACCACACATGAAATTCTTCTTAACTCATTGAGTGCCTATCCCGAATTAGTTCGGGATATATTATCGCATCCCAGAGTGCCTATCCCGAACTAGTTCGGGATATAAAAAAAAAAAGAAAAAAAAAAAAAAGAAGAAAAAAAAAATTTTTTTTTTTTTTGGACCCCATCAAATCTAGTGAACATGATTTCAATCGCGATTTTGCATGTTCCACCCCCATACAACCCCATCTAACATACAGGGCAGCCATGTTTGTTTACATAACATGTAAAACATAATGGCGATTATCTCAAGAATGCCTGAACGGATTTCCAATCGGATTTTTTTGTTTGAAAGCTGTGAACAAACTGCACAAATCCACTCCAATGCAATCCAGGATTGCATTGGATTTTTTAGAGCTCATTCTTCTCTGTTTTTTTCCCATGCATGAGGTGTGCAAGGTTTAATCATGGCTAAGTTGACGAAAATAAGGCTTCTAAAATGCTTGGTAGCCAATAGCTAACTTCAAGCTAACTTCATCCTCTTCCTGTACATGCACAAAGGAAAGTGTTCAGGCAAGTCATGGCTGCAGGGCTTCTGCATATACCGGCATATCTCTATGGGATTTTCTATGGCCACTGGGCGCCCTCTAGTGGTGAAAGGGGTGGCACTAAATGAGTTAAGAAGTAAAACCTTCAGTATCAATTTAACTCTGAGGGTGCACAAATGTAAACAAATTGACCTGTGGTTACATTTTGTACATTCTCAAATGGATAATTAACAATGAAGAGTTAACCGTGTGAATTATGTATTGATATTTTTAATTAAGTTAATTACCGGTATTCATCTTTTAATAGCTCCATAAATGTGTTCTGTTAATAACAAATACATGATCTGCATGCACGTAGACTTGTGCGTCACTTTGTGCCGTATTACGAGCTTGTAGATCTGCAATTTTCTTTTTAGTCTTGATAATTTGTGCAAATCTTTGAATACAAATACTCTTTTAAAGCTAACATTTCAAATCTTTGCTTCTGGGGGTCCCTGCCTGCCTGGAGCAAAATATTTTGAGATGGTCAGCGGCCAAAATACATATAATTTAGGGGGTCCTTGACAAGGAAACGTTTGAGACCCACTGACATAGCAATATTCATTTTTCAGAAAACTATTCGGATTTAGAAGACATTTGTAGAATCGGCCTCAGGTCTTAAAAGGTTAATACTCTTATCAGCGATAAAAACCCTAACCCTAACCCAAAATCAACAGGACACTTGGTAAAGATCCAAAACCTTACTAGAGCATTATCTTTACCTTGACTGCTGGCCCAGGCGGGGTTTCATCCAGAACATGGGCACAGATGTTGAGGATCTTGAGCAGGTGGGAGAACAGCTGCTCCACCATGGCCACCAGGGAGCGCTCTGACAGGGCTGCCCAGGGCTCTTCCGTCTTACCCGGGACTCCTGCTGTGTTGGCGTTGCTACCACTGCCTTCCTCCTCTCCAGCCCAGGGGCTGCGTAAGCAGTGAGGGGCTGTAGCTGAGGGCAGAGTAACACCAGGTTAAATAGGACAGGGTACGAGCATCGATCTACAAGCAACACGTTGCAACACAACGGGTTGTGAGCTTGTACATCGGCTACTTTTGGTGAAGAGATTTGGTGTGTGTGTGGACTACTCTGAACCAAGTTGACTAAAAAAAAAGAGGGTGCCAAATAAAAAGTTGGGATTGTGAATTCTACTCTTTTTTTTCGAAATAATTTTAAATCTCGACGATACGATTATCGTGAGAGAAAGGATAATTACGATTATGGTCCCATCCCTGCTTACCGGCGAGCATGTTTCCAGCCAGCAGCAGGGCGTCCTGGTGTGCAGACAGGTCCAGAGGGAACCAGGCAGAGGAGAGCAGGGACAGCACCATGTTGGCCATGCCCACCGTCAGGGTCCTCCTCTCACTCTCTGCTGCTGTAGGGCTGGAGGTGGAGGCCGGAGCACTGCTGGGCTGAGACAGACTGGAAGGGACAGAGAGAGGATTTCATACATAAGAGAGAGAGAAGGGATAAAGGAAACACATGTAGAAATGCATTAATGTGTAACCACTAGGTCTGTGTGTTTAATGCAGCGGTTCTCAAAGTGGAGTACGAGGGAACCCCCAGGGGTCCTTCAGGAAGTAAACGTTTACACACCATTACATTGTTCAGCTATTTAAAAAACTAGACGATATACAAGGTTCTAATGCGTCACAGAATTTGTAGATGTGATATTTTTGAAAAATGTAGACAAATACTGTAAAGACATTCTATTATGGGGGTCCCTGGCACTTTTTCCCTGGCGTTTTTTCAAATGAAGGTGGCCAAATACATATAAATTTGAGGGTCCTTGACATGAAAATGTTTGAGAATCACATATTTAATGTATTTTTGCAAGAGAGAGAGAGAGAGAGAGAGAGATAGTGTGTGTGTGTGTGTGTGTGTGTGTGTGTGTGTGTGTGTGTGTGTGTGTGTGTGTGTGTGTGTGTGTGTGTGTGTACCTGAGGGTCCTGCCCCTACTGCGGTTGATGCTTGAGCGTGAAGAATAAGCAGCACTGGAGCTGACATAACCACAGTGCCAGCCAGCGCTCCAGGTGCATGCTGGGAAGGTGGAGGTCAGGAGGCACAGTGCCTCACAGCAGCCAAACTACAGACAGACAGACAGACAGAGAGACAGACAGACAGACAGACAGACAGACAGGAACGCACACGCACACACACACACACACAGACAGACAGACAGACACACACACACACAGGGGTTATCCATCATATAAAATGAAGTACCCAAAATCCAATGAAATACGTAAACCATAAAATGTGTTGCTCACTGTTAGGGCTCTGGAGGTAGAGGAGGTGAGGGCGTGGGAGATGGCAGCGATGACTCTGGACAAGTTGTTCTCTATGGTAACGTCAGACACACTGTGGGAAAAACTGTAGCCTCGGTATGTCCTGGCGAACACACACACACACACACACACACACACACACACACACACACACACACACACACACACACACACACACACACACACACACACACACACACACACACACACACACACACACACACACACACACACACACACACACACACACACACACACACACACACACACAGAGAGAGAGAGAGAGAACAGACTTCATATTGTTTCATTTAACCAGTGCAGTTAGTGACTTCAGCTGGAAATAAGTCTTTCTATATTTATTTTTATAATATTAGTTTCACCCCGTTTTCTCCCCAATTTAGTCGTTAGGCCAATTAATTCCTCCCCACACATACTGTATTTGTGTGTGCTGTCATTGCTGTTGTAGCCTCAGGAACCCAGGCGCTTTTTGTTTTCTGTATTCTGTTGTATCCTACTAACTCACCTGCCAAAGAGGAGCCAGATGTAGAGCCATCGGTTCTACTGCTCCCGCCCAACACTCCCTGCTGACGGCTTCTCTCTCCCAAACACCAGCCACCTTGGTGGATTTGAACCCACAACCTCTGTGGTGGTGGGCTTTACCACTGCGCCACCCGAACGCCCTCATTCTATATTTCTAATCTATTGCTGGAGTGTGTGAGAGTATATTCAACCATGTGACAGCACGTACCTGGTAATGGTGCTGACAGTGAACTGGGAGGGTGGCTGTGTCTCATGCATCAACAGCTGCAGGTACACAGAGCTCTGGTCCCTGGCAATAGCAACCACCGGATCAGCCTGGCCCTGGTCACAGTCATAGAACAACCTGGAAACCAGCCTGGGGAGGGGGGGAACAGAGAGAGGACAGTTGGTACACCTTATCTCTGGAGTCATGCAATGAAGACGTCAGACTTTTCATATGCCATTCTAATGGGTTATATTTGACTTCCAAAATGTGAGGTCCCTGGAAGCTTTGAGGAACTGACATTTCTAGTTTAGATCTGTATAAACCTGTGGGCCGAGACTACTGGCGTACCTTGACAGCGCTTCATTGATTGAATACTTTATTATTAACAAGTTTGAAGACAATACAGGAGGAGTACAGTAACAAAACTAAGTTAGAAGGATTAACGTAAAAAAGCCCTGGGGGGGCTTGTTTCCATGCTGTGTGCAGAGGTGTAGCGGTACCTGCTGACGGCGGAGGCTGCCACATGTCGCACTCTGGGGTCGTCATCTCCCAACAGGTTAATGACCACCCCGTTCAGCACCCTGTCCTGTAGACACAGCCGCTGGACACAAGAGAAAGGGGGAAAGCAAGTTAGAGAAACACACACAGGGACATACAGACACGCTGCCAGTTGTGTACCGTCCTGTGCACAAAGATCTGACAGCACACCAAATGATCTCCATACCCATTGTAGGCTTTATAATGAAATAGAATAGAAGAGGTAGAATGGAGTTGTTACCCCTGTGTAGTGATGAGTTCCTTTGTGTAAAGTTTCAGTTTTCCTCTCCAGGAAATTCACTAACCTGAGATGAAGAGAGGAAAAAATTACAATTACAATCTGATAAATAACATATATTTAAAAAACGATGAAAGCATAATGATAATGAAACACCAGATCACACTTGGCTTTATGTTCTCTGAGTGTAGAAGTGTCTCACCGGAAGTCCATCTCAGCCAGGGTCTCCAGCAGCTCAGTCCTAACCAGCCAATAGGAGCAGTCCCTCAGGGCCAGTAGGTCAATCAGCAGCTGTAAGCCCAGTTCACTCAGAGTACTGCTGCACACGGTCATGATGCAGTGCTGAAATACACACACACACACACACACACACACAGTCATGATGCGGTGCTGAAATACACACACACACACAGTCATGATGCAGTGCTGAAATACACACACACACACAGTCATGATGCGGTGCTGAAAAATACACACCCAACATTGAAATCTCACACACACGCCATGCAGAAGCACGTAGTGCAAGCACATACTGTACACACACATGTTGACGCCTGCCAGCCTCTTACCCTGACTGCAGAGCAAGCCATCTTGCAGGTGACTGAGGACTCGTCTTTTAGAGTGGTTTGTAGCAAAGGCATCAAGTCCACCAGGGACAGAGGGTTACCTGCAGGACAGAGGGATGAGGATGGAGGAAAGGAAAAGGAAGAAGAAATGTTTTATGTTTATGTGAAATTACACTTTTTACACTAATCTGGTTCATTTTCTA
This sequence comes from Nannobrachium achirus, assembly GCF_963921795.1. NCBI lineage: Eukaryota > Metazoa > Chordata > Actinopteri > Myctophiformes > Myctophidae > Nannobrachium > Nannobrachium achirus. The sequence continues at coordinate 35,654,707 of NC_137812.1, read as the reverse complement.
ATTTTATATCATCTCAATTTAACCACTTAAACCCTCTATATTTAGTAAACCAATATTACTTGACTGGGGTCTGCTTTGTAATAAACTTGACCTTGAGCAGATCTACAAGGTGAATAAGAGTTGCGATGCTGAAAAGATGAAAGTTCCAATCCCAGAAAAGGATGCTATGGTTCAAGTGGTTAAAACAACCACACACACACAAACACACAGCACACACTACTGACCTGTTGCGCTCTGCACACTGGCCAGCCAGGTGTGTATGTTATAGCGTGTTTTGGTGAGTGCAGCTTGGATAATGGCTCCACAGAGGATGGCAGTGGCTCCTCTGATCTGAGGGTCCCCGTGTTGCACAAGGCACAACACATCACTGATATACTGCTGCTCTGCAAGGAGACCGAGGAGAGACACAGGGTGAGCAACAGGGCTTGGGTGGAGACACGTTTATGTGGACTTGTATAAAATAAATAAATGCTATCGGTCTTTATGTCTCTATGTCTAAAAATATGTCTATATGTCATGTGTAACTGTTATACATATGTAAGGGTGGGAAGTCACTAGACATCTCCAGAAATCTCCACGATACGATTATTGTGAATGTTTTTTATCACGATAAACGATAATAACGATTATCGTCCCATCTCTACTTTTCAGTGTGGTTGTTTCTTGACACTAAAGTCCATACCCTCTGCAGGGATTAGACATGCTAGTCCATACCCTCTGCAGGGATTCCGTCCAGCGGCTCCAAGTACAGGGAGTTGAAGAAGGCCTCAGGGTGCAGCGCTGCTGCTGCCCCAATGCAGCTGACCGCCAGGGCCTTGACGCTCACACGAACCTCCTTGTCGGGGATCAAACCTGGAGAAAACAACAGCAACACAAATATTACGTTGCTACTGTAGGATGAATATGAAGGCCATGGACGAAACGTTGCTAATTAGTTAGCAAACCGCAGAGCAGACCTATGTTAAAGTTCTGTGGCTTTATTATTTATGGCAAATGGCAGAAATCCATCTCCTCTGCAGACTAACTGCTTCCTTTACACTCTCACCATTCTTCTGGCCTGTCAGAAGGAAGGAGGCAGCAAGAAGCCGTACGCAGTGCACCAGTGGCTCCGCCCCTTGGTCCGTATAGTGGCCAATTGGACCCTTTATTCTTGACGGCTAAGAGACAGACGGCACAGTTAGCCAATTAGATATGAGACAATTCTAGTACTTTTGCCACCCTCACTTAATGCAGTGGTTCTCAACCTTTTCAGGCTGTGACCACCAAAATAATCATATTTTAACTGGGGACCCCCCACCCTGACGAGCACTAAGATGACACGGTTCTATTGTGAAAATAGCCGATCTACATGCTCACAACGCCTCGCGCTGCGTGGCGTTGTGAGCATGTAGATCTGCTATTTTCACAATTTCTGCCTATAATATTTGACAATTTGTCCAATGTTTAATTTGTCATTTTAGAGGTATTAAAAGGTCCTTAAATTGTCACTTTAGAAATGTGCAAATACCTTCTATACACTTAAACTTTATGTTGGGTTATTCACTGTTGAGTAATGAAACAATGTTTCACATTAAGTTAATCATCTGGGGACCCCCCAAAATAATTTGGCGACCCCTCTGGGGGTCCCGACCCACAGGTTGAGAACCTCTGACTTAATGGAAAAGGGTGCATTTATATAGCGCCTTTATCACTTACACTTCAACATTAACAGTGTGTGTGTGTGTGTGTGTGTGTGTGTGTGTGTGTGTGTGTGTGTACCTTGTTGTCCGGTTCAGGTTCAGTAGGTTCTTCCTTTGGTATGAAGCGATCCACACTGCTGTCAGAAGCCTGTCTGTTGTGACCTCGACCTTCCAGGAGATGAGGCTTGCTTAAAGCTATAAACACACACCATGCAGTTAGGGCTGTCACAATTATTACACCAGTAAGACTCCCTAATCGGGAGATAAGCGACCGTTGGTCGCTTATCTCCACAAATAGGCCAAAAGTTTGTTTTACCAATTATCAAGACATACGGGCAGTTGACAGTTTGCCATGGTTACCATTGAAGTTGAATCTCCATATATGGAGATAACCTACGCATCACACTAAGTCTGACCTCACCAGCCCATATTTGGGCAACTTATGTCTCCATATATGGAGATATGATGACATCACACAGTCCTCAGCCGATGATGTGGCGTGATGTCATACAATACACAAACGAGCCCTACAGTATAAAGGGGCAATTCTTGCCAGGAAAGAAGCATTTCTTCGACTCAGACCTTATCGCCAGGGTTGGCTTATAGCAGCTGTCGGTAGGACCATATATGGATTCTGTTAGTGTGGATCTCCTAACAGGGCATCATCTGGGATACAATCCCTTTTATGCCCATATATGGAGATCCCTAACATAATCCCTTTCATGCCCATATATGGAGATCCCTAACAGAATCCCTTTTATGCCCATATATGGAGATCCCTAACAGCATCCCTTTTATGCCCATATATGGAGATCACTAACAGCTAACAGAATCCCTTTTATGCCCATATATGGAGATCCCTAACAGAATCCCTTTTATGCCCATATATGGAGATCCCTAACAGAATCCCTTTTATGCCCATATATGGAGATCCCTAACAGAATCCCTTTTATGCCCAGTTGGTTGCTAGGGTAAAAAAACATGGTTGCTATGGTAAACAGTTGGTTGCTAGGGTAAACAGTTGGTTGCTAGGGTAAAACCATGGTTGCTAAGGTGGTTGCTAACGTACACGAACAGACCAGCAACAACAGACTGTTGCCACAGCAACGTACACAAAGGTTTGTGTACACATGTGGTGTGATGTCATACTGAAGATATATGACATCACACCGTACACAAACAAAGGTGTGACGTGTGACGTGTGACCGACGGACGGACGGACGGACGGACGGACGGACGGCCGGTGGAGGTTTTGGTAGTAAACTGCTCCCTAACGGTCGCAATAATCATCTAATCGCAATTATTTGACATAATCGCAAATATTTTTCATAATCGTCATAATCGTCTACATGTTGAAAAATGTTTATAAATGTTCAAACATTTAAAAAAAATAGTGGAAATAGCAGATCTACAAGCTCACAACGCGTCGCATCGCGCTGCCATGCACAGAGGTATCATCATTCCTGTTGGGTGGAAACATTATGTCCAAAGCTGTTACTTTTCAGGAAACGTAAAAAAGAACCCAGTAGATGTTTAGTCACAAGCTTGTTAATTTGATTTGGTTCAACATCTTATATTCAAATTGGCTTAAGGGAGAACCATTGTACAGGTGGACCACGTTGTCATGCTCATGTCACTATGACTCAGCCAAAACCATATAATAAGGAATTCCCTAATGCAGCTACACCCATGGTGTGTGTTCTGTGTTGTCTAACCTCTACTCAATATGTCGCAAATAATTCTGTCAACTCCATATATGGGTACCAAATCTCCATATATGGGCATATTGGACAAACTAAAGATGTCAGGGCGGCTACACCTCTAATTTATAAAATCCACAAACATACTTAACCACTTTCACTTACGTTTGTTCTCCTTTAAAAAAAGGCAAAACAAGCAGGGCTACAAGCAGCATTTATATATAAAAGGCCCGACAGCATACTGTATGTCAGGGTTCCCCAATAGGCGGCCCGCGGGGGTGCTACTGTCTGGCCCCCACCAACCCCAGTAATAATGGTGGTATAAGAGCAGCAACAACACTAGTACTGTATATCGTCATTGTCGGGTGGAAATCTTCTATCTCCAAATTTGTACGTTATTTCGCAAATCATACAAGGCCGTCCGCACAAAAGTAGTGAAAACAGCAGATCTACAAGCACACAACGCCTCGCACCACGAGGCGTTGTGTGCTTGTAGATCGGCTGTTTTCACTAGTTTAAATAATTTTAAAAAGTATAAATTCAAAACGAACGGTTTTGGACATTTTCACCCGACAACGACGATATCTGAACTGTCGCAGGAGTAGCAGGAACGCCGTCGTCGCCCCCTGCAATGTTGTGGCCCTCGGCTTGGTGCCCTAGACATAATTCGGCCCTTGGGGAAAACTAATTGGGGAACCCTGCTGTATGTGAATACAACATACCCAGAGCAGACTGTGAGAAGGGTTCTGGGCGTTCGTCAGAGGAAGGTGGCGCTCCCTCATCTTCCTCATCCTGCAGCGTTCCAATCTGCATCCCAGAGTACTGGCTCTCACTGCCATCCAACACCTTGAGCGCGTGAAACAGAGGCAATCCATGTGGTTCAGTGCTTTAGGTTCACCAAATACAATCTGAGTGTATGTCCGAGAAACTGCTTTCTCTCTAAACACACGGTTGGATCATGCTCGGGTCAAGGCAACACAGAATAGACCAGCTTCATACAGGATTAAGCACAGACCTTGAGGCCTCTACGGTTATGGTTGCCACACTCCCTGATGCGTTAAAGGCAGAATAAAGGGTAACCTTTTGATCTAGACATGCTTTTCTGACTCAATTCAAGTTAATTGCATATAAATAATATATTATGTCATACAAATATAATTTGTACAACATGTGTAGGCATTAGCGTAACTATAAAATGCTACAAAAGAAAACTGGTTGAGCTAGATGATCAACTACACCTTTTATAGTATTTATGTTTACTCCCTAAGAGGTATGCCCTGAAACAGACATGATATCCCTTTTCAGCTCAAATTAAGACTCTAATTTGGGCTCTAATTATTAGAGCAAAGTCTGTCTGCCTCCAGGAACAAGGGAAGTGGAAACCAGGAATCTACAGAGACATGTGAAAGTCATATGGCCATCATGCTTCTCCTTTCAACTCTTCACTGCAAGCCAGTCACATGGGATGTTGGGGTTGCTTGTGTTTACGGAGATATTTCTGGAATTTAAAATATCTTAACTTGGAAGAAAATGACAAAACATTAAGGAAAGAATGAGAAATACTGGGAAATATTTTACTTTACAATGGTTTTATTCAAGTGTATTTTGTATTCTATGTTAGGCATTTAATATAATTTGTAATAATTTAAGCACTTATAAAACCTCCCCAATAAATACTGGACTTAGGATGTATTTAACCACTTAAACCCTATGTACTTCTTTGACCAGGGTCACCCAGGGGTCTGTACTTGGCCCCCTCCCTTTTTCCTTCTACTACACCATGTCTCTTTGCTGAAAAATAGCTGATCTAAAAGCCCATAACGAGCCACGACATGCTGTGAGCTTGTAGATTGGCCTTTTCCAATTAAGGTCCTTTTCCAATGAATGTCCGCCTATTTTTGTTTAATGTTCACCTATTACGAAATGCCCAGAATAGGAATGCTAGGGTTCATGTGGTTAACAGGATGCAATAATACAAAATAATGGCTAGAAAGTGTGCCACTGCAGTCTAAAGGCACCCCGTTATTACGCCTTTAAAGTGCATGATGTATGACGGAAATATACATCAAGTACTTAGAACTAGAATAAGGCCATTGTAAAAGGTTGCTGGATACTGACAGATCAAGTCAGCAGGAATGGACAGTATGCAGGGGATAATTCCGTGCACGGGTTCGACGAACAAGCGGAACGAAACGAGGAGGAATGAAAAAGGATCCACAGACAAGCAAACCCCTTCCCCACTTGGTCAAAAGTGTCCAATCGGCTGACCTTGTCGCTAGTGCTAGATGAGGAAGTGGCATAGAAGGAGGAAGAGGAGGAGAAAGAGGAAGAGGAGGAGGAGGAGGTGTAGACGGAAGAGTCACTGTCTGTGGCATCGGGCCCCTCGGTGGAGGTCGGCGAGGGCGGGGACGGCTCGATGACCCGCGGCAACGGAGAGCGCGACTGCGACGGAAGGGGGATAAGGGAGAGGAGGGGGCAAGACCATAGTGGTAGAATGAGCAGAATGGACAAACACATTGGAAAAGCAAAGGACCTTCGAAGGCAGAAAATTAAGTAAAATCCCCCCTGCCTCTCAAGTAAAAAAAATGTCGTTTAGGAGTAAAAATGCATATAGCTAACTCATATAGCTAACACACACTTATACTTTTTAAGTATTCCAACAAAACAATTCAGCAAAATAAACGTGATCTTCTCATTCCTTGGAATATCAAAGTGTATTTTATGTTATTTAACTTTTTGTCCATTCTGCTAATTCTAATTCTCAGAATTATAGCACCATCCGAAAAGCAGGTACTAGGTCAGGGACAATTGTCAAAAGTTATACGAATCCAATCCATAGTAATTGAATCTTTCTATATCCAGGGATCACTTGCACACACACACACACAGGCCAAACATATTTGAATTGTATTGATGAGCTCAAACACACGTTCTCACTCTTACGCGCACACTCAACACTCCTACTGACCAGCTCTGCCACGTCTGAAGGGGTGACGGCCGAGTCGGGACCCTCCGTGGTGGTCTGGGAGGAGTCGCTGGGTGGGAGCGAGGGGTCGTTGGCACCCAGCAGCACCCCTGCCTCCGCCAAGGGCCCACCCTCTGGTGTGGCGTTCTCCGGGGTGGTGTAGTCCGCCGTCTCCGGGGTAGGAACGTTGGCCCCGCCGCTGGAGCTTCGACTGAGCATGTCCTCGTCGTTGGGCGACTCGGGCGTGTCGGACGCGGACGTCCCGCCGCCGCCCTGCTCTGACGAGGCGCTGATGTCCACGGAGTCGCCCGGCTGCAGGGTGTGCTGGGAGGAGCGCGGCTGCTCAGTGATGATGTCCACCTGGGCAGTGGAGGAACCCTCGGTCCCCACGACTGACGCTACGGGAGAAGGAAACACACGCTTTTAATGAAAAAAATAAATACAAATAAAACAGATATAGAATCAGAAGTCTCAAATGTATATGTCACGGTTTGTTAGAGAAACAGGACGGTCGAGAAACGGAGCACTCGCGGTGCCGCACGGGGCGGAACAAGCGGTCGCCCACAACAACGTCCTCCAGGCGGGGCCGCTCGATTGTCCACGACATTGCAAGCGGCGCGAAGGCCAGCGGACCTTGGTCCTGATCTTCGCCCCCTCGCGCCGCAGGCGCGAGTGGCCGCGAAGAGCGGGCCAGGGCCGCGCAGCCGGCGGAGCGCCGCGCGAGTTACGAAGCCGTGGTGAATGCAATCGTTATATTTATGCCCAGGCCGTAAGGCCTGGGCAAGCCCACGATAAACGCTCATAGTAAGCTAATGGCTAAGCTAATGGCTAAGCTAATGGCTAAACACCGCCCAGCTAGGCTAGTAAATAAAGAAAGAGAGTCGCAAACGAGTGACGTCAGCGCCTGCACTAGTGAATGGCTGTCTATGGGCTGTCGTCGCCATCTGGTGGTGATTAGTGTGTGGTGAACGACAAAACAAGCGCTCTTACTCTTACCGTCCTGAGTTACCCAACCATACTGTAACATATACACTACAAGTCTATGGTAGACAGCCACGTCTATTACTTACATTATGAGGCCTATTTCAGTACATAATGGACTATCATTAGGGATGGATTAACCCATTAACTCATTTAGTGCTAAAACCGAATAATTTCGGTTCTAAAAAACGTGTGCCATGTGCGAAAACCGAATTTATTCGGTTCCTTTTTTTTTTTTTTTTTTTTTTTTTTTTTTTGAAAAATCACATTTTGATCTTTAATCTGACAAAGATCTTTTGTTTTGCGATGTTATTCATGTGCCTAGGACATCCAGTGAGCGAGTGATTACTTAGAATCCTCTCTAAAATCAAAGATAACTGCCCATTTCTTTCTTTTATTGTATATTATTGATTTCCGATTGGTGAGCTTTGATCACTGGAGCACCGTGAACTTGTCTGCACTCTGCAGGCTGCGCAGCCCTGCCACCAGTGGCGTCAGTTCAGAAAAAGGTAAGGTATGGCAACATGACTAGACACCAGTCATGTTGCCATACCTTAGCTTTTGCTGAACTGACGCCACTGCTGGCAGCAGCCCCTGGGCACTGCGTGTGAACAGATTGCTTGTTGAAGAACCAAGGCGTCGTGCTCGTGTTCGCCGGTCACTGAGGTTAGGGTTGGGCCAACTTGGGGGTTAGGGTTAGTTTTATGTGTCGGAATACCTGCCCGTAGTTGGCTGCGGACCCCCGGAATTTTGCTCGTCTGTGGATTTCACGATCAGCTCGGATATCATCTACGCTACGGCCGTTGAAGCTGGTTCCTCACGCATGCATATGGATACAGTCAGGTACACTACTAAACACAAGTGGGTTTCTAACTGACTGAATGTAGAAGGAGGATGGATCGCACAGTGGCAAGAGTTGATGTTTTCTTTATTCTTGCATTTGCATGGATGAGAAACAAACGTTTCGACTGTAAGCCTTCTTCAGTGTGTGCTTCTTCACTGTGTGCGATCCATTCTCCTCCTACATGTTGATCTAAAGGGAGCGCGGTGGTAACCAAAGAGTTTACTAACTGACTGAATAGCATAATAATCATTGTAGCACAGCACTGCACGCTGTTATCGCTAACGCTATGGACCAGAGCTATTGAGACTATTGATCCTGTTGAATTCAATCGCACGTTTTTTTTATACAAACTTGTATAAAAACCGCATGGTTGACGAGGGTCAAGTATCGCGTCAACCTAGCTATTCTTTTTATTCTAACTGTATTAGACAATGACTATAGACTATGAATGTGATGACATTCATTCAAAGACAAAATAGATTGTTTGTCATGACTATGTCCTGAGACGTAATATGTTCATCTGACTGCTAGGTGGCAGCATCGTTGTTTTTTTGCTTTTGTTGTTTTTACACTTCTCAAGGCAATGAAGGCATGAACATGCAGGCTGTATATGCCGATCATTATATATATTTTTTTGAATAGGGGGCAGGTATTTATAAGAATTTATTCTTCTGCTTGCTCCTTTTCGTTCATGTGTGTGTACTGTAAAATATTGAAATTCTGAGTATAAATATAATATAACTGTAATGTACACTACATGTGCGAAACAAAAATAAATGAAATGAAATGAAATGTTCAAACCCCTAGCCTACGTGGTTCACCCGTCCCCTCCCGCCCCTCCCCCCCTGGCTGGCAGGGGGGTTTGATTGATTGATTGATTGAAGACTTTATTAGAAGTTTGCATAGGAAAAGGTACAGTTTCATGACGGTACAGTTCACTGGTGATCCATGAAAAGCCTAAGCTTATTTCCACTGGAAACCATTGAAGTATCTCATATAACATTGAATGACAGACAAATAGAACACAGGGGAACGTGAAATGATCCGTTCACTGAAATGAACGAGATTGCCTATCACTAACACAACGTGAGCTTGTAGATCTGCTATTTTGGCTTTGTCAGAACTAAGTAGCAGGGGCTGCATAGCTCAGGGGTGGAGAAACCGTTATTAGAACACGAAGGGTTCCCGAAGGGTTCCCAGTTCGAATCCGGGTTCCCCCTGAGTTAATGTCGAAGAGTCCTTGGGCAAGACTCTGAACCCCTAGTTGCTCCTGGTTTTGATTGATTGATTGAAGACTTTATTTGAAGTTTGCCTTGAGTAGGTTGGGCCTTCACTGCCTTGCATGGTTTCCTCTGCCACCGGTGTATGAATGTGTGCGTGAATGGGTGAATGTAATGCACAATCTATATAAAAGCGCTTTGGATAAAATCGCTATATAAATGCACCATTTACCATTTAGTAGCCTCGCGCAACGCGTTGTGAGCTTGTAGAAAATATCATTGATCAATCTTGTAAAATAGCCGATCTACAAGCTCGCGCCGCGACGCGTTGTGAGCTTGTAGACCTGAAAATGGTAAAGGCAGCCCCAGCCTTGAAGCCTCAAAAGTCTAGTATCTCCCCCAGATCACAAAAGATGTCTCTTTGGTCTAGTGGTTAAGTTATTGGACTTTCGCGTGGGAGACCCGGGTACGAAGCCGGGTGGGGAAGTTCAGATCATCTCCGTTACATATATATATATATATACAGGGTGCACTTTTCGAACAAATGGTATAATTTTTCTTTTCCTCAAAATGCATTTACACTCAGCAACCACTGTTATTCATACACTGAATTCTCAAAGCCCAGATAGGAAGAGGTGCAGCAGTTTTTACTATTGTGAAATAAATGCAAATGTCTGTTCTGCTCTCTTTGCCATCCAAGCTCTTGTGAGCTTGGAGCTCAAGAAGGGTTCAGGACTGGCCCAGGCAAGGCCAGTCTAATAAGATAATTTTTTTTACCAGACTCGAACTTATGACCTTCGATATGAGAGGCAAGGAATCTATCAACTGAGCTAATGAGTCATAAATATGTGATTCTAACATGTAATAGATATACACAGATCTGCATTATTTGTGTTTTATATATGACGTGAATGACTAAAACTCAAACTAAGTGAGATAAACCATGATGTTGTCTTTCTTGGGTTCACTGATGCGCAGCAATTCCCATTATACAATTGGTATAATTATAGTTTCACCAGACTCGAACCCACAACCTTCCGTATCAGAGGTGAGTGCACTATTGACTGAGCTAGTCTGTCATAAATATGAAACTGTAATATGTAATACATGGACACGAATATCTGCATCATGTGTGTTCATATATGACATGTCACTTAGACATGTGAATGGTTTCCTGGCTTGTGTGGTTGGTCGTATGTATATCAAACAAGCCCGACAACCATTATTGGGTTCAAATCTCAACAATGAAAATATATCAATATTATACAGTATAGTGCTTTTCTGAGAACCCAACATCGCTATACAAATGTTTGTTGTAGCTACATTTTGCAATGTTGGTGCATTCACCAGCAGATAATTTCTCTCTCTCGCATTCTCAGAGTACAACTTTACTAAGACAATGTCAAGTTTGAGTTCATGTAGCTATATTGGTAGATACATGAACTATAGGTCGCAAGGTTATGAGTTCGAATCTGGTCTGAAAATAACACAGTTCAATATTCTTAGTGCTAAATTAGTGGTAAATTGATGGTTTATTTGAACAGTACAGAGGATAAAATATATGTGTCATGTCAGGGTGAGATGGAGGCCCTACAGGAGATGAAAAAAAGCATATTTCTCTCAAGAGTTGAAAGTATATTGTGCGTGTGTGTGTGTGTGTGTGTGCGTGTGTGTGTGTGCGTGTGTGTGTGTGCGTGTGTGTGTGTGCGTGTGTGTGTGTGTGTGTGTGTGTGTGTGTGTGTGTGTGTGTGTCAACATAGTGAAGTGTTTGGATGGGTGGATAAAGGCTCTAAAATTCACCATTTATCATTTTTGTGCACGTTTCTGTGCACGTGTGTGTGTGTGTGTGTGTGTGTGTGTGGGCGTGTGTGGGCGTGTGTGTGTGTGAGCACACACATAAGCATGTGTGTGCTCACCTGAAGTATGTCTGTTTTTGACAGTCAAATATATGTATATGTATGTACATATATATGTGTGTGTGTGTGTGTGTGTGTGTGTGTGTGTGTGTGTGTGTGTGTGTGTGTGTGTGTGTGTGTCACAGTGAGTGAAGCGTTGCTGCCCCCTGCTGGACTGCACACAGTGCAATGATAAAGTTATAGTCAGTCAACACTGACATCTGCTGGAACCCTTTAGTTGTACTGAATGCAGCAAAACCTTGTGTCAAAAAGTCCTACCTCTTCGCACTCTTTTGCAGATTACGACAAAAGTATACAATATTACAAACTCTTGTTCGCCAGCGTTAGAGAAAACTTTCTCCACTTTCCAACGGTGTGCTGCATGTTGAAAACGGCTCAGAAATCCCCATGATTTCAGCGTCATAAACCTTTTTTTTTCAAATGGCTGTATCTCCTTTTCTAATTCCCAGGGGACATATTGGGGCAAAACGCTTTGCGCTCTGCGGCCGATAACTAAAAAAGTATACAATATAAACGATCACTGTCTTTTGCGGCTGAAAGTACAAACCTGAATCTTCAAAAGAAAAAATAAGTTTGCTCATATATGACTATTTTTGGATTCTCTGTGGCTCTGCAAAGTTGGGCCAAAATGGTAAGAAAATGGTAAGAAAATGCCTGGCACTTGCTACCCACCCAATTAGAAAAATGGCTGGCACTAAAAGAGTTAAGACCGGGAACGCATCTGTGTCACGTAACCAACCATAATTTTTTAAACTTTGGCTATTGAAAAATAGCATAGATACAAGCTCATAGCGCGCCACTAGATCTGCTATTTTCTTTTTAAACGTGGAAAATTTGTGCAAACCTTTGAACCTTGTTCAGAAAACGATTAGGATTCAGAAGACATTTGTAAAGGATTAAATAATTCATCCAATGTGTCTTACCTGCGAAGGCTCCAGTGGTCACCTCTGGCCTCTCAGCATCGTCCTCCAGCACATCCTCCTCCCCGGACAAGATCTTACCTGGGGAAAATGAAGGCTTGAAGGTTAACCTCAGCACCACATCAGCATGCAACACGCTAATGCAGTGGTTCTCAACCTGCGGGTCGGGACGCCCAGATTATTTTGGGGGGTCCCCAGATGTTTAGCTAAATGTGAAACATTGTTTTCTCACTCAACAGTAAACAAACCAACAAAACGTTTAAGTGTATAGAGGGTGTCTGCACATTTCTAAAGTGACAATTTAAGGACTATTTAATACCTCAAAAATGAGAAATTAAACATTGGCCAAATTGTCAAATATTAGAGGCAGAAATTGTGAAAATAGACGATCTACAGTACATGCTCACAGTGAGCATGTAGATCTGCTATTTTCACAATAGAACCGTGTTATACTAAATGTAATGCCTCAACTCTTAGTGCTCGTCAGGGTGGGGGGGGGGGGGGTCCCCAGTTAAAATATGATTATTTTGGGGGTCGCGGCCTGAAAAGGTTGAGAACCATTGCGCTAATATTAGTGGACGAGAGTTATAGAAGGAGGAGAGATTGAAACAATAGCAGTGAGGTGCAGAAGAGGAGGAGACCACGGAGAGCATAGTCACCTTTCTGCTTCCTGAGGATGAGTGGACTGCAGGAAGAGCCTCCCCCAGCTGAGAGTGGCAGCAAAGGATAAGAGGAAAACAGGAAGTGAGGAAGAGAAAAGCGGCCCAAAGCTCCCGTGGGAAAGACGAATACATCAATCACAAAGAAATCCAGGATAGGGGTTAGTGAAGCAAAGAAAAAGCTGCAAAGCACAAACCCTGGGCTGTGTCCCAAATCACATACCTGCATGTACTACATAATCAATATGGATTTTATCGTTTAACATACTTTTGAGTGCATAGCCATAAACAATGTAGTATGCATCTTTTCAGACACACTGTTACCCAATTATCATGTGGTATGTACCGTTGGATGCCAGTATGGGCAGGACCCGTTCCATAGGGGGTGTAGTAGATTATAGATTATCATGATTGATTATGTGTGCCGTTATTAGAGTAGATCATGTGTTCATTGATTATATTAGGAGGGGTTTGCCCAGGTCACATTAATAGTGTCCATGTTAACTCATTGACTGCTTTCGTCTTACTGGATTGCCTGCCACGATTTTCGTTCCTTTTAATGTGGGAGTGTGCGTGATCCGCGTGCACGCCGTGGTCTGTTCGCAATTACAAAAGACCCAATCTTAATCCATGCTACCGTTGCTGAGCTAGGAGCAGTGTTGTGTACATAGGAAGTAAACGGAGGCAGGAAGTGGTCACAGAGAAATGGAGTTGTTCCGGCCAAAAGAATGCAGATCCGGTTCCGTTTCTGGTCCCACCCGGAAGCCCGAAGCACTATCTTTGGGGCACTTAAGCACCTTGGATCGGGGATCCGATTTCTGATTGTTTTTAATCAAATCTAATTAATCTAAACTCTGGAAACTTGGGCCTGGGCAGTCAGAGACATCGGGAAACACTCTGGAAACTCAGTCAATGAGTTAAACAACTAATCATTGGTGTCTGGGGCAAGTTACGTGACGCCAACAAAAGCTGTTGTGTTGTTTTATTATATATACCGGTAGTGCAGTGCACATTCGTCAGGCAGATGTTTTTCTTCCAATTTTGCTGACAAATTAATTCTCTCTGGTTTTGGTTCACACACACAGTCAGAAAAACACAGAAGAAGTCTGGTCCTGTCACAACTGGCCCAATCGAGTGAGCTGCATGCTCATTCCATCCACTGTTTCGACAGTTTCCCCAGATTTCTGGAGTGAGATTGGAGGGCTGGCAACACAACATGGTATAAAACACCACGAAATGCTAGGAAAGAGCTACATCTAGTGGCCAGCATAGACACTACACGTACATGTTCCCATTTCATGACCCATTTAGGCCTAGAATTAGTGAATGCTTTAACCAGTGAAAAATAGCAGATATACAAGCTCACAGCGCGGCACCGAGTGCAGCGCTGCGAGCTTGTAGATCTGCTATTTTTGAAAAAGTTGTGAAAATGTGTACAAATCTTTGAATATGTATTTTCAAAGCGAACGTGTGTAACTCAAATTTAGCTTCTGGGGGGGTCCCCGGAACTAAATATTTTGAGATGGGGGTCCGTGGCTAAATACTATCATTTTGGGGGTCCTTCACATGAAAAGGTTTGAGAACCACTGACATAGTAGTCTCTCAAGAACAGACTAACTGAGCTCCAGTTCAAGTGAAAAGGACCTTTTCTTTGACGATGGCTGGCCAGATTGCTGACATAGAAACATATGTTTTTCAAAAAAATCTTAGAAGGATTCAAAAGACACTTATAGAATCGGGTCAAAATTCGAATTTTCACGATTTTTCAAAAATAGCAGATCTACAAGCTCGCAGCGCGGCACTCGGTGCCGCGCTGTGAGCTTGTAGATCTGCTATTTTTCCAATAGTTAAAACATAAAATAATGATACCCGTTTTGAAGTTAATCACCAACATTATTATCCACTGCTGACCAGGAACAGGAAGCTGCACTCTTTTAGAGATTGGCATTGATAAAGTTTACCGATGAGTTCCAATATGCTGCCAGAGCGCGCGCGGCTCTCTGCATCCTGGCGGAACACGGTGGCATGTGGAATACTGCCCACTGTGATGAGCATGTGCAGAAGTTCTGGGGGTGGAGTCCTGAACGCCTGCTGTAGAAGCTCTAGAGCAGCGGTGACCACGTTGTGATCCCGGTGCTGCGTGTAGTGGAGGGTCAGCTCATACACCTGCAATCATGCACACACACATACAGAACAGAGGAGAACGTGGATATTAAGGTCTGAAACAGACTTAAAGGAGTAGTTCACCCCCAAAATGACTTTTTTTCTATTGATTAGTCACGCCATGGAGAGTAGAGTTCAATAATATTTTTCGTTTTTTGTCACATTCCTAAGACAAAAATTTGATTCGTGTAAATTTACCCCCATTGATTCCGGATGGGGACCCGTTTCGAAACGGGTCCCCAACTGGAACGAATGGGGGTAAATTTATTGTTATCACATTTTTGTCTTAGGAATGTGACAAAAAACTAAAAATATTATTGAACTCTAGTCTCCATGGCGTGACTAATCAATAGAAAAAAGTCATTTTGGGGGTTAACTACTCCTTTAATGTACACAATTACTTCAAGTTACGCATAGTTGATTCTCACACATTGTTGCGTTCTAAATTGTGTGTCATTCTTAGCGCGTGACCATGCAATGCATGCAATACACATAAAACATTAATTAATTACTTGCTGCTGGATCATGTTGGCTTTATTCTTTATGGCATGCTTACAGTATGCTTTTCTGTAATGTCGCTATTAATATTTGTAAGTTATTTCATGCTGGATCAAGTTCATTCTCTACTCCATTCTCTACTATATAATGGTAATCTCATCTCATCTCTCTCTCTCTCTCTCAAAAAAAAAAAAAAAAGTTTCCCTTTTTTTCTCCAAATGGGTTCCCAGATTTCTGTAATGGTAATGGACTGTTCCTCGGGAATGCGGTAGCCTATTCATAGGAGCCAATTTGTCAGTGGCACGTGTAGTTATGTTGAATAAAACTACACCAAGTTTACCTCTCTCAGTATGCAATGTGTATGTTCTATCTGTGTTGCATCAGACAGTTCTAGTGAGCACGCATCAGAGCGCATATCAGAGAGACTAAATTAATTTGTTGTAGGGTTTCCGGTAAGGCTCAGGCTAATACATTGCAGACAGGGCTGGGCTCAGGCTAGAGTTCTGGGCCCATGCAGGGCTCCAGTACACATACACATGCAAACATCATTTCTATCAGTCTACCTGCAGTAGCTGTTCGGGGGTGGGCTGCACATCAGCCTCTTTCCTCATAACTCCAAAGCTGCCTTTGAGACTGGTGGTGTTGACCTGCTGCTGCAGTAGAGGCATCAGGTAGCGCAGTGTTAACAGCACTCCGAGGATCAGGTGGCTGGGGTGTTCCTCATCTACTGGCACCAGCAGACCTAGCAAAGGGATGGACAGAAGGTGTGAATCAGGTGTCTAGTCTGAATGTGAGGAATGGGAAATCAGGATGTATGCCTACTGTGTGTGTGTGTGTGTGTGTGTGTGTGTGTGTGTGTGTGTGTGTGTGTGTGTGTGTGTGTGTGTTGGGTTTCCAAAACATGATCTGTAATTACACAATCCTGCAATGTGTTGTGCATCATGGCAGGATGGATGGGAGAGACAAATATAAAGGAAACTAGACTGCGCTCTAGGTGCAAACTTGCGGCCTGTGCACTCGTGGCCATGTATGTATGGCCTACTTGTGCGCCAGCAGAGCACGCCCTGTTATGTATATCTGTTGATGGTGACATCACCAAGAAGGCTGGTCCCTCATTGGCTGTTGATGATGTTGTCACCAAGATCCCCATTACAAGCAAACTGGCATGTCTTTTTCATTAACTTTAAATGCCAAATGTCACCGTATTTCGCTTTGTGGCCCCTTTTGATCAATGAGTTGGGCTCTTATTTCTCAAAACAACATGGGTAAGTTTCCTGATCTTTTCACACTATTTTTTTCACTCTTTTTTGTTGTTGTTGTAGTAGCCAATTATTTACCTTTTTTTGTCTTTATGTCAATTCATTCCCCCGCCCCAAACAAACATGTCTGTGTTGTCACTGCTGTTGTATCCCACTACTGACTCGCCTGCCAGTGAGGAGCCCCCACCGGGAGGACTTGGGTCCTTCGTCCTACTCCTCCCGCCCCAACACTACATACAGTACATGCAGCGACAAATCACCCTCCCAACATCCCTCCCCGAACACGGCCACTTGTGTTCACATAGAAGCCCGACAAAGCAAGATGCACAATGGTGGATTTTAACCCACAACCTCCATGGTTGGTTTTCATTTCTCTGTACCGGAGCTCCACTCTGCACATGAACTGTGGCTCATATTACAAACTCATTCAGGCTCATTTCCTGGTACGTGTGTGTGTGTGTGTGTGTGTGTGTGTGTGTGTGTGTGTGTGTGTGTGTGTGTGTGTCGTACCCAGCAGTACATTAAGCAGCCATGTATAGAAGTAGCTGCTGCGTCTGGAGTGTTGACACACACTGACGGCTGAGCTGGCTGCTGTCCTTCTGATGGTGGGGGAGCTGGACTTCAGGCTGGCTACCAATGACTTCAACAGCACCTGACACATACATTACATTCAATAAGCAATTTGTTTCCAAGATATCCTTCAAGCTTCAGGTCGTGTAGTGAGCTTGTAGATCTACTATTTTAGGCATACAACTAAGTATAAATTAAGCATTAGCCCTCCACAGTGTATGAATGTATATATAAAAGAGCATCTAACTGGAGCGTCCTCTACTATTGTGTTGCATAATCAACTTAGGTTTGGAAAGAGATTCATTTCATTTAAGAGAGGGCAAATCCAAAGATAATAATACAATTATTTAGGAGTTAACTTATCATGCAATGTAACCGATTAGTAATATGACATAACAGGTGTGTAGCTGTGTGTGCATTAGACTGCACCTTGATCTCGCCATCATTGGCAAAGTGCCCCAGGGCAGACATGATCTTGGGCATGGCTGCAGCCAGCGTCTCTTGTACAGACTCCTCCTGTCGCTTGGTGATTCTGGTTAGGCACGGCAACAGGTTAACCAAGTAGGGTCTGGAGAAAAAGCCAGGGTGGAGCAAAGGGATGGAACCGCCATGTGTGGAGATAGAATAAACGAGAAGAGAGAGATGACGTCTGTGACAATACTGCTACCGGAATGCAAATACAAATAAAAACAAATTAACCGTTCTATTCCAGTGTTGCATTGAGCATTTATACCTGCATTTCTGTGGTCTGATGAGGTGGGCAAGCTCTGCAAACCTCCAGAGAGCTGCCCTCAGGCTCCGAGAGGCACCATTCTGCCAACGATACACATACACATCATCAACCTACTTCACCGCCTAGCAAACACCATGCATAGGGCACTTAAACTTTCACAATGCACGTGAGAATAACCCCAGACTCTAACATGATGAACAGGATTCATTTTCAGCAGTGATATTCATTGTGAACATACCTTTTTAATCTCTTTGTACAGCTCCAGCTGTAGTCTAGGCAGGTTGGAGTCCATCAATGCCTGTGGACAGATTCATTCACAAATCATTGTTCAAGAATCCCAAAGCAATGCATTTTATACCATATTAAAGGGAAGTTCCGGACTGGCCATTTTACCACGTTAATCTGACGATGTTGATGTCCAAAAATCTATCTGTAGCGTTTTTAGTTTTTTTTCCCTAGTCCTCGGCAGCTCAAACCGCAAGCGATTAGATTTATTGCAAAATTGCTTATTTGCATCGCTTGACAATTCCTTTTTTTTGTTTACATCTGACTTTCATATTGGCGCTGCTGCGAGTGAGCAAAAACACTACATATCCCATGATGCAACTCGGCCGCAACCCAGGAAGCATACAAATCTCCATAGGCTCCTATTCATTGCTGCTGCAAAGAAACGGCTTTAACGCCGAAAGGTTTCATGTCTGTGGCATAGATACAAAGAGGAAAACTCTCAATAGACCCCTCCCATCTCCGCTCAGACCTAATTCGGTAGAAAGTGTCATTTTTTCCCGCCTCTACCACTGGTTAATGGATGGAATAACATCAGATTGCCATGAGAAAAGCACTCCTCAGAAATTCCCCTTTAAATAAAACCTGTGCAATGTGCATCAGTCAAATCAATGATTGACAAGTGTAATTTGAAAGACAAAAAAAGACTGAAATGATTTAACATAATAGTATTATAGGTCCTCCTCACTTTGATAATTTTGTTCAGGCACTCATCAGCCACCATCCGCACATCTGATTCACTGTCATCACTGCAGAGCAGAAACATCTCCATGGCGATGCCCAGGAGTTTCTGGAACTCAGGAGACGTTCTGATCCCAGAGCCATAGAGACAAAAGCAAAGGGAGAAGAGTCATTACAGAATGACAAACAGAAACACAGTAGAACAATCCCAATTAGACCAAGAGTAGCTAGCATGTTAAACATATAATTGGTGGGGACAGGATGTGTCATTGAGGCAGCTTATTGATGATTATGGGCATTGTATGGTAGTTGCATGCTATGGCTACCTTCAGAGATGGGCAGTATTTGAAATACATGTACCGGTATTTGAAATATGTATTTGAAATACTTTTTCATATTTTTAAATACTATTTGAAAAAAATGTTTGTATTTTGAAATACAAAAAAGTATTTCTTACAGCTTGCCTTCCCTACTGTCGGTGGACCAGAGAATGAGCCTGCAGGCTAATTAAGAAGATGGAAACTACAGAGTAGAGGCCCAGGCTTGCAGTTTCACTTTACAGTTACAATATTATGTTCATGGAAAGGTGCGTATGATAGCGAGAAGTGAGTGAGTGAGTGAGTGAGTGAGTGAGTGAGTGAGTGAGTGAGTGAGTGAGTGAGTGTGTGTGTGTGTGGGTGTGTGTGTGTGTGTGTGTGTGTGTGACAATGTTAGTCAACAACACGGAGGTCACCGATGATGTGTTCAGCTCAATCAGGAAATGTATGTGAAACAGGCTGAAATCTTCAGCAGTGAACTTCAAGGCTGTGATATATAAAACGTGGCATGTAATTTGTTGTGTGTTTCCATCTGCACCTTGACTAAAGACTTTGGAAATGATATGACACAGACCATTTCAAACAGGGTACGTAATTTAAATTACCATCAGTAGAACAAGCAGGACCAGATACAGAAATCTGTAACCCACCATCAAAATGCTTATAGCTCAACACGTCGCGAGCTTGTAGATCGGCTATTTCTACTATCAATGTACTTTTTTAACACTTCCGGTGCCAATCTCGTCCAGGAATGTGATAAGGGGGAGGGGGGGTGGCTCACCACGGCCCTGTTAACTTGTCCAGAGACAAGTTAACTGGTTACCAGGTAAACAGTCGCTGCTGCGGCTGCTGGTGAGCGAAAACACTACATATCCCATGATGCAACTCAGGAAGCATACAAGTTCTATTTGTTTACAGGGCTCTTCAAAATAAAGCTTAAGTGATTGGCAGCACTCTACAGCCAAATAATTACCAAGATAATGGCAGCCCAAGTGTTAAGTAATAAGCATAAAGTCAAATATGTCAGTCATTTCTTTGTATATTTAGGTTATGTGTCATATCTGCCATGCAATTTCAAATCCTACAAGCCAAACAGAAATGTAATTGTCAACAACAAAAACACAATTAAATCATTAATCGCAAGTGTTATGCCTCATTCACACTACAGATATATAGTTGAACGTTTTGCTTGGTAATTCAATGTAATCTCAATGGAAACCAGCTTTAAAGCTTTCAAAGCTTTGTCCTGAGCGTCTCCTCTATCTTTAAAGCTGGTTTCCATTGAGATTACATTGAATTACCAAGCAAAACGTTCAACTATATATCTGCAGTGTGAATGCAGCATAAGAGTGTCAATTAATCGTGTATAAAATCTCACAATGGTGAAATCTATAGCTCAGATACTGCCAGGCCTACCTACCTCAAAGACTGAGCCACAATGTTCTCACATATTGTCAGGCAGTGGGTCACTCTGTCCTTCTTTGTGGTCGCCTGCTCCTTTTTCCTGCGGAAGGACAGAGGTACGGAACATGAGGAGAATTGAAAGTAAGAAAGAAAGAAAGAAAGGAAACGGGGAGAGAAGAAATTGAGGAGATAAAGTGTTGCAGGGTTCAGAAACAGAAAGAGTATATTTGTGAAATTCAGGACATCAGGAAGAAGGCAACAACACCATATTTAGATCCCTTCCTTCTCCAGAAAGAAATCCACTGCACAACTGGTGTATTACAAAAAAGGAAGGCCAGCTTTGATTTCAATCTATTTTTTTTATTTTTTTTTCAAAATTTTTATCCCACGATTTTTGTAACCCATTTTTTCACCCGGTGCCAATTGCCTAAGCTGTGATCCTGGGCTCTACTCTCCCTCTGACAACCTGGGGAGGGCCCCGAACTGAGCTCATGCTTCCTTCAATGCATGAGGAGTGAGCAGGCCGCTTCTTATCACCTGACAGGGGGAGCTTCCCCGGTTGGACGTAGCGCGTGGAAGGAACACGTTATTCCAACCAGTTCCATTCCCCTCCATCAGGCGCCCCGGCTGGCCAGGGGGAGGCTTTATAGAGACCAGGATTACTGCATGTTTTTGTGAGGGTATCTACCCTAGGAGACACGGGGAGAACATGCAAACTCCACACAGAAAGGCCCTTTTGCCAACCCCACCTAGGGTGTGGGCACTGATGACGCAGAGGAGGGAACACGCCCCCAGCACCCACAGTGTCCCCCGGCGGGAATCGAACCCAGGACCTTCTAGCTGAGGCGACAGCACTATTGACTGCGCCACCGTGCCCCCTTTGATTTCAATCTAAAGCAGAGGTTTACCTCAAAGACACAAGCTCTTATCTCACAATGAGACAAGAAAGGCAAGATACTAATTAAGATAATAAAAGAACATACCAGTCTAATTTTGACTTCCCACCATTGACAGAGATAGCCCGTCCAACTAATTTTGTTTGCGCAAGTATATAAAGTGTACTGTATATTTTAATAGATTTCGGTTTACATTTTCAAACCTCATTCTCTGTAATTTATGTTGAAATGTGTGAAAGCACTGTAAGAGACTTTCCATTTGCTTGGTATAGGTAAATCACCCTTTTGAAAATCACTACACTTAAAAAACTACAACGACAACAATACTATTACTGTTAAGCCAAAGTTTAATACAAGTTCCTTACAACTGCTGCATTTCGAACTAGAATTTGAACTTGAAAGAGTTACAGCTAATGTTCACTAACAATTCCAGGTGCATTCTGTAATGTATAGTGCAGAGGTCTTCAACAGGGGGTCCGAGGAGGTACTGCTGGGGTTATAGCCTATGATTATACATATGAAACACAACATTGAAGACCCCTGGTAAAGGGAATATGGACAGAATGTAAGCAAACAAGAAACAAGATATCTCACAAATAAAGCAATCTTGGGAAACATGATCGAGGTTTAGGTGGATGATGTTGAAAATAAACAATGAATGGCATGTACTGTAGTAAGACTGGCGTGGTCCTTAATTTCTGCCAAAACTCTACATTATTATCTTCAGCTTCAGATTACAGTTCCATTCATCTCAAATCAACCTGCATATAATAGAGTAACGAAGTCATGAGGTCACTCGCTCATCCTCCGGTTTGCGGAAGTAATTTCTCTATGGAGAAGAACATTGAGTCATCTTAGAATCGTCTCATATGAAAATTGTGGTCCAAAAAAAAACGGTCTCTGCGATATTGTCGGGTAGGTGGCTCTGTATGGTTTATGATAGTCAGTCACTCATATTTGATACAGTTTTTCTGGTGAAAAAAGTAACTAATTCGACGACAGTAACATTAGCGGGTTTTCTCACCATCAGTTGATTCTTCATATCCATATGAGTCAAACCACTGAGATAATTTGTATATGTTTGGAACACAGTTCTTATATGACGCGATATGAAAAAAGTCTTTGGGAATTCAGAATGGGGGGAAAACGGGACCCAGGTAGGATGTGTAAATGACGTCAAACTTCGCAGCTCTATATATGAAGACTAAGATGTCAAAGTTTCCATCTCGAGATGAGTGGGATTCTGGGTGATAAAAAAACGTCTGACATGAGCAGGACGTGGGAGTTTTGACAGCTTTACAGGGAATGTGGCATGTGGGAGCATGCCTCTGTATTATCTTTGTGTGTGTGTGTGTGTGTGTGTGGCCATGGCAAGAGAGAGACTGTAAGAGCAACCAATGTGACACAATAATTGTTTTATAGAACAAATCAGGGATAAGTCCATGGCTAAATCACCTTAGTAGGCATTCTGCTTAACTGGTGAAAAATGCTGGCCTGAGAAATGCATGTACATATACCGTACATGCATTTCTTCACTTTCCCTGGCTAAAGGGAGTGATAAAAGTCTTTTCGGGTGA
Organism: Nannobrachium achirus; assembly: GCF_963921795.1. Taxonomy (NCBI): domain Eukaryota; kingdom Metazoa; phylum Chordata; class Actinopteri; order Myctophiformes; family Myctophidae; genus Nannobrachium; species Nannobrachium achirus. Next base: position 35,631,440 of record NC_137812.1, on the reverse strand, counting down.
TTATTGATAAGCCCTATGGCTGGTATGACAGGTAGCAAGTTAGTGCAGGCAAATGTGTTGCAAATGACACAATGGGTTACCTCGCTGTAGATTACAAACATGGCCACAAGCCCACCACAGTTGAAAACGTTTAATCTTCTTCTCATCTTTGTGAGTTTGACTAAATGTTATATGTGATGTGATGAAACAAGAGTTGTTCCTCAGAGACACTACCCGAAGACCATGCATGAAAGCCCAAAATCTCCCCTGGTCAAGTGGTAAAATATTTGGGCTTAGAGTCCATTACATCTATCTATGTGTACTGTAATACAGGCTTGTCAATGCTCCTGGATTACCCAGGAGTCTCCTGGATTTTGACCCCATCTCCTGGGAATCTCCTGGATTGGCAAATCTCCTGGATTTCTCCTGGATTTGGTATCAAACTCCCAAAATTCACCAGAACACAGGAAATTACATCTACTATGTTGAAATTATATATCTGTTAAGAGGTTTTGGGGAGAGGACCCCCAGACCCCGGTTGGGGAGTTCCGTGCACCCCCCAAAAAACAAATCTCCTGGATTCTGACCGTCCAATGTTGACAAGTTGTCAACATGTGTACATGCATAGATTAGGGTTGTCAACTTGACAACCCTAATCTATGCATGTACACTAAGTACAGTCTGTACTTGGTGTACATGCATAGATTATACTCCAAACGGGCATACGAAATCTACTGGACTATTTTGTACTGGATATTTACTGTGGTTGTGTTAACCATGTTTGGATTATCATGGTGCAAAGATAATTCCTGTGACGAAATGTCTTTCAGAAACCAGCAGTCATATCATGCACGTGCTAAATCAGTGTGACACGCGTCCTCTGTAAAGAGCAGCGCACCACAGACTGCCTTGTTCCATGCCATGGTGATCTGTAGGGCATTAGATCATAAGATCAAAGAACCCCTGAAATCTAAGTCTTATGCAATGAGAGTCTTATTTGTTTATGTAGTATATCCAACCTATTTAACATTATGACTGTCTTACACGCTCATGCAAACCAAATTTCCCATTTAGGAGGAAAATGTACAATTATGCATTTCACTTGACCAGTGAACACAAACAACCCGCCACTATTACCATCACAGAGCCTACCAACACTTTTCTCTTGCCAGTTCTGACGAAAGGCAAGGGAAGAAGCAGAGTAATGGTACCTAGTGTCAGGGATGGTTTAAGATGGGCTGGGGGAGGAGGGCAAGTCAAAGATGCTGTTGTCGTTACTACTAGAGCCTATCCACTGAACCTAAACCAAATCACAGTAGAGCAGGCTACTGTTCTAACACCACTATGTGGAGGCCTGTCTAGTAAATCGTGTCCCATAAATCAATAACCAAAGCAAATCCAGTCTGTTAATGAAGCTGGTGTCCAAGACAGCTACTTTGGCAGGTGCATGCATGCGCATTTTAGCTAACCAACGTTTGCTGCGTTAGTTAGAAATGAACGTTATTTGTCAGGTGAGGGTATAAATGTATGTATAACATACATGCACATCTCTAGCCTGATGACTAATAGTATATAAACCAGATGCATTGAATGTGCCATTGACGACTAGCTTGCACTTAGCTTAGCTTCCTTCAGGTTGGTAGGTGTTGGTAAACCCAACACAACCCCAGTATAAACGGGGTGTGCTAGCCTAGCCGGGGAGCAGTGCTCATCATGGGACAGTGTTGACTTACTGTTTCTGGACCATCTCCTCGGCACTCGGCGGTCCCTGCTGCTGCTGGAATGACTTGAGAGACTCAAAGGCCTTCATCAGCTTCTCCATGGTGGCCATTTTAGCAGCCAGTTGAGTCGCTAGCTTAGGGCTAGCTTTAGCTGGCTAATATTTACAATTGGGGCTTATGGCTATCACGGTGGCGACAAAACAGCAAGCAGACTGGGAAGTGAGCGGCGGGCAGCGGCAGCACTGCTCGCAGACAGCTACTGGCGACGCTGCGCCACCGTGGTGTTTAGTGGCGGACAGCTCCTTTATTTCTTCACCATAGAAGCCGTTAATGAATGGGACGATGCCGCTTGATGAAAAGCCATCTTCTTTTTGATGATGTACGTCGTTGTTGTTGCCCTGGCTGACAAATTCTCACAAGGAAGTGGGAGATGTGACAGTTTGACAGGGGGGCGGGGTGCGCGACGGCAGGGGCCAATCACGCCGGGAGTTTTCCCTGACGGACGGTGGGAAAGAACCAATCGGAGGGGCGGGGAGGGTTGTTTTTTAGAGTCACGGGGTTGCTGCTGAGAATGCGTGCAGCTTCTCTGATGAGGAGATCATAGGCCTACTGAGTATTACTGACTGACTGTAATGCTTGCTTCTCAAACTTTTTGTGTCAAGGACCCCCAAATTGACACTTTAATATTAGCCCGCGGACCCCCATCTGAAAAGATGCCCAGGGACCCCCATGAGATTTTTATGGCTCTAGCAGTGATTCCCAACTATTTTAATTTCAAGGAACCCCAGTTTGACATGCATTTTAGGCTTTATTATGGCATTTCTAAATCTCTGAGAGTTACATACCCATTTGGTTCCTAACTATCATTTAGCTGGGTACCCCTGGAACTCCTTCAAGGACCCCTGGGGGTCCCCGGACCCCACTTTGAGAACCAATGATGTACTGTGTACCTGCTGCTGTGAGAGTTCTCAGTTATCTCATCATGTGAACGTGAAACAAAAGGAGGAAAAAGGAATTCTATTCTCTCTTACTACAGGCTTACTACAGTATACACACACACACACACACACACACTGACAATTATTCCAGCTAGTGCACAAGGGAGAAGGGAAATACTCAAATCTGTATACCGGTACGCTACTGTAGCCTACCGCAGGCAGCCTGAATGAATTTGAATTTCCCACGATCTATAAAAGGTCTAGACTAGAGAAAAGGACCTACAGTGGTATTGAGGACCATATCCAGACTAGAGGATGACAAGGGAGTGGATTTTCACTCCTGTCCCGTCCCACTCCCGCAGAAAAAATCCTGTCCCATCCCAATCCTGGGCCAGAGTAAAAAAATAAATCCCGTCCCACTCCTGTACAATAACTCCTGGTCCCATCCCGCTCCTGGTCAAAATCACTCCCGTTCACATCCCGCTCCCGAAAAAATATAAAAAAATAAAATCGCGCAGATGTTTTTCTATTTTGATCCATATTATATTTGATATCATGTTTATTATTATATAATGTATAATTTTATAATGTTTGCAGTTCAAAGACCTCACTTTCCTGTGCAATTTATTTCTGTGATTTGATGAACTGGTCTGGGATGATTCCCGCTCCTGCCCACTCCTGTTGATTTTCATTCCTGTCCCGTCCCGATCCTGGCATTAATACAAATTTGACTCCTGTCCTGCGGGAATCCCACGGGACCCACGGGACCCGCGGGAATTCCTGTCAAATGTCATCCTCTAATCCAGACACCATCAAAAGTGTACAGATCCTTCTCAAAAAATTAGAATATTGTTTAAAAGTTCATTTTCTTCTGTAACATAATAGATCTTTTTAAACTTTGATATATTTTAGATTCATTGTGCATGCAGTGAAATATTCAAAAGCTTTTTTGGTTTTAATTTTGATGTTTATGGCATACAGCTCATGAAAATCAAAAATCCATGTCTCAAAATATTAGAATATTCCACACAGCCACTCAAAAGAAGGATTTATAATACAGAAATGTAAAAGTTGTGAAAGGTTATGTTAATTTATGCACTCAGTACTTTTGAACAAATTCCTTCATCAGTGGGGCGTGGCATGAAGGTGGTCAGCCTGAGGTACTGCTGAGGTGTTATGGAAGCCCAGGTTTGCTTTTATAGAGGCCATAAGCTCATCTGTGTGGTTGAGTCTGGTGTCTGTCATCTTCCTCTTGACAACACAACACAGATTCTCTGTGGGTTTCAGGTCAGGCGAGTTTGCTGGTCAGTTAAGGCTAGTAATACCATGGTCACTACACCAGTTACTGTAGTTTTGGCTCTGTGGGCAGGTGCCAAGTGCTTCTGGCTAAAGGAAATCATCATTTCCTTAAAGCTTGTCAACCTACAGAAGTGCAAAGTGCTCTAAAATCCCCAGGTAGATGGCTGTGTTGACTCTGAACTTGATAAAACACAGTGCACCAACACCTGCAATACAATGCAATGCTGGTTTTGCCCACACTGCGTTTTATCAAGTTCAGAGTCAAGACAGTCATCTACCCAGGGATTTTAGAGCACTTAATGCTTCCGTAGGTTGACAAGCTTTATTGAGATGATTTATTTTAGCCAGAAGCACTTGGCACTTGCCCACAGAGCCAAAACTACTAAAAGCCAAAACTTATGGCCTCTTATCAAAGCAAACCTGGGCTTCCATAACACTTCAGCAGTACCTCAGGCTGACCACCTTCATGCCACGCCCCACTGATGAAGGAATTTGTTCAAAAGTATTCCATACAAAGTACTGAGCGCATAAATTAACATAACCTTTCAGAACTTTGACATTTCTGTATTATAAATGCTTATTTTGAGTGGCTGTGTGGAATATTCTAATATTTTGAGATATGGATTTTTGATTTTCATGAGCTGTATGCCATAAAAATCTAAATTAAAACAAAAAAAAACTTTTGAATATGTCACTGCATGCACAATGAATCTAAACTATATGAAAGTTTAAAAAAAATATTATGTTACAGAAGAAAATTAACTTTTACACAATATTCTAATTTTTTGAGAAGGATCTGTACAGGAATTAGTGTGGTTGCTATAGGCAACACACTTATAGAGGGTATGCGCGTGACATCATCATACCCGAAAGTTATGCAGGAACGCCTACTGAGTGGCAGCCCATACATCCAAACAGAAAAGTCCTATCTAATTGCATTAAACAACGTTAAACAATGTTAAACTCATTTTGCTACTTGATTTGCCACTTTCTGGATGCGCATACCCTCTATTGTTCTAGGTCCGAGAATTGTTTGCCAGCAAAGTTAACCTGCTTTTTGTTAACCGTTGCACAAAAGAAAATTAAGCTTTTGGTCATCACAATATATAATATAATGGTATTAGACAGAATTAATTGCCCAGTAGATTCCTCACAACTCGCGTCCGTGCAACCACACTTGTAATTTCCCAGAATTGCACCTTTCTAGTTATTGGTGAGTTTAATTGGGATCAAATAGCCCCCTCACCCCACACACACAGACACACTGGTTTATAAATACCAAATACAAAAAGAGACAAAAAGTATGTTTTTATACAAACGGCAGTGTATTATTTCATAATTACAAATGTCAGATATGGTACAACAACCAGTGATACAACTTGTACAAGAATTACAATGACTGCAGTGGTTGAACGACATGACTGTACAAAAAAAAAAGTAAAGAAAAAAAAAAGAAAAAAGTAAAGTCAAAGACTCTGTTTGAATACCAAGAAAATACATCAGTCCTTCCTTCCCTCCAGGAAAATTGATCTGATCTGGACTGATGAAAGCGAAGCGCCGGTTAGCTTCCAATGATATATCGGGATTCGGTAGTTATTATCTCACACAGGTAGAACAGACACTGCCTTTTAAATACCTCTGGTGAGTGACACCCCAGTTTTGTTTTGGATTTTGTGCGTGTGCGTGCGTTGGGGCACCATCACTATCACTACTTTAAATGAAGGCAGGAGGGAAGGAGATACTTGTATTCAAACAGGACAGTCAGCTGGTCATCTTGTCATTTATAAAGTTATATCCTCAGATACCAGTGTGATATGTTGGCACTAGAAGATCATCATTTACATATACAAGGAACCTGAAGTTTTACAAACCAATACATGCTTGAATAATAAAACATATGTATTTTTTTTCTCCTTTTCTTTCTTTTTAAACAGGCAATACAATGCACTTAGTGCAGACATTCAAAAAAAATGAGCTGTTTAAAGTTCCTTTTTATGTGTAGGACGTCTATCAGAATGGAAGGAGGGACAGAGGTTGAAAACAAAAATGTTTGAGTGTGAGGATGTAACAGATGATAATTGGCACATAGAATAAAGGCTGTCAGTCTTTTGTTAAGTTCTTTAGGGAAGGACAAACAAAGAATACAATTTGTTTGTTTAATCGTGCTTTTGGTATCATTGTCAAAAGGGTAAAAGAGTCAAAGACACATCCTATAGTCATTATCAAAATACACCTTAGTGCAATGAAACTAAACATTTCTTTACTGCTATATGGATGGCAAACACCTTTTCCTTGTGTACCATTGTGTGTGTACAGTAGTGTGTGTGTGTGTGTGTGTGTGTGTGTGTGTGTGTGTGTGTGTGTGTGTGTGTGTGTGTGTGTGTGTGTGATAAAAAGCTTAGGTACATGTTAGAAATACATCATTTACAAGGTTTTTGAGGCTAACAGCTAAAAGGCTAAAATCTACATCCGCAAGAGAAATTGGCTTTGAAATGTGCCTGAGAGAAAACAAAAACAAAAAAATATATACGGTATACTGTATATGTATATAACAAGACACTTAGAAACTCAAGTGACGACAAGCCAACCACTGGAGCTTGATGCACTATGACAGTCCTGATCTGACAAATGGAATGTACTGTAAGGGACAAGGATTCCTCAACCACCCAAGTCATCTTTTGAAATCTATTCGAAATTTTGAGATCTACAACTGTACCATTTTTCTAAAAATGGAATTCAAACGCCTATGCAAAGTGTTAAATGATCAAATGTTGTCATAACCGTTTTCCATTGTGCACAGACATTCTGAAAAATCTGCATACCGGTAGTCAAATTTGATCAGTTTAGATACTTGAACCCTTACTGAGAAAATTAGTGTGGCTGATTTAGATTTAGATTTGTATTAATCCTATATGACAAATCAACTTCATTAAGTTGACATAAATCAATAGTTGTTTATGGATTATAGATACAGTATAATATGCACACACAAAGCCATCAGATCCAGGTCTGGTTTTCACAGCATTAAAACAGGAGTGGGCAGGGGCAGGTAAGGATAAATTATACCGTTGTCAAAATGGCTTAAGATGCATCTGAACTGCAAATATAAAGTACATAATATTGATCATAAGTGACTGACATGATCTATCATTATGAAACATACTGATAAACAATTTGACCACGACTGGTTGACCTGGAAGGAACTGACTCCTATTGTGTGTTATGAAAGTGAACACAAAATGTTATTCTACAAGTTGTTGCATTTTCCTGGACATAATGTAATGGTTATCTGTACAGGCTGGAGTTGTATCATAAACAAGTAATTCCTATGGAAGTGCAACAGATGGAATTTTGATGGAATAGGAATGATTCTTCTTTTTAACCACTTAGAAGGTTTCAAAATCGTTTTGAAATTATTTAGAAAATAACTGAACTTCTAGCTCACGACACTTGTGGGCTCGTAGATGTGTAATTTTCTTAAATGTTATCTATATTCTTTTGGAACATTCTCACCTATAATGATAAATAGGGGTTAAAGTGGTTAATTATTGGATTAGTGGAGGCACTGTGCTATCTGATCAACAGGCAAAAGGTGCATTAGGTAAACAGTCCAAATCAGGATGTTTCTTCTTTACTCATTCTGAACACTGAAGCTAGTTGGATATGAAAGCAATATGTTGTGTGAATCAAGCCTGCTTCAACTGCAAGACAGATCTGAGATATGGCTTCATCGTCACTGTCCTCACCATCCTTATTTAACTGATGTTCACAGTCAACTCTCTTACTTCTGACAACTTATGATATGGACTGAAAGGTACTGTAAAAGGGCTGTATTCATCTGAAAGAAGTTCTGTATTACACATGCAATCTTTTCACACACCAAAAAAAAAAGATTTTACCAAGACATCTGGGAAATGAAGAAGCATTAGATGTCCCTTGTGAGTGAATATCGTAACACACACATGTACTTAACAGTTGTGCCTCGCAAAGGACACACAAACGGCGATCAAAATGTGAATTAGTCTTCTGCACCCCTTCAAGCCTAAAAATGACTAAATAGGGCTGGCAGGAATGCTCACTGTCACTGCATGCATCATGAAATGACCATTTGCTTATGCCAATATCCACACACAGCTGCCTAATATCAACATCAGCCACACAGCTGCCTAATATCAACATCAGCCATCCATAGAGTACATACCCTTCCAGTCCAACCTGCCTATGGGATAAGGGGAGGGAGAGGGATTATCGTGGCGCAGACGTCCAAACCAACCACTTGTGTCATTTGACCTAAAGGTGTAGCTCAGGGGAACAAATGGATAGGTTTAAGCAGCATGGCACAAACATGGAAAATTCACTTGGAATCCATGCCTTTCATTCAGATTTGCTTAGGATACTATGGGTGTAGGAGGGGTAGTTTGGAACAAGGTGAACTTGATGTGCTAAAACATGTCACATTGGCCAAATCAATAACAACAAACGTACAGCACATACAAAACAAAGGCCATTATGCTACATAGAGAAATAAAATAAAATAAAAAAAGACTACTGGTACTGTGCTTCTGGGGGGGGGGGGGGGGGGGGGGGACTAGGAAGGGGGGGGGGGAAATCCTCGATACACATTTTCCATATTCATTCAAAAAGAAAAAGGAAATTAAAAAAACTGTTATGTATGCATTCAAGTGGTACTTTTATGGCTTTTTGTACAATACAACCTTTAGTGAAAATATACATCTAGACATAATTCAAGTACAAATGTACAAAATCTTTAAACTCATACTTTTTTCTTTAATTATAATACACTTTTAATACAGCTCATAAATACAGGTCAACATTCATCGAGTTCGTAAGATTTGCGCTCGGGTGGAGTTGTTGGTAGAGGTCGGCGGCGGGGGTGGGGTGGCGGGTGGGGGCGGGAGGAGGGAGGGGGAGTGGTTTAAAGTCGTGAGGGCTCTTCATTCTCATCGTCACTGTAGCCACTCTTAAAACAAACCTGGAGAGAGCCAAACAAATATTTGCATCTTCATTAATTGTCAACTGACTATCATACAGTATCTTTCCAACAGTTGTTACACTAAGTCCCTATATGTGCCATTGTACAATGAATAGCAAAAGTTGCCCATCTACAAGCTCACAACGCATTTCAATGAGATGAGCCGGTAGATTGTCTATTTTCGAACATTTTGATGACATTCGTCATTAAATGTCCAAAATAGGGACGCTGGATTGAAAGATATACCAATACTGTTGAGCATGAATTAATCTTTTAAGATGTATTTCAGGCATTTTGTGCGCTTTATTCCAAACATAGTGTAGAGAGAGAGACCGGAAACCAAGGACAAAGAGAGAAGAGACATGCTGGACAAGGCAGGGGTCAGATTGGAAGTCGGGTCCTAACGCTCCAAGGAGCATACAGACACCAGACATCCTAAATTCCTCCTTTTAAACAGAAAACTCAGATGTACAAGCTCACAACATGTTGACGCGTTAGGGGTTTTCAAATAGACAAAGTATATACTGTAAGTTCACAGTGGTTAAACTGATTCATTAACTCATTTTGCTGGGGACCCCCTGGGGTAACATGTTGAGAACCACTGATATAAAGTGAGGACAACCTGTTAGCAACCTTAAGCCCAACAAAGGAGCAGAGGGTTCCTCAATCACCCGTTAGTTGATACTCTGCCTTACTGCCATAATGGAGAGTTGATCCATATCCTTGTGCCAGCATATTTTTATAATCTGCATAATTTAATTAACTACTTAAATCCTATATACATATATTTAGACTGTGTCCCCCAGGGCTCTATCCTTGACCCACTACTTTTTGAGCGGTGGTAGACCGCTCCATAGCATGGCTGTGTGTGTATCCGTGTCTCTGTGTGAGTCTGTATGTAGCCCTGAGTTCCACAGAGTGACAAAAGAGGGTGCTGTTGAGTCTAGCCTGAGCATCAACTGCAATAAACACACACACGCACACCCGCGCACACCCGCGCACACACACACACACACACACACACACACACACACACACACACACACACACACACACACACACACACACACACACACACACACACACACACACACACACACACACACACACACACACAACACACACACACACACACAACCCCTCACTTGGGTTTGATTTTTTTTCCTAATCTACACCAAATCTCTTTGCCAAAAATAGACAATCTACAAGCTCACAACATGATGAGCTCATACATCTGCTATTTTTTCCACATGTTTGCCTATTATGACATGCCCAGAATAGCGCACTAGTAGACACTAGGATTGAAGTTAAAGGCAAAAACAATGAGGATCCAACTGGATATTGAGTTTCCCTGTGACCACAACCCTCCATTATTCGAACCTGCTTCTTACAGTGCATTTCCTCCACCTTCAACACACTATTGCCAAGGGTAACGTGATAATAAATACAGAAAGGAAAAATGTAAAGGCATAAACAAGGGGCTGAGATTCTCAAACCCCCCCCCCCCCCTCCCCAAGGGCACAGAATAGGGGAAAGGAAAGAAAGCCATTGTCCCAAGTCATCCTAAGCACCGTGTATACTTGGGAAGAGATAATTGGACATGAAAGCATGATCAGTCATATCCTGTTGCTTCTTCCTCACATGATCCCTGCAAGTTCACTGAGGACGAGGAGCAATGGCCTGTGGGGTGTATTTTTGCCTAGACAAGAAAAGGAGAAAAAAGAGAAAAGAAAAAAGGAAGAAGAAAGAAAGAAAGAAAGTACCTTAGCCCCCACCCCCTCGGACAGTAGCTGAGTGCTAGCACTTGCCTCTCTTCTGAAGAGGCGGTAGAAGAAACCTCTCTTTGGAGGAGGGTTAGGTCGGTTCACATCCAGGTCAGAGCACAGTGTCCATCCGTCTCGTAGACATTGATTTCTTTGAAGCACTCGCATCTCGATCATCCTACAGGGGGAGATGCCAAGTTACCACTTAAGCCCATATAGGTAAATAGCCGTTCTATCTCTGCTATTTTGGGGGATGAAAAGGAAAAAAATATATGTAATTTTTAATTTATTTTTGAAGACCACGATTGGTGTCCATGTTGTGGGAAATTCACTATGTTGGTCATATCGATCAAAGTGTTTTCTTTCACACGGAAAGAAAAATTGTTACCCCGGCTGTCCGTCGCTTAGATATGGGCCGGTGAAAAAAAGCATTTCTCATGCGATCAACGCGATTTGGAGAAAAATTCAGAGATAAAGCAGTTTTTCTGCAGAGCAATGCATTGAAGCCAATGGAGATTATTCCCTTCCTGAGACGTCATCACCCAAAGGATCTCGGGAGATTGAGGTTTCTTTCACCCGCGGGTCCCAATGACCCAGCGTGAGTGTTATTTAATATAAAACCATATCCCGACTTTTATCGGGAAAAGCACACCATGGCTGGGTTTGAAATCCTGGTCAGGTTGGCCTTAACGACCACATGAACCCTAGCGTCCTGTACAAGAGTGGACCTCTGACATAGACGCACTGCACACCCACTACAAGTTACATCTACTACCTTTAAACACAGTTGAAATATGACGCTATTTTAAAAGAACAATCTCTTCTGTCTTTTTGGGTCTCATCATTAAACACTTTCACAGCCTGCCAAAATGGCTGTTGGTGGATTAGTCGGAAATTTCTATTATTTCAGGAATATACCTTATGATCTGAGACAGCATTCATTTTACAAGACCATAATAGAGATACAACAACATGTCATTATTTTCACGTCTATGTTTACTCGTCCCAGCCAAAGTTGCAGCTCTGCATTGGCCTAAAGTGGGGATTTTAGCTGCTGTGCGTCCCCCCCCCCCCAGGAATGTTTTTCGTGCAAAACAGATGCTTGCAATGGATTCAGTATCATGAAAACCCCCTAGTTTGACCCCTCTTATGCTACTTAAAGCAGATTAATTTTAAGCTTTTTTTTCCCTGTAATGTAAAGTTAATGGGACACCAACTCTAGCGGCTGATAACACCAATTTAGCTGTGTCTAAGAAAGGGTTATCAAACCAAAATATAATCTACAGATATAGAGCTTTTCAAAAATGCATGGTAACCTTTGCCACCTTTTTGATACCGACAACTCGTATGGCCCATGGACTATATATCATATCATATCATAAATAGTTTTGGGGAGTCGCAGGATTGCTACTATTTTGTTTCAAAAAAGCTACAACTGCGAAGTATAACTCCTAATGAACACTAGTGGTTTTGTGAGCCAGTTTTTCCCAGTTGCAATGTTGCGCAACGCTGTACTAACCCTCCAACTGTACATACTGTACTTTCCCCATTTGTTTTGACAAACACATTTTTTTCTCATGCCAATAAAGCTCCTTTGAGTTGAGTTGAATTGAATTGAACCATTTATCTAGAGAACTGCCTGTAGGCAGATGGCTGAAGCACTGAACATCCATCATGGGTCAGGCATTTACAGCACTGTTATAAGTGTTGTTATGACAATCATTTAGACGTTTGCAGCCAATAAAGATGATGTTACATTAAGATAAATAACATGACCACCCATCTATGTTTACATGTTAATGAGAGTGGAGGGTCCATGCTATTCATTAATATTTCCACGTGTATAACCATTTTCAATGCTGCAGCACTACATTGTATTGTCTCGCTGCTGATAGCTATGACATCATCTGTCTGTGCTGCACGCAGTACCTCATTCTGCCAGGGGATGGAGACACTGCCTGTGACAAACTTGTGGTAGAAGTCATCATCGGTGGTGTCAAGGTTCACCCCTTTGACGGTGGAGAATTGCTCAATGTCCAGGACGTCTTTACAGTACACCGCCCGGGGCTGAGAGAGATAGAGAGAGAGGTACGCAGTGACAGAGATTAAACAAGGGAACGAGAAAGAAACAGTGTCATGTCTACTTTGAGGGGGAAAGACGCGAATCAAATCAAACAAATCCCCAAATACCACAAGTTTAATTTGAATAACAAAGATTCACACTCCTCTACCATCTTCTCTGCACTGCATAGTTTCAGCATAAGCCCCAAAATAGGAAATCTAGACAATCTCTTGCTTTCTTCTATTGATTTAACCTCTTGGTGTCATCTCTTTACTCTATTTATAGCGTGACGAATGTCATGTTTTTCTTCGAAAAGCCCTGTTATCCTGGAGAGAGTACGTAAGAGGAGCAGACCATGAGAGACAGTGGTAGCTAACTTCCACTGAGAGTGTTTATTTTGCGACAATGGTATTTCCTGTGTGCTTATTTTGAGCTATCAGGGGAATATGAACAGTGATTTTAGGGCTTGGTGATAAGAACAAAATCCAATATAAATATATTTTGACAATAATATCGTATTGCGATGACAATATATATTTTTTGTATTATTTTCTAAAAAAAAAAAGAAGAGATGGGTAGTAAATAACGACACTTCTCAGATGATATCTAGTCTAAATACATTGCCGATCCATACTTGTAATGTGCTATACCATTTGTTCTCAAAGTGACTCGCTAGGTTCCTTTACAGGGTCTAAATGGCCCATACAAGTCTCTGGTCAGAGTTAAGGGGAAGACCTTCAAATGTGAAAGTTTGGGAAACACTGTGCTATAGCCTAGTGTGCCATGTGTATACTGTGCTGATGCTTACGTCAGGACTGAAGGGAGGGTCCAGCATGTTTGCCTCCAGCCTTTTGAAGTTGATGTTTCTGAATATGGTGTGCTGCTTCACCTCCACGCCCCCACGCCCCTGGCACCCCAGCCGCTCTTTGGGGTCCTTGGACAGCAGCTGACCCACAGGAAGAGGAAGTGAAGAGCTGTGTTATGATTTCTTTTGTTTTCTCAACTTGAGTCAGTGTTACCCCCCAACCGGTCAACATGGATAGGAGGGGGGGGGGGGGGGGGGGGGGGGGGGGGGGGGAGTGGGACTGAGTTTAGTTTTTAAGCAAACATTTGTAACTCAAATTTTGCTTCTGGGGGGTCCCTGGAACTAAATATTTTGGTCCGTGGCCAAATACATATCTTTTTGGGGGTCCTTCACATGAAAAAGTTTGAGCACCACTGACTTAGAAACATAGGTTTTTCAAAAAACCTTAGAAGAATTTGAAATATTCAAATACTTTTTTTTTTTTTTTTTTTTTTTTTTTAATAGCAGATCTACAAGCTTGTATAGCTGCTATTTTTTAATAGTTAAAGCACAAAATAACGCGTAATAATGCGTTCCCAGTCAACCCCCTCCCCCTATGAAGAACATTTATGGGGGGCCCTGCAGTGAATCCTTGTACCCAGGGCCCAGAATTTGGTTTGACACCCTGAACATGGATAACAATGTTTTCCTTGATCCACTTCTAATTTGTTTAAAACAGAGCTAGTTCTGTGTCAGCCTCACCTCAGTAAATCCCAAAACACGGCAACACACACACAGACAGCGTAGGCTTATGTGATGTTGGTTAACTCACTGACAGTTTTATCGCCACTCTAATCCTCCCATCTCAAGAGTGGATACAAAGTGCATGTACACACAAACACATACAAAATGCACACCGTCCACACGTAATCCTCGTCGTGTGCACGTCTGACCCGCCATGATCACATAAGGGCAGATACAAATCGTCACACGTATTTTGCGGGCACACGACACGGGCAAAGCTTAAATCACAGCACTGACACAGTAAGAATAACAGAGCACCATCACTGTCTCCACCAGAGCTTCTGGATAATGTGATCAGCACCCCATCTACAGAGGCCTTGTCAAGTCCCTCAGGAGGAGTGCCATTGTTATTGGTTCAGTTTTCAGCAGGCACACTGACTGTGTCTGTTGTCACCCAAGCGGTGGCGGCAGCTTATACAACTGTACGTGTTGATACCACTTGCCTGCCTCCTGCTTTCTTCCCCTCATTCGCTCTCATGTTCTTTACTCCTCTTTATGCAATTACCCCCCTCTTTCTCTAGTTCCTGCAGTCCCATAATTGTTTATAATTCACCACAGGCTTCAAAAGCCAAATCTCATTCTCACTCTCTCCCCTTGACAGCTCAATTCACATGTCTATTTTGGTCTGTGGCGATATCCATCTGGGTGATAAAAGGGCAGACACCTCCATCTCTCCTTATTATGTTTCTTCCAATTCCTTCTTACACCCTTGTTCGACCAACTGACCTCCAACCCTGTTCTTCCTCTCCCTCTCTCTCTCTCCTTGGGGAGTCTTTTGACTCTGCTGAACCTGAGGTCAGAATGTTCCACAGCGTCACACAAATAAATGTCCCCTCCCCCTCTGCTCAGAACCAAAGCAAAACAGTGGTTCCCTCTTAGAGAGAATACTTCAGGGGCTGGGGTTTAGTGAGACTGTAGAGGAGAGAAAAGGCAAAGAGAAAAAGAGACAGAACTCTTCTCTGGCCAAATAGATAAATACATAAATACTAATCCAGGTATGGTGCACTAGTATACTAAGGCCTAGCCTGGAACCAGACCAATCCGCCTGGGCAAAAAAAAATTGCTCTTGGCAAATATGGGTCTGGCCCAGAGATATAAAAAGCTAGATACCTCTTCCGCCGCTGCAGTTCATTGGAGAGAACCGTCAAACTTGATAGGCAGAGCCACTCAAAGTGACTACAGGCCAATCGCAGCGGGACCTCAATTCAACCCAACGTCCCCTTCTGTGACACACGCGGAAGCGTCCACGCCTGCAGACATACAGTCTTGGAAAAGTTGCCTATCATCCAAGACGGACGCCCCAGAGCCGAAGGAGGCGTCCACCTTTTTATGTCTATGGTCTGGCCCCGCTCCTCTCCCCCCAAATTTGGGGGAACCAATCAGGGCACAGCATTGGTCTGGTCTAACCAATCGTGTCCAGAGCAATTCTTTTAACCCACCTGTTGGAAATGACAATTCTGCCCGCGAGTCCAGACTAATATCAGAGACGCAGTGAGGAATTAGTATGAGCAACGCCAGGCTAACTAAGGCCCTGTTCAGGCTGGCAGCAGAAATCCAGCCCAATTCCGATTTGTGGCCTATTCAGATTGGAGACACATTGTTTTCATGCAGTCTGCACAGCAAAAAAAACAAAAGAGGGAAAAAAAGGAACTTGGAAACAGATATTTACAAATCAGATGTGAAGTCACATTAATTTGCCTTGTTCAGACTGCATAAAACCAATCTGACTCCAAAGGATATCAGATTTAGGCTGCCTATCTGGACAGGGCCTTAGGAGAACCACTGCACACAACTCATAGAAAACCTATTTATCTTATAATAAGATAAATATCAACATAAAATGTTTCTCTAAGAACAATTTCATAGTACTGAACTAAATAAAGGGACATGCGTCACAAAGCATAAATACTTCAAATCCTCCCTCTGAAGTTGCCCGTAGCCTCCAAATGATTGTTCAAAGCCCTCCGTCTCTGAATCTGTCTTCAATCATGTCAGCATCCACATATTCTTTCAGAGTGCACACTTGCCCCTGGCTGTCACACAATGTGTCAAAGTGACCGTAATTCTTTAATGCCTCTCATCACTCATTTCTCACCTGTCTGCAAATGTCCTTGGCATCTTCTGAGAACTTATCGGAGTACTCCTCAGGGTCCTCACGCACTCGCCTGTCCACCTCCTCCCTCTTGACGCGCTCCTTGCGCTTGCGGAAAGGCGACTGGCCTTGAATCATCTCAAAGACCAGGCAGCCCAGCCCCCACCAGTCCGGACTGAAGCTGTAGCTCTCATTCTGGATGACCTCAGGAGCTGGAGGGAGTCACCGAGGGATGGAGAGAGGGTCAGAGGCAGGAGGTAGAGACAGAAAAACAATGATTACTTCAAAAAGAAGAATGGAAAGCTCTGCTTTCATTCTGGATCAACGAGAGAGAGAGAGAGAGAGAGAGAGAGAGAGAGAGAGAGAGAGAGAACGAGAGAAAGAGTGAGAGAGACAGAAAGGTGGCACAGAAAGGGAGAATAACCAGAACTCAATAAATCAGACTCAATAAAATGTATTGGGAGCATCTAAAGAAATGGAGGAATGTGCTGATAATTCTATCTTTTCTCAAGTAAATCTTTTTGACCTAGTACCTATTGACATTTTATTCAGATGCATGTGCA
Source organism: Nannobrachium achirus (assembly GCF_963921795.1). Taxonomy (NCBI): domain Eukaryota; kingdom Metazoa; phylum Chordata; class Actinopteri; order Myctophiformes; family Myctophidae; genus Nannobrachium; species Nannobrachium achirus. Next base: position 35,614,442 of record NC_137812.1, on the reverse strand, counting down.
TTCTCTTGGACGGCATAGAAAGTTACCCACAAGATCAAAGTGATTCATTTAATGGTGCTAAACATAAAAAAAAAAGTTTAAAGTTTAAACGGCTTAACACCTTCTAAGCCTGGCCGCACTCCCTCGGACTTCCTACTGGGTCCCATCAGCCAATCGTCTATTCCCGTACTTCGCCGTAATTTATGAAATTAATCATAATTTTTTGAAAAATACAGTCGCAGGTCGTGCTCTGTCTCTTTAAGAGATGTTGTGCAATCGGATCACGTCAGAAACGTGATGACGTCATCGGCTGGCTCTGCCACTGGCTCCACGAGCGGCCATTACGTTCCCCTTCACTGTGTGTGCTGCAGCCTGGTTTAGCCCATCCCCCCTAGTATACCGACCAGACGACAGGCGAAATCAAGGCTTCGGAATGAGTGGAATACATGGAATTAGATCGATGTGCGTGCGACGAGGACGTAATGTACTTTCGAACGCTGTTTTTTCTCGCGGATTACCCCATCTCGCTCCATGCAAATGAACGGCAGAAATACAGCCAGCAGCAGCTTCTAAGTAAGTGGCCGCCCAAACACGTAGTGTGTGCACGTCCTGCTGGCTTGCACTGAACGACCCGTGCGCGTTGTTTATCATTTGGTGTGTTTGTTTTTTAAAATATGTTTATAAATAAAACGCTGATTGCACGGCAGTACCGGGGTTCAGGGGGTTCTGCCGCGGCTTAGAAGTGTTTAAGTTCAAATTTATATTTAGTCATATAACTGTGTTGCTCGCTGAAAATAACACATTTAAAAGCTCACAAAACAATGATACAATGTGAACTTGTACTTCTTTGGCAAGGACATCATCACATAGTATGAATCTGGATTATTTTTCTTTTCAGCTTCAGCGTTAGTTTATGCTGGACACAAGAGTCTTGCCCCGCCCAGCTGTAGTCAGCTGTCAGTCAGCTCTTTTCCTATTCCTCATTCACATATCAGCTGGTCATTATGTCACACTGTCATACTCCAATCAACGCTCTCATTCAGTAGGGAAGGCTCCTTTAAATACTTCAAGCGCCAAAATAAACTGTATTCCATTTATGCAATAAATGGCTAAACCTACTTTGACGTGAGTGTTCCAGACTAAAAAAAAAAAGTTACAAAAATGTAAATGTCTCACATCGGAGAGGAGGTGAATGGCAATTATCAGAAAGGGAAGTGGTGCTGCATAAGTATAATTGCATCCATGTCTTACCCATGTAACCAACAGTTCCAACTCGCCCTCGTATCGTCTCTGCATCAGGGATCTGAACTGCCAGGCCCAGGTCTGAGATCCGGATGTGTCCTGTAGCACAAGAGACATTTTTACCAGACATAATTAATGGCTTTAGTCAATAAAAAATAAAAATAAAAAACATTGGGTTGTGTCATAATAGGCACATTTTTGGCGAAACAAGGTTAACATTCTGCAAAAATAGTTGAACATACAGTGAAAATAGCTTATCTACAAGCTCAGAACGTGTCGGGTTGCGACGGGTTTTGTAAGAAAAACAACTTCATTCTTTATACAAAAAGTCAATGAGGACACAAAGTTTGGATGTGTTTCTAATAAACAGAGCAACTGAATAAGATATCTCGTCAATATTTGTTGTTACATCATGGCAAGGTAACTTTACACAACTAGGGATGGGACGATAATGGTTATTATCGTGATAAAGGACACTCACAAGTAGAAGGATGCTACTGGAAATTGCAAGTATCTTTTCAAATTCCATTTGAATTTTCCCCATTCAAGTTAATGGGGAAAATTGCAAGTGTCTTTTCAAATTCCATTTGAATCCTCCCCATTCTAGTTAATGGGGAAAATGTATTCACCAATAAATTAATGTGGTCTTTGATGTCAGACATCTATGATGTCATTCATCTTCGTATTTGGTAAATGTTTAATTTTTAATTAAAGTCAAGGAGAAAATTAATTCACAAATACATTTATATAAATTAAAGCCCTAACAAGTAGAACTGCTATTTTTTGTCAAATGTCCCGCTCCAGCATAACGGATGTTGGGGTTCTTTTGATTATTGCGATATCATAAACCTCTACCAAAGACCTCTAACCAGTCAACACACAGTCTCCCAAAAGAGAAGAGGAGTTATGTTTTGGACAGAACCAGAGCTACACCATGCTGAGGTTGTGTCAAAATGTTTAAGTCACCTTGGAGTGGAACAGTGAGAGAGCAGGTCTAGATCTAGAACTTACCACGATCATCCAGAAGGATGTTTTCAGGTTTCAAATCCCTGGAAAACAAGCAAAAAAAAGATTCTCCATGAAGATTGTTTTTCTTTTTTATATCAAACAGAACTTCTATGCTTTTGAAAAATATGAAATAACTCTAACGCTGCCAAACAGCAGTGACACCACGGGAAAATGGTGATTAACACTAACTTGAGCAGAGAAGGGGTTGGCAAATGAAAGACATCAATCAATGTGGATAAACACAGGAGGGTTAAATAGGAAACGCCTCACACATTTTATTTTTGAGTGCCCTTTGTGTAAAACAAATAAACAGGCATAAGAAATAAAAAAGGGTTTCTCTTTGTTTCTCCTTTTCCCAAAAATATTTCAAAAAAGTTAAAATTAAGTTAAAAAACCACACCATCAATTAAATGCAAATGAGAATATACGTTTTAACAGTGGTGGATGTGATAAGTAGAAACGTAATGTTACAGTGAGGACACATCGGCTGCAGTGTGAGGAATATTTCACGACCATACACATTTACTGTTTAGGTTCAGTACCCCATAGCTTAATTTGATTGGCTCGGCAACAGATTTGAACCAGTAAACACACATAAAGGTGTCATACGTTTCCAGATCAAATCCAAACAAAGCTGGGGGAACCAAACCGGAAAAGGAAACAGAAAACTACAGTTATGCACAGAGCCTATAGTGATGAATGTGCAGGTGATGTAGAGTAACTAGGCTTGGGATGATCACCGAATACATTGCGGGAAGCTGTCATAGTTGTAGCGCCAATGGGAGGCAATCTGAGATTTTCTCATTCGTAGGTGAAAGGACTCTGTAGGGTGGGTGATGGCTGATTTCAGCAGTCACACTTGGCCTGAGTCAAACTAATTGGACTCAGAGCTAGGTGTGTGTGACTGACTAGACACCTGTTTGGCAGAGCTAATTGATGCACACAGTATAATCAGCCATGGTTTTGCTTTTTTTTAGAAGGATGTGAGGCACTCTCCCGAGATAACAGATGGGTCCAAAACGCAAGGATGGCAAGATGGATTGGAATTCGATAGACTGGGAGGTAATTCAAGACACTGTATGAAACCGCTAAATGCAAGCAGAAACATGCATTACAGGGTATGTGCCACATGGGGAGAGGAATAACCTGAACAGAGGGTGCTGATGCAGCAGGAAAGTAGATTGGCAGTTAAAGATTGGGTAAAGGCGTGGAAGTCATCTGAAGAGTAATGGCGACTGGGTGTGTGTTGTGGGAGTGTGCACGCACAGGATGGCTGCAAAAGAACCCGACCGCTCATCAGACGCAACTGAAATGCAGTCACGGCACTCACGTATGAAAATGCATTCCATCTAACTTTTAGCTGCATTTTTTCTCCCAGTGCGGAGGAAGAAGGATTAGGTGATATTTACGGTGAAATATGTACTCCTTGGTTTCTGTTGTGTGTAAACATAATTCTCAAACCAGTTGTCCTCGAAACCCTGCCTCCAGGGTTTGGGAATCTGTTGGGAATTGATTACATGCAACTGGTACGTCCAGTCTCAATGTTTCTAAACAACTAATTGGTCTAAGAGGACTAATGTAGACCTATAGGACAGGACGGGGAGGGTTTAAAGTGTGGGTCCTGCTCCTAAACCTACGCTAATATAGCTCAAATAGTCAAAAACTCAATATTTAGGGGGAAAATTAAAAGGCTGTGATCCTTACAAAACGACTAAAGCAAATGGCTAGACGGCATCACCTTTTGGCCATCTAGCACAGAATTAACTAATTATTTTTTTATAAAATGAGCTTGTCCACTAAATTGACCCTATGCTCATGGGACTAATGACATCACTTTTTGATTGATGGATTAGTTTATTGAAAATAAATTCAAACGGACACAATTACAAGAAGGCCCATAGGCTTGTTTCCATTGTGGTCCTTTTGGGGAAGGTAGGGATAGAAACGGGAGGTCGGGAGCAACGAACGAAAATTGCCATGAAATTTGTTTGACCGTCAATATTGTTGCCTAAACTAACAACAGCGCTCTCAAGATGCCACTCCCCCCACTGTGGGTCAAGAAAGTACTAAGTCAAACCTGTAGACTATTCTCTCGCGGTGCAGGTCCTCCAGGCCACAGCAGATCTCCGCCGCGTAGAAGATGGCCCTCTGCTCGTCGAAGCCCGAGTTGCCCATGTTGTATATGTGGAACTTGAGGTCGCCACCGTTCATGATGGTCAGCACCAGGCACAGGGCATCCTTGGTCTCATAGGCATAAGCTAGACTAACCTGGTGAGGAGTGTCGGGGGAGGAGGTGCGGGGAGGAGGAGTTGGGAGCAGGGAGGGAAGTGGTGCAGGAGGAGGAGGACATGTGCAACGGTCAGGAGACACGGTGGCCCACGACTTACAAGAGTGCAATTGTTTTCATGTTAATATTCCCGACAATCCCATTATGCCCCGAAAGCAAAATGCAAAGAATGTACACAACGTGTCAGAGAGAAGGGGAAACAGATGGACCACAAACACCGAACACACAGAAACCTCATCTCCAGCCCTCCCTCCATTACCTCCTGTCCTCTCGCTCTAATCCTACCATCTATCTCTCTCCTAGACCTCTTTCCCACCCGCCCGCCTCCCAGCCTTTCCCCTGCAGGTCAATGACACACAGGGTGTAGTGTAGTGTGTGTGTGTGTGTGTGTGTGTGTGTGTGTGTGTGTGTGTGTGTGTGTGTGTGTGTGTGTGTGTGTGTGTGTGTGTGTGTGTGTGTGTGTACTGTCAGGGGGATGTTGCTACCATCAGGAAAAATCCCAGCTGGTTCTGGCTATATGCACACGAAAGTGGGAACGATGGGAACGTTTTTTACGATGACAGTGAGTGAACTCCCCCCAAACACACACACGCACAAAGTATGCATATAAGCAAACATACAATCATATAGTGTGTACTGTGTACTGTACACACACAAGTAGCACGTGCGCACACACACACACACACACACACACACACACACACACACACACACACACACACACACACACACACACACACACACACACACACACACACACACACACACACACACACACACACACACACACACACACACACACACACACACACACACACACACACACACACACCCACCCACCCACCCACCACAGTTATAGAGCACTGAAGTCTGACGTAATTTACGCATACTAACTGGGTAACGTTTTTTCTAGTTCTCCCCATTCCGAATTCCCCTGGCTGTGTTTAATATTGCTTCATATAAGAAATGTGTTCCAAAAATAAACAAATGAGCATGACGGTTTGACTCATGCAGTATGTATAAAGCATCAACTGACGGCGAGAAAATGCTGATGTTACCGCCGCCAGATTCATATTTTTGCCAGAAACAGACTGTATCAAATATGAGTGACTGACTATCGTAAACGATACAGAGCCAACTCCCCGACAATATTGCCAGGCAACTTGTATATTTTTGGACCACGATTCTTATATGAGACGATTCTAAGATCACCCAATGTTATTCTCCACAGAGAAATGACTTCCGTGACCCAGGGGATGAACGAGTGACGTCAGGACTTCTATTCCAGTGGTTCCCAAACTTTTTAGCTCAAGACCCAAAAGGGAGATTAGACGTTTGCCCAAACTAGTGAAAACAGCAGATCTACACGCATCGCTTCACGCCGTGTTGTGAGCATGTAGATCGGCTATTTTTGCTACTTCTTTAACATTTGTTTTCTAATTGATGGATATTTCTTTGATTTCTTCATGAAATTACTTAGAAAAATCATGTAGAGTATATATTAATATTATATTTTTTATCATGAAAATCTTAGCTTTTTTGGGGAATGTATTATTTTTTTATGTTTAGAAATGACAATAATTCAAAACAAAATGTAGAAATGGAAAAATAAGGGACCCATGAAAATGTTTCCGCGACCCACAAATGGGTCCTGAGTCCTGACCCAGTGTTTGGGAACCAGTGCTCTGTTCTGCAGTAATGGAGTTTCCAATTGCAAATGAGAGCAGGCAACTGTTTGTGTGCCACAGGTTAAGGAGGCTCCTGCCCCAGTGTTAGCTCCTGGATACAACAGGATAGGGTCACCCTGCCCCGACACACACTCACTCACACTCAAGGGCAAGATTTGCAAAGTATCCCTACTATGGCCTTTTAAAGGGAACACTCACACATGCACACGCACATACAAACACACACAGGCACACAAACATATCGTTGTTGTCGGGTGGAAACCTTGTATGTCCAAAACTGTTCCCTTTTCTATTTGTCAATTTAAAAACGATTGAAAGTAGTGAAAATAGCCGATCTACAGCGAAGCATTGTGCGCTTGTAGATCTGCTGTTTTCACTAGTTCAGTAACAACATACTGTACACATTTGAAACTGAGATACGAGGTTTCTGCCGGACAGCGACGATATACTCCACAGGCATATACACCCACACTCAGACACAGTAAGCAGCAGCAAAGGGGGGAAATACAGACTTTCAGAACATACTGACTCAGTACAAGCATTGATTGGGAAGAAAATCCTCTAGCAAAGAGGAGAAGAGAAGGGAGAGAGAATGATAGATCGTTAGATATTAGAGAGAGAGAGAGAGAGAGAGAGAGAGAGAGAGAGGAGTGGGAGACAGCGATGGATAAATACAGAGAGAGAGAGAGAGAGAGAGGGAGAGAGAGAGATAGAGAGGGGGGGGTTTGAGAGAGTACTTGACTCTTCTCCTTGCTGCTGCTGTTTGGGCAGCGTTGCTTGGCAACAGAGCTGCTCTCATAGGCAGAGAGGCAAATGAAGAGCCATCGCTTCTGCCTGCAGCTGAAACACATGCGCGCTTGCATGAACACACACACACACACACACACACACACACACACCCCCACACACCCACACACCCACGCACACACGCACGCACGCACGCACGCACGCACGCACGCACGCAGGAGCACACACACAGCAACATGCTAATCCCAGGTGACATGAGCTGACGTTCTGTAACAAGCATATTTCAGGTTCTGAGTGTGTGTGTGTGTGTGCGTGTGTGTGTGTGTGTGTGTGTGTGTGTGTGTGTGTGTGTGTGTGTGTGTTGTGTGTGCATGTATGCTTTAGCAATGAGTCACTCAAAACAAGGACTCGTAACGTAGCTCATGCTACATCAGACGAGGAGTACTTAAACACCTTCGTACGCAGTCAAACCCAGAGTGTTATCTTAACTCTGAGAATGTGAAAATGGACCCGTGAGGGTGCATTTTTACACTCTCAGAGCTAAATTAACACTGAGGCTTTTGACTGTGTACCACACACAAAAACTCCCATCAGCTTCAAATAGAGTATGTTTGTCGGTTCTGTTCTGGTGTGTTCTGCTCTGTTCTGTTCCCACAAACTAGAGTAGAGTAGGTGTCAGTTTCACGCTGTTCTATGAAGGTAAATGACTAACATGACACACAATGTTCTTCTTAGTCTATCAGGAGACATTGCACAGTGACACACACATATCGTCACTGTCGGGCAGAAACCTCGTATCTCCAAGTTTCAAATGTGTACGTTTTTTCGCGAAGTAAAGTCCTGCTTCATCAGACAAGGCCGTCGCACAAAAGTAGTGAAAACAGCAGATCTACAAGCACACAACGCCGTGCTTGTAGATCGGCTGTTTTCACTAGTTTAGTTCATTTTTTTTATTATAAAAACGCACTGTTTTGGACATACAAGGTTTCCACCCGACAACGACGATATGTACATGCACACACACACATCACAGAGGACCACATCACACCAGGAATTAACATGCTAACCTAAACAGCCACTACTCAATGCATTCCAAGAATGTTAAACAAATACTCGCTGTAATTTACTTGTCTTTGGTACAATACTTTTCTTAGGAGCACAAGCCAAAGCTAAGTTTCCTTTTTCCTGCCTGAGAGCTTTTGTACTATCCAACTGGGATAAAAATGAAAAAAGACAGACAAACACCTCATGTGTACTCCCCAACTGCACAGTGTTCAGTGTTTGAGCATTTACGCAGAGAAAAAAACACAGTCAAGCTGGGATTAAAAGAAGGTACATCTCAATTCACCCAAGTGTGAGAGTGTGACAGACAGAGTAGGGCAACAATAAATCAGAAACACACACACATTGTGCTGCAGGCATACACGGTCAATGGCAACAAGAGTGAAATTGGTTGCTTTTGCTGTCAAATATCTATACTGGTCGGAAGAACTGGTTTATGAGATTATTGTCCAGGCTATTCATGATTTGTGCAAGAAAATCAGGTTATACATTCAACATTTATTTAAGATGAGTATTAATCAAGGGACAAATCGACTAGCTTTCTGGCCAAATGTGCCTTAGGTACAATTACATTCCTGTATAGCATGGTATACATCAGTGTTTCTCAAAGTAGATTCCAATTACTCTGTAGGTTCCTTTAGGAGGGTCTAAATTGACACAAGTCTGTAACTCTGACAGAATACAAATAGGGTCCATTTGGTTCCATTTGTATACTGTCAGAGTTAAGGGAAGACCTTGGAATTTAAATGGTATACATGAATGGCTAACTGCCTGCCTAAATGTCGAGGCCCTGTGTACCTGCCAAAAACCACTGCCTTCATCACTATGGCTCAATTTATAGAGGAGTCGGTAGAACAAATTGCCAAGATTAACCCCACTGCTGAGAGCTTGAGGTACAGTGGTAGCAGGGTAATATTTTTTGGCTGACACACCGGCACAGGGCCTGGATACCGAGTCAGTCATGCGTATACACTGTATACAGTATCCTGTATACACTGTATACAGTGTAGTATATACAGTATACAGTATATAACAACTTTTGTTTTTTTACATGTTTTAAATTGTGAAGTAAACATGTATATTCCATCTATACTTTTGCCTTGTGTGCAGCTTTGGAAAGCTGTTGGTTCATAGCAACAGAAATGCATTTCAATAGATTTGCCACGTGATATAAACTCCCAACAAATGGACAGCAATATAGGAATGCCGACGTGTGTATGCGTGCATGCACAAGATTACAATCTCACAAACACTCACACACAACACTTTCTCACACACAACACACTCTCTTTTTCTCTCACACACACACACACACACACACACACACACACACACACACACACACACACACACACACACACACACACACACACACACACACACACACACACACACACACACACACACACACACACACACACACACACACACACACACACACGCACACACACACACACAACATTATGTTTAAAGGATTGAATAAGAAAAAGGTAGTACTTACTACAAAACTACTGTTAACTTTTTCTAAAATGCGTTTTTCGTTTAGTGCCATTGCTTCACCTTTTCTTTTCTTCACTCGTTTCTTTTCCAGCTTTTTACAGGCGTACATCTTACCAGTGGCACGTACTTGGCAGGCACAAACCTGGGGAAAGCCGAACAGGTATAAACAGACATGCGTTACACAAATGCACATGCTGCACAAACTACAGCCTGTATGAAACAGTACTTCTTTTTTTTACGTTTCTTTGGCAACATGTCAGCTGTTAACAAAAAACATATACCCTTTGAAATTCAAATGATAACTTCATCTTTAACACATTAGCAAGCTGTCCTTCATCTTTCTGTTATCCTATATCCTTAACTCTTTCCATGCCACAGAGGTAGATTGACGAGAATCATTGAATCGCCGTCCGTGCCAATGACGGCTTTTGACAAGAATAATAAAAATTGATTATTTATTTTTTTATTATATATTTTTTTTCTTTTTCTTTTTTTCTTTTTTAAAGATGACAAAATGACCTGAGATCAGAGAGATGCTTTTCTCTGTTTGTGTGTTGGCTCCCTCGTTTAGCTGATTGAGAAAATGTGTGTCCATTCTAGTGGATGGACACTTTTTTTGATTCATTCAGCTCTATCTCTGGAACCATTTGTCTGATTGACAAAATTATTTTTGTCAAAAAATAAAAAAAAAAAATATTTTTTTTCCATTGCATAGTAAAGAAAAACATGCAAAATCCTGGCACAGCTACCTTGGGGCCATTTTGGCCCTGGCATGGAAAGTGTTGATATATCTATACTGTTGGGTGGAAAACATCCAAACCCCTTACTTTTCAGGAAATTATAAAAAAGAACCTGTGTTCCAATGGATCCAACATAGTTATAATGTATATTGTTAATTGGTTCAATGTTTATAAAACCCAACACATTTAAACACTTTCAAAACAGCAAAAATAGCAGATCTTCAAGCTAATCAGTGTGAAGCTAATCAGTGTGCTTGTAGATCTATTTTGGCTACTTTTGTGTGACATTGTAGTATGGAGTAGGGCATTACATTTATGAAAGAATCATAAAAGGTTGAAATATTGCGATATGAAGTTTCTGCCCCGACAGTGACTATATATCTCTTCACGGACCGTTCCAACTTTCCAAGGTACTTGTACGCTATTCTCATGCCATTGATAGGAAAATATAGAAAATTACAAGAAAACAACATCAAAATACATTTTCATTGATTCATTTGTGTCAGGGAGCAAATTAATTATCAGTTAAGACGAGGAAGATAAAGCCATGTCTCAGGTGTATTTTGCACATTGATTGCATTTTCGCATTTTCAATTGGACGGAAACATAAAAAAAAAAGAAAGAAAACACCCTCAACAGCAAAGGTGTACAAGGCACAAGCATCACAACTTTACTTGGGTGCAAAGACACTCACCTCACCAAATCCACCTTTTCCTAGTACTCTATAATGTCTGAAGGTATTTTTGGTTACTGGTTGCCTGGAAGAAGAGACAAAGGAAAGAAAAAGAGAGGATAAAGAAGGATGAGGTCAGAGAGAGAAAAATAAAGTAGAGAGAGAAAGAAATACAGGTTATGTCATTCTCTCAGGCTGTGTGATGTTGCAGACAGAATAACGTTGTAATACATTATTAATCTACACTGATGGCTGCCGTTTCTTCCCCGTTTCAGCTACCAGCCACTACGCAAAACATCATCAATTATTAACCACTCTAAAACAGAAACATTGATTGGTATGGTAGCATTGCCTTTGTTTTATTGGTGCAAATATGCAAGAGAAGTACACAGCCTCCTGCTTATCAGTCTATATGTCCTAGTGCATCATTCAACTTTTGCGTTATTATAGTTCATGTGAAAGAGTACAAGAAACAACATTGCCGTACTTCCACATACTGCAAAAGTTACGATGGAAATTGCTGCCGTTATCATAGCACCGTGTCGGGCGAATTCCGCTGTGCTCAATTTTCAGCTTGCCAACAGGTATTAAACATGCAGGCCAAGGGTTGGCAGGGGCAATTAAACGGAAGGAATGGCTCACACTGTGTGTATGTTCGTGTTAGTCCAATGGTGTGGCTTGTAATGGGTACCCACCTCTCCAGCCACTTCCACTGCAGGAAGCGAGAGAAATACATGGTCTCTTGGTAGGAGGAGAAGGGAGCGCCGCTCAGATACTCACGTACTATCCTGCACAGAGGGAGAGAGACACAACATTGTTTTAATGACCAGGGGTGTCACAAGGGGGGGGGGGGGGGGAAGTGTACTGAGTTACCAGGGCCCAAGGTGGAGGGGGGCCTTAATTATTTTATACTTTAGCTATTGAAAAAATAGCAGATATACAAGCTCACAGCGCGAGCTTGTAGAACTGCTATTTTTAAAAAGTCATGAAAATGTGTGCAAATCATTGAATATTTGTATTTTTTTAACTCATATTTTGCTTCTGGGAGGTCCCTGGAACTAAATATTTCGAGATGGGGGTCCGTGGACAAATGCATATCATTTTGGGGGTACTTCACATGAAAAAGTTTGAGCACCACTGACATAGAAATATAGGTTTTTCAAAAGACCTTGGAAAGATTTGAAATATTCAAAGACTTGCACAAATTTCACAATTTAAAAAAAATAGCAGATCTACAAGCTCACAGTGCGGCACTCGGTGCCGCGCTGTGAGCTTGCATATCTGCTATTTTTCAATAGTTAAAGCACCCAGGGCCCAGAATTTGGTGCGACACCCCTGTTAATGACACCATACTGTACTGGGTCAGATGTTCAGGTAAAACGGCCCCAAACACACAGAAGCTCCATTGCACTTCCTACGGTTTTCAGCCAGATCCTGCAGACATACGGACAGATGGACAGACGGACAGATGTCTCTCCCCAGGGAGGCATAACTCGCTAGTAACCTTTCCACGAGCTGCCTTCATTAGAAACAGACACATCCTCTGCATCTGACTGGCCCCCTAAATCAGTGTGTGTGTGTGTGTGTGTGTGTGCGTGTGCGTGTGCGTGTGTATACGTGTGCACGCATGAGTAGAGCTCAAAACACATTCTCAATGGAAAGATGGAAAGCACTCTGTGTCAATACCTCACCGTGAAAAATGAAAAATGCCTTTCAATGAGAACATTCCATTCGATTGAACCGGGGAAACCAAGGCTTCTGGGAAACCGGTCTTCAAGAGGCAGGAGGGTAAAAGTGGAAAACGTCTGATCTCACCTTAACAGACTGAGAGTCTGTGTCTGAGTGTATGTGATGTGGGTGGAGGGGCATTGCATGATCAGGTGATCTACCATCTTTCATTTTCTTCACTAAACGGCACACTCACACATACTTAATCACCCAACCATCTCCATGCCAGTAACATTCCTGCCCTGGGGCGGGACGGGGCGAGGTCCTTCCACTTTCACTTATGCTGACTTCAAAGAGCATTTCTGGGAGCAATGGGCCCAGGGGGGTCAGGAAAGGTCAGCGTTCTGACATCTTCTGACCCCTAAGTTACCCATAATTCCAATGAGAGTTGTTAGAACCTGTCCGTGTGTATGTAACAACACTACTAAGCCACACCTTGTTCCTTGTTTAAACAACAGATGTTGAACTTAATTTTGATCAGTGGTAGATATGTTACCTGAATGCCATACTTGAATAAAAGATAAGAGATGTTTGACTAGAAAATGACAAACACCACTTTGGTAAAAGCCCAAGTGTCTCATACTATCAGTACTCAAAGCAAAAGTAAATTACGTTAATCCAAAGAAACAAATCGACCAGATGTTGATCCCCTGTCTCTGAGCTTTAGTAAGTGTTACAGATGAAAGTGTTCAAATGAACAAAAACACAGTGTTGATGAGCCATTTGCTGAATGTTTAAATGCCGTTGTTTGATTCACCAGCAGCATACAAAGAAGATTGTTTAAAAAAAAAAAGTAATTAAAGGAATAAAGCAGGGGTCTTCAACAGGGGGTCCAGGACCCCTAGGGGGTCCTCAGAATTACAACAGGGGGTCCTTCAAATCTTTGTGTGATCGAAACCTTTTTTATATTAACCACTTGAACCCTAATGTCCATATTCTGAGAACAATATGGAATCTGGGGGTTCCCACTTCATATCTCTCTCAGCTAAGGGGTCCTTGACATAGCTCAGGGGTAGAGAAACCGTTATTAGAGCACGAAGGGTTCCCGAAGGGTTCCCAGTTCGAATCCGGGCTCCCCCTGAGTTAATGTCGAAGAGTCCTTGGGCAAGACTCTGAACCCCACATTGCTCCCGGTGAGCAGGTTGGTGCCTTGCATGGTTTCCTCCGCCACCGGTGTATGAATGTGTGCGTGAATGGGTGAATGTAATGCACAATCTCTGTAAAGCGCTTTGGATAAAAGCGCTATATAAATGCACCATTTACCATCTACATGAAAATGTTGAAGACCCCTAGAATAAAGAATAAAGTAATTTTACTATGTGAATATTATCTGTATCTCTAGGGTAATGCATTAACAAAATGATTTAGACTTGGAAATGTGCTTTTTAAAAGGCTATAATTTCTGTCCACAAATATGACTACAAAGAAGAGAAAGGAATAAAAGCTAATTTTTACTTTGTTAGCCTCAAGGCTCTCATTGGAGCCATGGGTCTCATACTTCAAGGCCTGGCTTTATGTTTTATCTTTTTGTTTGTTTGAGACAGAAAGAGAGAGAGACTCGAGAGACCGTTCAAGCCTGCAGAAACATTTTTTTTCTTTGACCAAAGACATATCTGAGAATGCATCTAAAAGATTGTCCCTTTAACAGTAACAACAAACTACACTACTGTCCAAATAATTAAATAGAGCCTGTGGGACTTTGATAGATCACATCGGCAATCTCTAATCTCTCTGACATTTATGAGGTACATTTAAATTATGTGGCTTTGTGAGGCGCCCGGGTGGCGCAGGGGTAAAGTTCTACCCGCCACCACCACTCATGGGGGCCTTTTCCGCCGGCAAAGAACCGGTTCCAGAACCAGTGCCGGTTCAACTTTCTTGGGAACCTTGGTTCGTTCTTGCGAACCGGCTTGCGTTTCCACCCGACTGAACCAGAGCCAAGGAATTGGCTCTGGAACCACAAAAAACAAGGATTTTGTGGTTCCGATTCCGAACCACCTTTTACGGTTCGGAACCAACTCCGGTTCTCGGTGGAAAAGCACTCCTCTGGTTCATCCCATAGGCGGGAGAAAGAACCAGAACCGGTTCTTTGCTGATGGAAAAGGCCCCATGGAGACTGGGGTTTGATTCCTCCATGGTGCCTTTAGCTTGGCCGGGCATCTCCAAAGGAACACAATTGGCCGTGTTCATGGGTGAGAAGCTAGCAGGGGAGGGTGATCTCTGCCGTTGCCCTAGTGACTCCTACTTGTTGAAGTGCCTGTTCAGAGGGCAGGACCGTGAGGGAAACAACAACCTTTACTTGTCTTCATACATTTTATCATACCCAAATTAGCCAATAAGTGACATTAGTCCCTCTGGTCAATGAGCTACATGGAAAAACAAGAACAAACATGACATAACTGTCAAGGATCTTCTCAGCCATGGCTCTGAACCACCAGAGGACTTAAACCAGTGTGTAATTGTAAACGATGGCCCCTGAAACTTGAAAAGGGGCCCAGAAACGCACAGGCCGGCTGCTGCACCGCCTGGAGTTGAGCATCAGACAGACACCACTGTAAGCAGAAATAAACACAGCTACAATATGGCTTTTGTTGGAAACAGAGAAAGAGAGGGGGAGGGGGACAGAGAGGGGGAGGGGGGGGGGGGAAACACAGGAGAGACGAATCATCCCAAGACCTTTGTGGAGACGGTGGACAGACAAAGCACAGAGAGAAACAAACATACAGTACAAAACATTTGCTGTTGGTGCGACGCGACAGCATGATGTTCACCGCTAACAGAATCCAATTAATTTGCTAGGGATGATATTTGTGTGTGTGTGTGTGTGTGTTTTTGTTTCTGCCAGAAAGTCAAATTTCCACAAAGTCGCATGCTTTCCTACACGTTTTTCCTCTCAATATAAAAATGGGACTGAGGTTCGTATTCCATATCGGAATAAAGAAGCGTCAAAATTCTGTGTGGGAATTTAAATAACAGGGATGGTGGAAGGAGTGACAGCCAAACTGGGCAGGGGCGTCAATTGGGTATGGCAGGGGTATGCAGCGGCCATACCCTGGGTCCAGGGGGGAAAATAAAGTTACTTTTAAATATAAATTTATGAATGTCTCTTTGTATTTCTGTTCTGGTTATTATGTTGTTAAATTACAGTAAAATAACTACAAATGCAACATTTTTACAAAATGGTCACTTTAACAAGGTATTATGATTATATTCTCCACACTTGTATTCTCCCCATCTTGACAAAATGGTATATTCCCAGGTTCCGCAAGTCAGCTGCACAGGTGCAATTCATTATTGTTAATTGTGGCACGTTTACTATCATGCCACGTTTAGCTGCACTTGAACAACCGTTCCAGGCTGCCATATCCAGCCCAAGAAACCGTAGAAATGGGCGAAAAATAGAATGTACTTCTTAAAATAAATGTATCATGCCTATAGCTTTTTCTGAACTGATGCCACTGTTACAGGGATTCCATTCAAAAGCATCTTGATGGATGTGTTTATTGACGATGCAAAAACACGTGCCTGCGTGTTGTTCTCTCTCTGTTTGTGCATGTTGCACACTGCCCCCCCCCCCACCCCCGTCTTGCTCGGGCTCTCATTACTTCTTTCCACATCTCCTCATTTTTCCAGTTTTCTCACTCTCATCATACTTAAAAAAAAACATTCCACATTCCATTACTTTGTGGACTGCCCATCCCTCTCTCTCTCTCTCTCTCTCTCTCTCTCTCTCTCTTTCTCATCCCAACTCTGACCTCTCTCTGTTTATCTCTCATCTCTCTTTCATTTAAAGGTCTCTCACATGTTTTTGCCAGTCTCTAGCAATCCAATCGAGTTAAGCTGGAAGCAGACTTCAAAAGAAGTCACCATTTTTTTTGGCTTTCCAAAACCAAACAAGTTTAACAAGACTAAATAGTTTTACAGTTGACTGCGGTCCAGCCCACTGTACACGGTGCAGGAACGGGTATTTTTACACCTGGATCTTTGTTGAATGGGTAGCTGGGCTGTCTGGGAATCAGAAGGTCCCCCAGACCTGGTCTATGTGTCAAGGTTTCCTTGCGCAAGACACTTAATGCCCTCTTTAACTAGTTGCGTGCCAAGGCCACAAGAGGGCGCCAAAGTGCCAGACATTACCCAACAGACCACTGCTGTTACATACGGGGACCCACGCAGCAGTCAGTTTTCATTTCACGTTGACTAGTGGAATGAAAGTGACCCGCATGAAGAGCGCTACAAGATGGCTATAGGCTAACACTCATTTTAGAAGCCCGATTTGGGGCTATTTAGCCGCAAAAAAAACTTTTTCGCTTCCATAGGAACACAGTTCAGAGAAAATGACCTCTAAAGATGTGAGAATGTATTGGATTGTATGTATTGGCGCGATTCTGCGGCACGATTCTGCGGCGTTACCCTCTCACGGGCCGTGTAAACAGAGCACGGTCTGGCGGCCTGGAGGAAATTTAGACGGAGGCTTCGGCGAGGCCTCCGATTAATTAATTCATTTTATTAAAAAAGACGGACTAGTTCGGGATCGTCACCCCGGAATACGTCGCACCGCTGACAGCATAGATGGAGTAAAAATTGGGGGGCTCTAAACTTTGCATCTGGCCATTTTCAATGGAATAAATCGTCGGACCACGTAGAATGGCTCGTTGGAAAGCGTAGGACGAGCCAGGACCACCCACGTCTCTACAAGCAGCTCAGGGTAAGTATAATAGCAAAAAGAAATTTGTATTGTATTGAAAAAAAGCCGAACTTGTTCGGGATCGGCACAAGAAGGGTTAATAGCACCCACTGCTCCTAAAAGTGCCAACTGATGTCGGCATTGATAAGTAGTAAATCTGTTGGTAGTGTTGGTGGTGTGTACATCAGGGGTTCCCAAACATTTTTGTCTCAGAGCACCCCATAAATATTAATCCGAGGCACCCCTACATTATAATTTTCACTCCCAGCACGTATATTTATAGCATATCGTCATTGTCAGGTGGAAACCTTGTATGTCCAAAACCGTTCATTTTGTATTTATCATCTATAAAATGTTCTAAACTATAGTGAAATTTTGATCTGCGAGGAAAAAGTTAAGATAATAGCCATTTTGGTTAGAACTGACTGAAAATAACTTTGTACTTCAAGTTTAAAATGATACTAAATATTTAAGTGTCCCCGTCACCCACATTGAAAACCCCTGGTGTAGGTGTACAGGATCGTGTCGGCTGTCGGGGCATCAGTTGTAGTGAGGTGTTGCTCACCGACTGAGCCTGTCGGGCAGCGGGGTGGTGGAGAGGTGGGTTGAGCTCTCTGGTTGGCTGTTTAGCCGTGCAAGGAGGGTGGTGGGAGGCACAAATACAACGGAGGCAGTAGTCGCGGTAAACTGAATACAACACATAGATAGATCGATCATTGCATAGTAGCTATATCTCTACAGTGCGCTGCATGTGCATGACATGAGAGCCTTTTCGACCATGCACATGCAGTAAAATCCTAAAACTAAAAAGGTTACATCTTGTGAATTTGTGAGGGACTTTGTGGGATATACACTGCATCACGTTTTTACTTGAACATCTGTTATTTTCACTGAGGTTGTACAATTTTAGTATAAATTTGGCTAATGGACCAATCATTTGAGAGGCCAAAGCGAGCGGGTTGAAGGGTGTGTGTGTGTGTGTGTGTGTGTGTGTGTGTGTGTGTGTGTGTGTGTGTGTGTGTGTGTGTGTGTGTGTGTGTGTGTGTGTGTGTGTGTGTGTGTGTGTGTGTGTGTGTGTGCGCGCGTGCGTGCGTGCGTGCGTGCACGCACTAGTGTCTTGGCTACACTAACCACAACCGCCCAGCAACTTTTTTCCCAAACAAAACACTATCATAGTGCACTTACTGCACTTAGTTAACTTTGTCACATACGTACTGTACCAATCTGAGAACCCATTCCGTATAAATGGGTGCACCACCTCCTTTTTTATGTAGAAACAGGAACTGGCCCCTCACATTTCTTAGTTTACTTCCTCCCGGGGTGCTTATGTGTATATTTTTACTAACAACAACACTACATGTTTAGAGCAGTGGTGCAGAGTGGAATCAGTCTTGAGAGATTACATACGTACTGTCACTTATTACAAAGCCATCCCCACCATCCCACACGCACAATGAATATGTCCAAGTAACCCAGTGTCAATATTAACGCCAAACTGATATGATCAATATCACAGCCAATTATACAATACGTGGTTTCGGCAACTTAAACAGCCCTCTAGTTAATTCTTTTGGTCAAAAAGATTACTCTGTGTTAAAACTATGTTTTAATCCCAAGCAAATCATTTTTTGCTTGGATCTTTCGCCATAACACTTTATGATCAGCATGGCTAGCTGTCCCTTAAAACAGTGGTTCTCAACCTTTTCAGGCCACGACCCCCAAAATAATCATATTTTAACTGGGGACCCCCACCACCCAGACAAGCACCTGGAATTTTAAGAGTTGAGGCATTATATTTTGTATAACACGGTTCTATTGTGAAAATAGCAGATCTACATGCTCACAACGCGAGGCATTGTGAGCATGTAGATCAGCTATTTTCACAATTTAAGTCTCTAAAAAGGGTCTTAAAAGTCCTTAAATTGTCACTTTAGAAATGTGCAGATACCCTCTATACACTTATATTTTATATTGGTTTGTTTACTGTTGAGTGAGAAAACAATGTTAATCATCTGGGGACCCCCCAAAATAATTTGGGGGTCCCAACCCACAGGTTGAGAACCACTGCCTTAAAAGGTTGTCTGACCTTCAACCAACACACGCTGTCATTCTAGCATCACAAGCTGAGATCACAGAGTCTGACACTGTCATAAACGACACTCCCTCTCCTTCAGAGACCTCCACTTGGAGACTCTGGAATTCCGCAGAAAGAGTCCAGGGACAGAGCAGAGGCTGGCCCCAACATTCCCAAAACCAATCCCCACTCCGCCTTTCTGTGGCTGGACGGCGTTTCACATGAAATTCAGCCTTTATCCAGGCTGAGGGATTGTGGGTAAACTCTGTCCTCAGTGAGAGGGCATGGCCCCGGTCGAGGAGTTGCTGGGATTTTCTGAGCTGCCCGATGTGGATCGCACACCATGGAAAACACATGTACTGTACAGTATACTGTATCAGTGGTTCCCAAATGTTTTAGCTCAAGACCCAAAAGAGAAATTAGTTCGCCCGGCCGAGACCCAAACTAGTGAAAATAGCAGTTCTGCAAGCTCACAACAGCTTGTAGACCGGCTATTTTCACTACTTCTTAAAATATTTGTTTTCTAATTTATGTAATTTCTTAGATTTGTCTTTTAAAGGGATGAGAAACCCCGCCTCTTTATTTGTTTTATGGGATTTCAGAACATGAAAAGAAATCTGAAATGTAGGCGTGGTTATCTGCTGTTGTGGGGGGAGGGGGCGGAGTAATGCGTGCACATCATTGTGTTAGAACTATCAGAGAGACAGAGCGAAGCTGTCACTTGTTGCTGTTTCCATTTCGGAATTTTTTTTAAAACCAGCCATTGGAGGTGTAAAAAGTATAAAGATTCGGCAACTCCATGTTCTATAACCAATTAAAATGGGCAAGTATTTTACAAAGAAGCTGTCTGAGCTTTTATCCATGGACACACTTTCTCCAGCTCTGGACTGTTTACCACGGAACCGAAGAAGAAGGGACGCTAAGCTATCGCCGATAGCTATTTTCTGTGTAGTGTGTGTGTGTGTGTGTGTGCGAGCGTCGTGACAGTGCGCGCACACGCACACAGCGTCCACACACGAAAAATAGCAGATCTACAAGCTCACAACGCGTCGCGAAAGTGACGCGTTGTGAGCTTGTATATCAGCTACGTAGCCGAGCCAATAGCCGTAGCAGCAGCAGCTTCTCATGTAAACACGTTGGTTTCGGCTCTACGGCTATTTAGCTCGGCTTGTGAGCTTGTAGATCTGCTATTTTTCGTGTGTGGACGTTGTTTGTGTGCGCGCGCACTGTCAGCACACACACACACACACACACACACACACACACACACACACACACACACACACACACACACACACACACACACACACACACACACACACACACACACACACACACACACACACACACACACACACACACACACACACACACACACACACACACACACACACACACACACAGAAAATAGCTATCGGCGATAGCTTAGCGTCCCTTTTTCTTCGGTTCCGTGGTAAACAGTCCAGAGCTGGAGAAAGTGTGTCCATGGATAAAAGCTCAGTCCATGGATAAAAGCTCAGACAGCTTGTTTGTAAAATACTTGCACATTTTAACTGGTTATAGAACATGGAGTTGCCGAATCTAAGCAACAAGTGCCCCACTGCGACAGCCCTACATTCTATGCTCTGAAAGACACAACGAGACGCCACAACGAGGGCAGAATGAAACCACGCCCCCCTTGATACAACTCTATATTAAACCAGTAAGACTCCCTAATCGGGAGATAAGCGACTGTTGGTCGCTTATCTCCTGTAACACTGCTGACATCAGTATGACATCACACCGTACACAAATGACCCTTATATAAGACCGGCATTATCTACCGACAGATTAGTAACAAGATGTCAAAATCATTGAAGGTTTACCCTACTAACCAACTGTTTACCATAGCAACCATGTTTTTTACCTTAGCAACCAACTGTTTACCCTAGCAACCAACTGTTTACCACAGCAACCATGTTTTTTTTACCCTAGCAACCAACTGTTTACCCTAGCAACCAATTGTTTACCATAGCAACCATGTTTTCTTACCCTAGCAACCAACTGTTTACCCTAGCAACCAACTGTTTACCATAGCAACCATGTTTTTTACAGGGCCTGGGATTGATGACATCAGAAATCTCCATATATGGGCATGAAAGGGATTTTGTTTCTGGAAATATGTCTGTGGGGTGCCACATTTGGAATAAAACACTTACATCACACATCTGGATATCCATACAGCCCATCTAGTTTGCCTGTGTCCATTTATGCCCATATATCTGATGACATTGGGACAATGATCTCCATATATGGGCATAAAACTTATGTTAATTAGTAAAGCCTGGGGATCTCCATATATGGGCATGAGGGGTACCCTAAAAGGGCATCATCTGGGAATAGCAAATATAGTTATCCTAGAAAGTGAAAATCTTACATCAAAGGCCATAACTACCTACCTACCACCATACTGCATTCCTCATTAAACTACCTACCAGTAAGATGCCTAAGGAAGAAAAGCAAAGGGCGAGGTTGCACCATTTCTTGGTCTTCTGGCCAGTGATGTATATCGGACCATTTAACCATATATGGAGACATCTGGTACCCATAGATATTCACAGATATGGGCTTAACTCTTCCCACGCTTTGAACGTTAACGTTCGCCCCATTTTTTACAGAACCTCGATGCCAATACGGCGCTCGTTCGGTTCGTTCGTCTGATGACTGTAAGCTGATGAGGGGTCGCGCGGCCGTCTACTGTAAACACATTTTCCGCGGTGATGGTGTAAAAAATCCATTATGCGTTAGATCAACGGAGAACAATTCACTTCCTTGTTGATTTCCTCCGTCTGTAAGGCTCTGTGGCCAGTGACTGGTCTTCTTCTTCTTCAACACATAACAGGCAAATTCACATTCATTCTCGCATGACGCCGCCCTCTGCTGCCTGGCAGACCAAAGTGCACTATTGCACAACCAAAAAATAAATAAATAAATAAATAAATGTCTGTCTGTCTATCTACTATAACGTCGCAAAGGTAAGCCGCTTTTTGATGGCGCCAGACCCAATAAATAAATAAATAATCTGGCAGTAGGAGAGTTAATATTGATGACATAAGGGATCTCCATATATGGGCGTAAAAGGGATTTGGTTCCCCTGGCATCACAGGGATCTCCATATATGGGCATAAATGGATTTGGTTACCCTGGCAACACGGGGATCTCCATATCTCCATATATGGGCATAAAAGGGATTTGGTTCCCCTGGCATCACAGGGATCTCCATATATGGGCATAAAAGGGATTTGGTTCCCCTGACATTACAGTGATGTCAGTGGCTGGTTCTACAGAGGGGATCTCCATTTATGGGCATAAAAGGGAATGTATGTATGATGATGTCAGATATCATAGACGTCATAGCTATGTCACATTGCACAATAGAACAGTGTGAGCTAATATTTAATGAGTGGCGCGAAATATTTCTTTTCGACCTAGAAACTGGAAGTGCACAGAAATAGCTACAGAGACAGCAGAAATCTCTGAATCCCCATTCCCCAAGCCTATGGGCAAATTGAACCATATCACTGCTCCCTATCACAAGTGACTCATTGATATAATATATATTTATAGAAAAAGTGATTTTCTGTTTCATGGCTCTTTAATTATTCATGAAATTAATCATCAATTAATTAATCAGTGCCTTTTTTTATTCATGGAATGTTTAGCTTTTTTTGGGAATGTTTTGAAATATTAATAATTAAAAAAAAAAAAAAACTAATTGTAGTAAACCAAAAATTAAAGGACCCATTTGATGTGCATGAACTCAACACCATATGCACCAGATCACTGTGGACAGTAACTCTCTCCATTATGTCAAGGAGCTTACATATTTGGGAAGTCTCCTCAGCATGGACAATGCATGCAGCCAGGACATCAGTGTAAGGCTCGGGAGAGCACACCTCGCAGCACATTTGCAAGCCTTCATCTGGAAATCCAAGCAATACAGGCTCAAAAACCAAGATCCTACTGTTATAAAGTAATATTAAGCCAGTTCTGATGTATGGCTCACAATTCTGGTGAGCGGTTGAGAGTAACATGAAAAAGATCAATGCATTCCACAATGGATGTCTCCAGAAGACGTTTTGTTGAGAAAAGATCTCCAATGTCGCGATGCGATGCTGGGAAATTAAACATTGGCGACTCAGATGGCTTAGACATGTCCTCACAATGGACCAGGACTGAATTCCTAAAGTAGCCTTGAGAGATGGACCCCACCTGGAAAGAGGAAACTAAAAACAACCTGGCCGAGAACTGTGACCTCTGAGCTGGAAACGGCAAACTTGGGGCGAGGCACAGCATGCTGCACGGGACAGGGCCAGATCCAAGCAGATAGTCTGAGCTTCATGTTCCACAGATTGTACATTATTGTCAATATATACTATTTATATTGATATTGTTTTGTGTTGTTTTTGTTCTTCAATTTAGCATAATTTGACTTTTTAATCATATTATTTTGTATATTTTATTCTTACCATTATACTATCTACAATGTTGAGGAAGCTCTAAATTAGTGATTTTCAAACCTTTGTGCCCATAGCACACCAATGGGCAAGTCAAAATCTCAAGCCACGCCTGTATTCATAATGAAAACAATCAATCTACAGCTCACAATGCGTCACATCATGAAGTGTTGTGAGCTTGTAGATCGGGTTTATTTATTATTCGTTAGAAATAAAAAGTAAATTGCCTACGCAATTCACATTATAATATGCATATAATGACATGCCCCAAATATGGTCACCAGTTTGAAAGTGGTTAAGGTATATTTTTATGGAATAGAAAAAGCAAATTCAAAAGCTTTTCGCTAGTTGTATATATTGCAAAAACAGATAAGAGTATGGTTGGCACAAGATCCCAACGCACACCTGGACATTGTGAGGCGTGCGTGCGCATGCGTGTGTGTGTTCCTGTTCCTGTGTGTGTGTGCGCGTGTGCGCGTGTGTGTTCCTGTTCCTGTGTGTGTGTTCCTGTTCCTGTGTGTGTGTGTGTGTGTGTGTGTGTGTGTGTGTGTGTGTGTGTGTTAACCTCCGGGTGTGTGTGTGTGTGTGTGTGTGTGTGTGTGTGTGTGTGTGTGTGTGTGTTAACCTTCGGTTGTGTGTGTGTGTGTGTGTGTGTGTGTGTGTGTGTGTGTGTGTGTGTGTGTGTGTGTGTGTGTGTGTGTGTGTGTGTGTGTGTGTGTGTGTGTGTGTGTTCCCGTTCCTGTGTGTGTGTGTGTGTGTGTTCCCGTTCCTGTGTGTGTGTGTGTGTCGTGTGTGGTGTGTGTGTGTGTGTGTGTGTGTGTGTGTGTGTGTGTGTGTGTGTGTGTGTGTGTGTGTGTGTGTGTGTGTGTGTGTGTGTGTGTAATGGGGAACACTGAGGCAGCTGTTGTTCTCATGCCAGCCATCCGGATGCCCTCGCTGCCCAGTGCTCCCATTGCATTCGCCCATTGCATGTGTGTGAGTGCGTGCATGTGTGTGTGTTTGAGAGAGAGAGAGAGAGAGAGAGAGAGAGAGAGAGAGTGTTGTGTATGATTCTGCACTCCAGGTGTCAGCTGGCTCATCATCATTACTGTGACAGGGTAAGCTATGTGGAACACACCAGTAAAAGAAAACCGTGCCAATGGGAAGGACAAACTACAAACCACAAGTACCACGACAGGACCCATATGTTCCTGCACAGTGAAATCCTCAGTGTTGACTTTTAATTCTGAAAAGTGTGACCCAAATGGACCTTAAATTAACTTAAAGCCACTCGGGACGAAACCATTGCGTTTGTGCGTGCGTGCGTGAGTGAAGTGCAGGTCGTCTTACTTGGTGCAGTCATTGAAGAGCTCCTTGCAGGGAGTCAGTTCCAACTTCTCCCGGCATCCGACCACCACATCCTGAGGTATGTCTGGCAGATGGGCTGCCGACTAGAGGACCAGAGAGGGGAGAGGAACAGTGTGTGTGTGGGGGGGGGGGGGAGGGTGCTGATTAGTCAAAGGTGAGCAGAAATAGCGGGTTCAGCCTCTCCTCCATGCTGTAATATGAACTTCTATAAGTACCAGGCACCAACAACATCGCCACAGTTAGACGGGGCAGTTTTCCATTACAGCCAACGGCACTGTACAGTAAGGCACATTATACAAGAGGTAGTTCTGACCAACTGTTTAGTCTTGATGTTACAGTGCAATCGTAAATGGGTTTTACTGTGTACTAGAACAGGGGTTTTCAAAGTGGGTGACGAGATAATTTGATAATATTTTAAATTTATTTGGACACTTGTTCTAACCAATGTCAACATTGGTGTAAAACAAAACAGCCGATCAACAAGCACACAACGCCTGTGTGCTTGTAGATCTGCTATTTTCACTAGTTTAGTTCATTTTTAAAATGATAGATACAAAACGAACGATCTTGGACATACAAGGTTTCCACCCGACAACGACCATATGCAACATGAGCCCCCCCACGTTGTGCGTGTGCGTGTGTGTGTGTGTGTCTCTCACCCCGTTATTGAAGTATGTGTCTAAAACATTCAGTCCATAGTCCCTCCTCTTCTCATCAGGTGCAAGTTGGTACACTGCCTGTCAACAGAGGGCCCACAGACTGTTAACCGCTGCTCACACATACACACAGGTAGGCTGCTCATTTAGCCGCTGCTCACACATACACAGGGAAGCTGCTCATTTAGCCAGTGGCCAAAATAAAACATAGTCAGAGAGCTGGGAAGAAGAACCAGGAAAGAAGTGGGAAAAGTGTGAGAGGAAAAAAAAAGGTAGGGTACTGCAAGTCAGTGGTTCCCAAACGTTTTAGCTTGAGACTCAAAAGAGAAAATAAATGTTTGCCAAGGACCCAAACTAGTGAGAAAAGTAGATCTTGCCATTTTCACTACTTCTTAAACATTTGTGTTCTAATTTATGGGATTTCTTAGATTTTTCTTTGATTTCTTCATGAAATTACAGATTTTTTTTTTTATAATAATTAAAAACAAAATCTAGGAAAATAAAAAAGGGATCCACAAAAACGTGCCCGCGACCCCCGTCCGTCTTTTTTTTTTTAATTACTCGTTTCATGGAGCCTTGAATTGATGGAATTCAATAATTTGATGACCGTCAAGAGTCTCCATTGATTCTCCGCTGGTCATCAAATTATTGTCTTAGGAAAGCGACTAAAACTAAAAATCTCCATGAATTCAAGGCTTCATGGGGTGTGTATTTTTTTATTTTTTTTTATGCTTAAAGCTCTATATTCTGATAGTAATCATTGGTATAGAGCGTTTGTTCAGTAACAGGAGTCTCCCCAGCTCTCCAGCCCTTTATAAACCGAAAATGCATTTTCAGGTGGGTTTACTATTTCAGCCAATCAGGAGAGAGTACCCATTTATCAGCTTCAATGTCATAGGGCTCGAGTTTCAATTCTGTCTGGTCTGCTAATTTAAGTTATCTCTCCTGTTTGGCTCAAATTGGTATCCCAAAATGAAAAGGCTGTTTTTGTTTACTAAAAAGCTATAGAGACAGAGAGACCCCTGTTAATGAACAAACACTCTACTCTACTCTACACCCTACACTACATGGTTACTATGAAAATATATAGCTATTTAACGCATCATTTAACAAAACAATATCACTTACCTACCTTTAAAGATAAGGAAAGGCAGACAATCAGAGAGCAGAAATAATGCCAGCGCCAAGGCAATAACTCCAGTCGCAATTCAACAATTCAACAAATGATCCATTCATTCATTGATCAACAGAAAATGTGTGTTGTTCACCATGTTAATCTGCTGCCTCTGTCATCTGCCTGGCTGTATATTTCACACAGACGTACCATCACTAAATATTGAGATTTTTAGTCAAATATTACCAAGATTGTCTGAAGTATGCCTTGTGGTGTGCTTTGTTAGAAAATATCCCTGGCGGAGGAGAAATGGACCTAAGCTGTACTAACAGTCCACCACACATCACTGCCAAAGCATGAACGAACGGCCCAAGTACTGAAAGGTTTCCTTTGCGCATTTATGTGCATATATGAGAGAATGAGAGTGAAGCTGTGTGTGCATGCGTGCGTGCGTGCGTGCGTGCGTGTCGTCCTGGCTCTAGTGAGACTAATGTAGGTTCTTATTAAATAAGCATGACCCCCTCCCCTGTTTTCCTTTCTTGGACACCTCCAGGGGCCTTGACACAAGCCTGGGCCTGTGTTTGCTGTCTCACTCAGGGGATCTGCCTATGACGTGGGCTTGACCTCATGGAGAGAGTGCACAGAGGAAGGGGAGGGGTCGCTTCACTGACAGCCAGTCCAAATCCCTGTTCAGCCGGCCCCCACCGACACACCACTCTCCCCCGCTGCCAAGACCAGGCAATCCACCAAAAGCCTGTTCTCCTCTCCCTCCACCCCCCCCCCCCCCCCGGGCCCCTCACGCCACCCCCCTCCCCAAGCTCTGCAGGCCCAGACATGGGCTTGTCCCGTGGCGGGGGTGGGCAACAGAGAGATAGAGAGAGAGAGAAAGGGGAGGGGTGAAAGAGGACTGCATGAAATTAAGGCATATGGCATATTAGCGGCAATGCGATTAAGTGTGAAAGTCCGGATATACGAGAGAGGGAGAGAGCGATGTTGAAGATGCAAACTCAGTGTAGTCTTACCACAGCATCCATAAACTCAATGCAGCGCTTGAGCTCTGGCCTGGTGTCACAGTACTGGCGGAACAGCAGCCGGCCGATTGGCTGCCTCACACATAGACTGGTGTAGTCCCTCTCTGGAGAGGAGAAATCACAATGCAGAGAGAGACAGGCAGAGTAAATATTGAGCAGGCTGTTTTGAATCTGAATTTCGTTAATCCATTTGTTCATTTCTTTGGACAAGAATGTGAGAGAAAACAGTCACAGTAGCCTACAGTACAACAACAACACTACGCGCGCACACACACACACACACACAGAACCTGTGTGAACGGGTTCTTCATGCATGCTCCCAGTGTGCATTCAATATGTGTGGCTCTTTATTGCAGCTGGCCCGCAGGCCATTAGAACGCTGTCTGTTTGGAGTCATATTTCCAACAAATGAGGAAGACGACCCAGGACATGTTCCATCAGCGGTCGACAGCAAGATCTCTCCCACTCCCTCCTTCTCCCCGTCTGCCTTGATTGTTGGCCACTACTCATATATCACTCATATATCTATCTATCTATCTATCTATCTATCTATCTATCCATCTATCTATCTATCTATCGACGATTTATTTTTGCCACTGGGGACACGTATGGAAGTCCATAGGTCTAAAAATGTAAAAATAAAATAAATTTAAATAAATACTACAATGATATAAATAAAATATACCAGTAAGACGCCTAAGGATGAAAAGCAGAGGGCAAGGTCGCACAGGACAGAATTAGCAAAGGACGGAATTCATTATTAATATATATCGGACCAGTAACCCATATATGGAGATCCCTGATACCCATATATGGATATCCATGTATATGGAGATATAGGTATATTGGTTGGATCGGCGGTTTCATACAACTGTACATTGTGCAAGTACAGTAACGGCAGGGGATGCAGCTAAGAACGTAGACAAAAATCTGAGCAATCCCGTGTGCAAAAGTTGGAATCTGTAGAACCAACCGTGTGCTGTGAGGCCACAGACATGCTTACTCGGTTACTCGTTATGTGAAAGTCCTATGACGTCTGACATCATACATACAATCCATTTTATGCCCATATATGGAGATCCCTGTCTGTAGAAGCAACAGTGTGCTGTGAGACGTCAGACACGCGTCCGTCCGTCCGTCCGTCCGTCCGTCCGTCCGTCCGTCCGTCCGTCCGTCCGTCCGTCCGTGTCTGTCTCTCAGTCCTTGTCCCCTTTTCTGGGCATATTGGTTGGATCGACAGTTTCACAAAAAAATTGGCATTACCAAATATGGGCATTCCCATATATGCGCTTAATATTGATGAAATGATCAGGACAGGGATCTCCATATATGGGCATAAAAAGGGACGTAATTAATTTGCAAGTGTTACTCGTGTCGCGGCAACCACACTGGTTAAACTGACACAATATATATGTCCATATATGGGCATAAAAAATGGCCGATCTACAAGCTGGTGTAATTTTTCTTGTTACTTTTATGATTTCATTTAAGCACACTGCCATGCCCAGCCCACTGGCTCAACTACCACCCTCTTTCCACAGCTACAACACCCCAACCATCACCCCATTCGTGGTTGAGCAGCAGCCAGTGGTAAGTGTTTTGTCACATGATCCATCATCTGTTTAACTTGTATAATGTTGTGAATTGTATACCCCCCCCCCTTTTTCTATTGTCCCACCCTCACCATTTCAGCCTACACCCTTCCTCTAATGTTTACAGATACATTCTAAATGTGCTCATTAAGTTTACAATGAGTAATACATAGTTACATAGACGTCATCTTGAATGACATTCAAAATGGAGTAGCTCTGTAATTAAAATCAGGTTTGGAGGAATGTGCAGCAATGGGAATCAAAGGTTCATTTATATTCAAAAAGTCTGTCTATGTCATCATACAACACGTTTCTGTTCACAGGAAATAATTAAGAATGGGCTATTTAGGGACTTTTGATATAAAAATACACACAAAAAAATTATTTTCTATTTCTTTGGCATCTAGTGTTAGGAATGCCCACATGATTACCACGGATAAGCTCTAAAAGTGTGAAAATGTAATTTTCATTTCACTGGGTCTTTAATTTGATGTATTCTTATATTTACCAGGCTGTGGAAGTGTGCAGTATCCCAGGGATGGACAGCGTGGACAGCCTGGCAGAATACTTGGTGGGCCTGAGGTAGAAACTGGCCAAACACTGAACAATCAACAAGCTGGTAGCATTTTAGCCCTGTGGCAGAACCTTCAGGTATTCAAGGAAACCGGAATTGACGGCAGGTGTGGAGAGCATGACACGAAGGTTCATCCGTTTCCCTTGCCCTGTGGCCACAGTTGTAAAACTTTGTAACATTCATAACCCCAAAACACAACAAGGGGTTTCGTAGAGATGTTACCGATCAATCGGCAATGGATCGGATCGGGCCGATCAAAGCGTGATCGGCGATAATCGGTGGTTTAGATCAAAAGGTAAATTCACCGATCCGATCCGATCGGTGCATCCGATCAACCAGCCGTTCAGTATGCCCACTTGAGGCCATTTTGGGGTATTGATTTCCACAGTGCTGAAGGAATAATTAGTTACTGCTATGATAATAAATACATAGTAATGCTGGTAAATAACTATAAGGCAAATATATAAATGAATTCATGAGTGAATGAATGAATTAAAGTTAAAACATTAACATTTAGAAAATATAAATAATAACTTGATCGGATCGGTGATTGATCGGTATCGGGTGATCAAACTTTTGTGATCGGTGCTTGGTGATCGGTTCCAAAAAACCTGATCGGACCATCCCTAGTTTCAGGTAATCAATATAGACTCTAGTGCAGGGGTCTTCAACGTTTTCAGCCCAAGGACCCCTTAGTTGAGAGAGAGATGAAGCAGGGACCCCAACAACATTTTCATAGATTCCACATAGTTTCATTGTTTGACAGCACAATCGTCAGTGTATTTTGGATTCATGTCGATTTGTGTTTTCAGATATTTAGCCACTTGAACCGCATTGTGAGCTTGTAGATCGTCTATTTCGGCTAAAGTTCTCAGAATATGGACGCTAGGGTTCAAGTGGTTAATATAAAAAAGAAAAAAGTGTCACTCAAAGATTTGGAGGACCCCCTGTAGTAACTCTGAGGACCCCTAGGGGTCCCAGACCCCCTGTTGAAGACCCTTGCTCTAGTCAAAGTTCGATCAGGGAGCTGGGTAATGGTACAGTCATGCAACATGTTCCACTAGCTACCACCATCCTCCACAGTCTGGACGCCCCAGGTTACCCACACAGAGGCAGTTGTCCCCCCAGCAGCAGCTCTACCTACATCTGCACCATTGTCTGCAGTCCCCAACCCATGCAACCCAAACATGTCTCTGTGTTTTTAATCCCACAAATCCATCCAGCCAAACCAATTGCACCCCATTTCTCTCTCCACTTTACCTGTGCATATTACAATATTACCAGTAAGACTCCCTAATAGGAAGATAAGCGACCGATAGGTCGCAACGTGATTTTAGGCCAAAATCTGTAGGAGCAGTGTCCAAAAATGTGTTTGAAAAAATCGGCCTGATGGTGGCGCTATATGGGACAGATCCATGTTGATGACATGAGTGTAGACATACTGTATACCGATTTGCGTGATTTTAGGGCAAAATCTGTAGGAGCAGTGTCCAAAAATGTGTTTGAAAAAATCTGCCTGATGGTGGCGCAATATGGGACAGATCCATGTTGATGACATGAGTGTAGACATACTGTGTAGTGATTTGTGTGATTTTAGGGCAAAATCTGTAGGAGTAGTGTCCAAAAATGTGTTTAAAAAGATCGATATGGTTAAAGGAGCTATAGTCATCTTTTTCTTGAAAAACGGATGCTAAAATAAAAATAATGTTTCGAAAATATTTTATAAAGAAATAAGCTTCATATATGTGTTTCTATTCAAAAATTACCACAAAAAGCGTAAAATAATGATAAAATAATCATTTTGGCCATTGTCATACCGACACTTTGTTTACATTCTAGTCTATAGACTAGGATGTGAACAAATTGTCGGCCCTACAATGAAAAAGTTGACTATAGCTCCTTTAAGTTCGGTAAGGGTATTGGCTAGGGTTAGCACAACCCTTTAGTACGACCCAGCGTGCGGTGTGTGCAGGGTTGTGGTCGTGGTGGAGCAGCCACAACTCGTCTCTCTACACAGGGCCCACCTTCTGCGCCCAACCCGGTCATGGAGGCGATAGAGGACCTGCTGGTAGAAGCACCCTTTTCACATTGGCCTATTATAGCGCCACCAGGATGCCACAATAACCTACCTGACCTGTGCTCGGAAGAGCACTGCTTCTAGTCTTCTCTTTTTTGATTTGTTTTCTTCTGTTCTGTTTGTGGTGATGTATTTCTTGTATTTAAAAATGTAAAAAAGCTAACCTCTCTTAGTAGCGTATTTGACACGTGTCTGCTGTCTGTGTTTAAATGTATGTATCAGTGCAAGCATCAGAGAAAGAAGCGAGTCAGAGAGAGATTAAATACATTTGGTGTCGGGCCTCGGTAATGGGCTCGGCTAATAAATTGCAGACCTATGTCAAGTTTGGGCCGGGTCAGGCCCGGGTTCAGACTGGAGTTTTGGGTCCGTGCAGGGCTCATAATATGTCCACACAAAGTAGACCATATATGTTAGCACATGAGTTTAGCTCATGTGATCATTGGTGCTTTATTCACAATTACAGGGAAGCCACGCCAGGTGTGAGCGTTAGGATTTTTTTCAAAGATTCAAGCAACATCACTGAACTTGACTGAAGTCAGTGCCACCTAAATTAAACATTGTGATTCAGTCTCGTAGATCAGGGGTTTTCAAAGTGGGTGACGGGGCACCCTGGGGTGCCGTGACGGCAGTCCAGGGGTGCCACGAGATAATTTGATAATATTTTGAATTTATTTGGACACTTGAAAAAAATAGTATAATTTTAAACTTGAAGTACAAAGTTATTTTCAGTCAGTTCTACCAAAATGGCTATTATCTCAACGTTTTCCTCGCAACATAATCACTAAAATATCGTCACTGTCGGGCAGAAACCTCTGTCACACAAAACTAGTGAAAACAGCCGATCTACAAGCACACAACGCCTCACGATGCGAGGCGTTGTGTGCTTGTAGATCTGCTGTTTTCACTAGTTGAGCACATTTTATAGATGATAAATACAAAACGAACGGTTTTGGACATATAAGGTTTCCACCCGACAACGACAATATGCTATAAATATAAGGTGCTGGGAGTGAAAATTATAATGTAAGGGTGCCTCGGATTAAAAAAATATTCATGGGGTGCCCTGAGACAAAAAAGATTGGGAACCCCTGTCGTAGATAATGGTCGTATAGGAACCAGTGCCGTATTGACACTATATAGTGATTGACTACTATTGCCTTACACAACATATTAAAGTTATACCATGTAACTTTTTTTATAAAAGAAATCTTAAAATTGTCCTAACTGTTAAATCGCTAAAGTTTTAGAACACCCACTCCGTTATTTTCAGCTTCTGAAGCCTTCTCTTTATATGTTTTCTATGAGCCGTGAGGGGGGGAGAATTTCGCGGCAAAATTGCGTCATCATACACTACCGGCCAATCACAGCGAGGGTTATACACTGCCGGCCAATCACAGCGCATCTTGAAGTGGGGTCGCTATCACAATACGGCGGCCATATTTGTAGGCGCCCGTGTCGCTTGCCTCAACATAACAACAGCATTTACTCGGCGAAGGAGTCCGTTTCTCCGGAATGCCTGAACGCACAGGAACCAGGGACCCCTCTAAAGATAGATCTCGGCGAGGTGGAGGCAGACGCGGGGGTGGTCCGCGGCGAAAAACGGCCGAAAGACGCGGACGCGACCGCGGTTTGCTATAGAGCTACTGACCTCTAGGTGAGCAACTTACACAGTATAGCTTTAAGCTTATGTTATGATCTGACAATTAGTGGTGTGTCCGCCAGCAGATTTGTAACAACTGTTCTGAAACTTAATGTGATTTAAAGTTCAGCTGTTTTTGTGTTGTTAAAACGGTCAACAAGAAGTCTTGTTTTTGAAGTCTAGCAGGTGAGCAGAGACCTGGAAACAACCGGTAGTTACTTTGGCAT
Organism: Nannobrachium achirus; assembly: GCF_963921795.1. Classification (NCBI taxonomy): domain Eukaryota; kingdom Metazoa; phylum Chordata; class Actinopteri; order Myctophiformes; family Myctophidae; genus Nannobrachium; species Nannobrachium achirus. The sequence goes on along the minus strand of NC_137812.1, from coordinate 35,580,277 downwards.
GGCTCTGAGTGAGAGTGTGTGAACGCGTGCATGCGCTTGTGTCCGACTCCACCCCAGCTCTAAATCGCTTGAATACGATTGTGGAGGCCTGCATTCCTCCAATGAAAAATTAATTCTTTGCGTAAGAGAACTCTCATAGTCATGAAGAAAAACTACTCTGAAACAAGAGAAAAAAACAAGCATGTGAGAGAGAGAGAGAGAGAGAGAGAGAGAGATGGGTTTGCTCCAGGACGAGAGGAAAAAAAACGTAAAGAAAGTAGAAAGCGGGAAGAGCAAGGTACGGGTGAAAGAGATGTAAAGCAAAAGCTTGAGATTGTATTTGTAATGAGAGATGGTAGGAATCTAAAGTTTGTACTACAAACTGTTCTGATATGAGAACTTAATTAATACAGAAAAGTAGGCCAAAACTTAGCAGGTTTGAGTAAATTACCCACTAAATGTGCTTATCTGTGAGCATAATAAACTGAGAGAGAGAGAGAGAGAGAGAGAGAGAGAGAGAGAGAGAGAGAGAGAGAGAAAGTATTGTGTGCGTGTGCGTGTGCGTGTGCGTGCGCGTGCACGTTCGCGTTTCATTGAGACAGACATGAAGATTGGCCAAAAACCTTTCCTGCTACGCAACACAAGAGCTATGAGACTTAATCCAAATATACACTGACTGTAAAATCCTTGGTATAAACGTGTTCAATTAACACCGAGGATTGTTCTGCTTTCAGTAGCACAGTGAATGAGCCAACATCAGCCCAGAGAACAAAAGCAACAGTGCCCATGTATGTACTAGATGGTTATCATTTACTGCAGGAGAAGGGAGGAGAGAGAGAGAGAGACACACAGAGAGAGAGGGTGATTAGTCTAAGCTAGCAGACAGAGTGGCTACAGGCTCCATAATGTAATCTGGGGTTCCTAGAAGTACTGGACTTGTCAAGGCTAAGGTCAAATGCCTGACATTATCAAGACACAACAAAGCCACTCTCTACTACTGTATGGCTTTAGTCAGCCTACGTCATGTGCTGTGTATCTGTGTTCAAGTACAAGAATGGGGATTATTTTGTTCCAACACAATACGCAATCTGTGAAATATTGATGTATATTTCCCTCAACAGCTGTTGACTCTCTCATTTACACCCACCCACACGCACATAAAAAACACATCAAATCTATTCCAACAGGTATACATAGAAAGAGCACATCCGATTCTTAATTTCTCTACCACTACATTAGCTAGACTAAAATGCCCCGTTGCTACCCCAATCCTGCAATGTGAATATTAGATGATTAGACAGAGTATTTTGTATTGAAAGGTGCAGCAAGTGATTTTCTTTAGTTAAAATAAGTGTTAAACTAGAACTGCACTCTGTCGAGGAGCCAATTTGCTCCTTGTGCACAAGTAGGCCATGTATGTCCTACAATCAGACAGGCCCATATTCCAGGGTACCCAGCCTCACAACTCACATAACATCAGTCAAAAAGATTACAAAAAGCAAAGAATTCTCCAACAGAGAATAATAGTGTTGCCTATAGCAACCACACTAATAACTGCACATACTGTACTGATAGTAATCATCTGATAGTAATCATTGCCAAATAGTGTTTGTTCAGTAACAGGGATCTCCCCGTCTCTCCAGCGGTTTAGTGAAGAGAAAAAATACATTTTTGGGTTGGGATATGATCCAATCAGGAGAGCGAAAGTATACAGTGATTCAGTCTCGTAGATCAGGGGTTTTCAAAGTGGGTGACGGGGCACCCTGGGGTGCCGTGACGGCAGTCCAGGGGTGCCACGAGATAATTTGATAATATTTTGAATTTATTTGGACACTTGAAAAAAATAGTATCATTTTAAACTTGAAGTACAAAGTTATTTTCAGTCAGTTCTAACCAAAATGGCTATTATCTCAACGTTTTCCTCGCAACATAATCACTAAAATATCGTCACTGTCGGGCAGAAACCTCTGTCACACAAAACTAGTGAAAACAGCCGATCTACAAGCACTGTGCTTGTAGATCTGCTGTTTTCACTAGTTTAGCACATTTTATGGATAAACAAATGAATTGGAAGTGATGACGCAAATTAATGAGCAGATGAAATTGGAACACGCTGATAAAGCTGATAAATGGGTACTCTCCCTCTGTCGATAATAGAAAGAGCTCTCATTAGGAATCCTTTTGAACAGGGCATCATATCTGGATTTTACACTCTCCTGGTGGACTTCGCGCCCGAAACATCTGAATCTAGATTTAATGCCTGGAACTCTGATTTACAAGGGGAACTAACAATGGATGAGTTTAACACAGCCTGTGAGGAGGCTCAGGCACATACTAGTAATACTCGTTTAAAATTGCTGCAATATAATTTGCTGATGAGGGTGTACATCATGCCAGAAAAAATAAACAAATTTAATCCTAATATCCCAGACACTTGTATCAGATGTAACGATGATAAAGGCACTCTGTTCCATTGTTTGTGGACATGTCCCAAAATAAAGGAGTTTTGGGAGGTTAGAAAGGAGTTACAACGGATACTACTTATTAATATTGAGCTAGACCCAAAACTCTTCCTATTAGGCCTTTACCCGATTGGCCATAAGATAAAAAATTGCGAGATAACATTTCTGGACCTTGGGTTCCTACAAGCCAAAAGGGTTATCGCCCTTTCATGGAAAAAGTCAGGGAAACCTAGCATCGCTCAGTGGTTTAGGGAACTATCTTTGTGCCTTCCTTTAGAAAGAATCACATACACTCTCAAAAACAAACCAGAGTTATTTGAGAAAATATGGGGGAATTTTATTCATTATGTCAAGGGCAAGGATCTTTCTCATTTGATGGAGGAACCGGGAGTAGGGTCGACGGTTTCCCTCTGCAGCCACTTACCCGGCCTTGTGGCATGGGAACCTGGGTGTTGTTGGTATGTCAAAAGGAAATATGTAAATTGTTATTATTGTTATTTTTGTAATTGTGTTGTTGTTTTGTGGTTTTGTTACGGGATTGATTTTGTTTTATGTTTGTAAAAAAAAATATGTTTGAATGTTCTCTGTAAAAAGGAAAAAAAAAGAAAAACTCAATAATTATATTGTTAAAAAAAAAAAAGAAATGGGTACTCTCTCCTGATTGGATGAAACTGGTAACCCACCTGGAAATGTATCTTCTGTTCATGAAAGAGCTGGAGAGACGGGGAGACCTCTGTTAATGACCAAACAATCGATCACAATTAAAGTGAAATAAAAAATATGTTTTTCACACTTTTAGAGCTTATCGTGGTAATCATATGGGCATTCCTAACACTAGATGTCAAAAATAATAAACAATTTTTGTGGATTTTTATATCAAAAGTCCATAAAAGGCTAAATCTTAATTATTTTCTGTGAACAAAAACATGCTGCGTGATGACAGACAGGGTATCTTGAATATAAATGAACCTTTGATTACATTGATTCCCTGGTATTCCTTCAAACACAGCTGTTTTTAATTATGGAGCTACTCCGTTTTGAATGTCATTCAGGATGACGTCCAGACTGTGTATTTGTCATTGTAAACTTAATCAGCACACTAAAATATGTATTAGAATAATAAGCAACTTGGTAACAAACATTCTGCACAACTGGCCCAGACGACGTCTCCCTCTGCCTGCCATCTGCTAATGAAGCTATATACAAACGAAAACATACATGACCACGATCCCATCCCCTGAAGGGCTGGTCCCTCCTGATTGGTTCAGAAAATCAGAGGCTTTTGTTTCAGACTGATACTTCAAAATAAAATGCCCAAAAAAGCCATTTCAGCTCGACTTTATGAACCATTTTTAAAAACAAATGTGTAGTGAAATAGCAGATCTACAAGCTCACTTTATTATAGTGAGCTTGATTATAAAAAAAATCCATTTGAATTGTTTTGTTTCAATTCAGAGATAGACAAGGGAAAAAAACACTACTCTAATATTCAATTAACCTTCATGAGCAAGTATATTTTCGGTTAATTGCCCGGCCCTACTTTCGCATGAAGGTGCACGGTAAACTCCATGTCTATAAAGCCAGTACTTAACGAAATATCTTATTTGGGAGTAAAGTGTTGGCCAAGCCATCATTACAGCCCTGAAAATTCGACAGTATTTATTGCGACCGTAGGTCACAGTTTAGTATGTGAACCGCCACAGCTTGACCGTATCTCCGTCTGTCTGTCTATAATGCCTGACACTGTGGCACCGGTGACATCAGTGATGTCAGATACTCAGAGCAGGGATCTCCATATATGGGCATAAAAGGCTGACACATCACTGTGACATCACAGGTGATGTCACAGTGATGTCAGATACTCAGAGCAGGGATCTCCATATATGAGCATAAAAGGGATCTCCATATATGGGCATCAGAGATTCCGTTAGCCGGTATTTACCGGCCATTGACCGGTTAAATGTTTAATTGGCCGGTAATTATAAAGTCCACCGGCCACCGTGGCCGGCTGGGAAAATGCCTCTTAGGCTATTTTATCATTTAATCTTATTATTCACATAATTATTTGGCTAAAGTAAAGCTACAACCATTAAAACCTTTCATAATTTTTAAATTGTATCATGTTCTGTGACATGACAGCGGAGCTTGCCGCTGCTGCTGCTTCATGCTGCGCTGTGCGCATTAGATCAGTCTATATTCGTTGTACGATTGTTATGCGCATTGAAAATATCAGAGCTTCAAGCTCACACCCCGTTGTAACGCAACGCGCTGTGAGCTTGTATGTCTGCTATTTTATATACGCACACGGCCATACGGAGAAGCACACATCAAGTTTCACAGCTGACAATTCCAGCAGCTTGTAACAATCAGCGCTATACAGCGTGGGTTTAGTGTTATGATCCGAACAGAACTGGGGTTCTTCCGAGGTAATCTGGCCAAGCTGGACCCAGTAGACGATAATAAAAAAGGGACCCGAACTCTGTGGAATCACATGGATAATTGGATATTATACAAGCACGCACATGACTTTCTGATCGCATGGATGTGATGCCATTGTGGTGGTCAAAGCAACAGAGGCAAGTCAACCTTCCTTGCGCCATCATAACATATAACATTAACAAAACAAAACAAAGTTTGTATGTTTGCATATTAAGGTTTAAGGAGACGTGATGCCAAAATCATTTACTATCAACGTATTAATTTGTAGGCCACTGTGTGGCAGGGCGCGCAAACGGTTCGCTTGAGTTGCGCCCATTCACTTCTTTTTTTGGCAAGCGATACCTCTACATAAGTAGATAGTTAGGCTATTATTTCATTAACTCAGGAACAGATTGCAATTGTATATGTGATGAAGAGGAAAGCTAACATAACATGGTGTAATTATCAGTTGGGTTACCATGCACATTGCACATACAGTATCTCATCTGCAAACACGTATGTGACGTTCATTATAATATAGCCGATAAATTAATTGATTGGCCGGTAAAATATAATCCTGCCGGCCAAGGTGGCCGGCCTCAAAAATGCCTAGCGGAAACCCTGATGGGCATAAAAGGGATTGTATGTATGATGTCAGAAGACAGAATCCATATATGGCCAAGACAGATGGAGCGACCTCGCCCTTTAGAGAGAGAATCACTATACTTTACACTTCAGCCAGGTGACATTTAGAAGCGTTTGTTAACCCAGTCTACTTTAAACGGATAATTACTCTAACATTTAGCTCCGCCAGTACTATAAAATGTGTATGTTCTTGTTCTATAAGAAATGGATAGTGAGAGAGAGCTACAGTGTATAGCAAGGACCACAAGCCTACACTGCTACGTCAGTTAGTTTAACTCAGAGTAAAACATTCTACCCCTAACGGGTATGTGTTTACACTCTAGTTAAACTAACACTCAGGATTTCACTGTGTTCAGCGATTACGAGGCACCGCTGGAGTGAGTCCATACCGATATCTACACCTCCATCATCCTGTCCGTGTCCTCATTCCTCCCATTCTCTCCCTCCCTCCCTCTCTCTCTCCGGCTCCCTCTTTCCATAACTCTGCTGCCCTGCTGCTCTTTACAGTGTGGAGCTCTGAAGTGGTGGAAAGAGGGAGGGAGGAACAGAGATAGAAAGACGGATGGACAGAGATACAAACAGAAAGAGGAGGGAGGCCGAGAGAGAGAGAGAGAGAGTATGTGGGGGAGGCTTCCACCGCAATCTACTGGCAGAGACAGGCATGACGCACAATCACACACAGGCACTTATGCAGCGCGCGCACACACACACACACACACACACACACACACACACACACACACACACACACACACACACACACACACACACACACACACACACACACACACACACACACACACACACACACACACACACACACACACACACACACACACACACACACACACACACACACACACACACACACACACACACGAGCACTGATGCAGGGCGTCCAAGCCGTCCACAGGGCTTCCCGACCGTGGCATTCAGAGAACCAAGGGGAAGGGGAGGGAGGGGTGATAAGGGCCCAGTGCAGCACAACACTTGTCTGGGCCACACAGAGAGCAGCGTGCCCTGCTTTCAGACCCAGCCTGGATTTAATGATGGAATGCATGAACGAAGGGATGACCCAAGCCGATATAGAAGATAGGAATCGGACCTGAACGAGGTGTACTTTGATGATTCGGTACAGTATTTTGACCTCTGATACAACCGACTTCTATCCATTCATCTACCATTCTACCCACAGTAATCCCCCGGCCTTAACCCTAACCCTCCACCCTGTTTAGCCAAGTTGTAAATGATCGTTGTTCCTTCGTCATATTTAAAAAGGAACGCAATTAAAAGGTTGGGACATTTATTTTTTATTCATTTCTTCTGGCTCGCAACTTACTAAGCTTATTACTCAACCCATATACATGAGACACACATACAGGTATTTGGGGCCGTGGCCAAGTCCGCCTCGTCTTGGGAGGAGCGAACAAACACAGATACCAGCATGAGTTTGTGAGACAAATCGAATAAATCTACCGGTATATATTGTTATGTCCTAACGCAAATTTATGGCCTAAGAATCATGGTGGGACCTGCAACATGAAAGATGTGGGACTACTTTGGGCTGGAAACTGAGAGGAGGCCTACGGCCCATGTTACACAACCATATATGCATCGCTGAAACAATCCCCACCTTGTTTTACACACATCTTATCGCATGAAAGCTCTATGGCGAGATTCATGAACTACAACATTGTCCGATTGATAATGTCCGATTGCGGATGTGACAACAAATTGTTTCACAAACAGACATTTTGAGTTTGGATGTTTCTCCTAATGTCACAGCTCGACTGTTATTTTACGGGTTTAACAACAGTGCTTGGTATTGCGTACTGGCAGGTCAGTATTCAATGACACCAATGGGTATCCACGATAACAAAACATGGATTGACTACTAGGGCATTCACCGAATATTAGAATATTCGAATATCAAAGTCACTATTCGACGTTGCTCACCGAAGTCGAAATTATTTTTTTAAATTCTTTTCTCTTTAAAAAAATCAATAGTTTATAAAGCTTGGCTGGAAGTCATAAGAATGAGTTGTCAACACCCCTGGTGGATGAATTTGTTAATGCTCTATACCAGGGGTTCTCAAACCTATTTAGACCGTGACCCCCAAAATAAACATATTTGAACTGGGGACCCCCACCCTGACAAGCAATTGGAATTGTAGGTATTACATTTAATGTGACTCGGTTCCGCAGATAAATATTGTGAAAATAGCCGATCTACATGCTCACAACGCCTCGTGTTGCGAGGCGTTGTGAGCATGTAGATCGGCTATTTTCACAATGTTCGCCTCTTGCTTACTTAATATTTTACAGTTTGGCCAGTCCTGTCGAATATTCGAATACTTTGAGGTTGAATAATTCGAATACTAAAAATCACTATTCGTGAATGCCCTATGTATGTGCAAGACAGTGTGTTGAAGTGCTGATGGCATTCTTTGTGTCTGTGCACATTAAAAGCCTCAGTGTTCATTTATCCAATTTGTAACTCTCGAGCGTGTACACCCTTGTGGGTCCATTTGGTTACATGTGTACACTATCAGAGTTAATTTAATAGCCTTGTGAATGCTAGGGTGTGCAAACAGACACCCTGAGTCAGACAAGGACACACACATGCACACACACACTTTCCTGTCCCCTCCCTGTAGCTGAGGGTGGAGACGGGTAGAAACAGGAAGGAAGTCCAATCTGAACTTCCTCCATGAGTCAGTCCCGGCCCAGCGACACAGCCATCATCTATCTTTCTCCTCTTCTCTTACCAACAACGCGGCGGAGCTCCTCACACTGGCTGATGTGGGGAAGTTTTAACATCTCCTTCCATTTCTTACTGCGACCGTTTCTCTTCCCTCCTCCACCTGACGGCAAGAGAGAGAGAGAGAGAGAGAGAGAGAGAGAGAGAGAGAGAGAGAGAGAGAGAGAGAGGGAGGTAGAGAAAGAAACAGGCAGATGATTAATCAAGTCATTGTTTTAACATACACTTAAGCGTCTTGGACCATTTAAACCGATGCCCTTTTCAACACAAGAACAAGACTTGGAGCTCTGTGTGTGTGTGTGTGTGTGTGTGTGTGTGTGTGTGTGTGTGTGTGTGTGTGTGTGTGTGTGTGTGTGTGTGTGTCTTGCATTGTCCAGATGCAGTAACAGCTGGTTCACCTCACCAGTTGCCTCTTATGCTTCATGGACCATGTGATGAGATGTGTTGATGGCTTCAAAGATCAAGTGGCACACGTTCACGCAACCAAACAAAGAATCTGAATACAAAGTGTGGTGCCAGGTAGGGGTAACTAATAGTTTTCATTGATTATATAAAAAAAGGAAATATATTATTAAAAAAAAAAAAACAAGGTTTGCGATTAATTGAAAAGGTAATCAATATAACAGCCGTTAAAGTAATCAGTATTTTCAGCCCAAGCTCTACGCAGCCCCTACTTAAGCCTGTGGTAGAGCTTATGACCTTGATGTGATGGTGGTGAGGACAACAACCTTTCACCTATAGACCACTGATCAGCTGCTACACTGTCAAATCCTTCATTTGCATAGGGGTTGGTGGACCCATACACAGGACTTCCACCACTAGGGGGCCCTCAAGGAGGGTATTCATCAATTCATTTAAGTTCATTAATAATTAAATGAATGAATGTGTTTAATATATAAGGATAGCTGCCCAAAATACATACTGGTACATACATGGTCACACACACACACACACACACACACACACACACACACACACACACACACACACACACACACACACACACACACACACACACACACACACACACACACACACACACACACACACACACACACACACACACACACACACACACACACACACACACACACTATATATGTTAGTCAGTTTGGGTAACTCAGTCAGATTGGGGTAAGAGCGCTCCTTTTGTAGTTCACCACCCAACCCTACCACCACCTGGATCAATTCACTTTGATAGTCTCTTATCAGCGCACCTGTGTAATTCTGCGTATTCACAATGAGATGGCGACAACAGCCATTCACTTGTGTAGTCGCTGACGTCACTCGTTTGCGACCACTCTTTCTTTGTTTATCTACTAGCCTAGCTCAGCTGTGTTTAGCCATTAGCTTACTATGCCTAACTCTAACCCTAACCCTAACCTTAACCTCAGTAAAACTAGGCCTAACCCTAACCCTAACCTCCGTGGGGTGGGGTGACCGTGAGGCGCCATCATTCCTGCCGACGCTACATTGTCGTTGTTGTGGATCAAATCGACCGCTTGTTCCGCCCCGCGCCGCACGACGAGCGCTCGTGTTCTCAATTTCACTGAAACTCAAAAGAAATGTGACATATATACTGTACAGCAGTGAACTTGTGGTTCAGGAAGGCTCCAGAGTAGAGGGTAGCACATGATGTCTAATTAAACAGACCCATAGATAATCACACCCGGCCAGAAGCGGGACCGAGGAAAACCGGACACGGCCCGGAACGGACCGAGGATAATTCAAATGCATTAGCCCTGGTCCGACCGGGTCTCTAGACCTGTACTGGACCAGATTCTCATTTATGCTCATTTCACCATGGCATTTAGACCAACCTCCCAAAACAGAGAACATTTTTGCAGACTTTCTTATATCGTCCGTCCCCACAGATAATGACATTATGACAAACATGCTCCAACACAGATGACGTTCCAACTTGCAACTTCCCGCTCACCTGGCTAAAACCTCCATGGTTTTCAGCGGTGCAGTACACCTGAGATTAACTGCACTTCAAACGTTAAACGTGGTTCATTCAAAATGCAAAAAGAAAACAGACAATATGGATTTTGGAGCGGAATTACAATGCATATGTCTCATTTTAAAACCGAAGGTTAAAGAGCTTAATATAATAATTAAAAAGCTGCTCGTCGGGTCCTCACAGGTCTATACGGGTCCATCCTTTTCAGATGGACCGGCCGAGACCCAATTGAAACTGATCCAACCCGTGCCCGAGGGACAAATCAATATTTTGGACCAGACCCGGCTTCCCGTCAATGGGCCAGCCCAGCGGGCCATTTATAACAATGGTTTTCAACCCTTTTCATATCAAGGTCCATTATTCATTCTGCATATAAGCCACGGACCACCATTTTGTATACGATTTAACCTCTCGGACCCAAGACTTTTTGTTTTGGCCAGTTGCTATGCTGTATTGATTTGGCACCATAGGAGAAATGACAGGCAAACGTTGATCAAAGTAACATTTCTTCTACATTGTCTAATTGTGTAGACTTCTTGTAAATGAAGTAATGCAGGTAACTCTTGAGAGAGTAAAATGAATCCATAAGATTCTTTAAAAATGATATTGTAATTATATTGTAAGCAAAGCATGTTTGCGACGTGAAGATGTTCACGTACCTTGTCCATTCAAATTGTTTACTCAGAACTAATCAATTCTTCTGTCGGCACCAACTAATGTTAGCTAGGCTGCCATGACGTCTGTGTTGCTTAAATATAGAAAAGGTTATTTGCAGTGATCCCCGTGGGGAATGAGGCTACTTCTCTGCATGTGACCCATCCTATTAGGAGCCATGCGCATGCCCAGGGTGCGCACAGGGAGCAATTAGGGATTCAGTGTGTTACTCAGGGACACCTTCACACGAAGCCAGGAGAATCCAGGGATTGAACCAAGAAACGTCCAATTCCCAAACGTTCAATCTCCTGAGCCACTTTTCAATTCATTTAAATCAATCAAGCAAACATCTATAGTGGTCACACGACCAAGCTCTGTGGAATTTGCTTTCGCTACAGAAGCATGGATGAATTGGGCGATTAATCAGGGCTGGGCAATTAACCAGAAAGGTATCAAAACCGATATTTAGAACCTTATAGGTCCAACTTAATGCTGCTCATGTTGATTCATAGTATAACCAACACAAAATAATTCTAACAGATTATTTAAAATCGACTAAATGAATTAATCTGATTAACCATTATACTTTGTAATACTATGCTGGCGTACAAAAATAGGGACAATAGCTGATCTACAAGCTCACAACGCGTCGCAATGCTAAATGTTGTGAACTTGTAGGTCGTCTACTTTTGCTTTTTTATCATCATTCATTAATCGTAATCGAGGCAAAAGTTTTAAATTATTGTGATATTGATTCTCATCAATGTCAGCAACATAGGCAGATATCTGAACATCACAATAGAAGACAGACAATATTCACAGATGCTAAAATTTACAACAAGATTAACAGTTTTCAGTGCAGGAGCCAGGAACATCTGTCAGTGTTAAAAAGCAGTGTTCAAAGTCCTTATTGGTTTGTGAAAAAAGAAATTGTAAGTAAGGTGAGAGAGGATGGAGATGATATTTTACTCTTTTGTTTGTGCGTTGGCAATACAGGGATTCAACTGATGGGAGGTGGGTGGCTGGGTGCCATTAATGTTGGATAAACAGTCCGAACTGCTGTACAAAAGATGTATGTCACGTACATGCTCTCAATGATGCCTGTGTGTAGAACTGAAGAGAAGCCTACTGTCTTTTCTTAGTCTGTTGATAATCAAGGAGATGCTCCAGTTAATAATAAAATTGAGTACGAAAGAAAGTGGAAGTCGGGTGGAAGAAAGAATTAGTGTGGCTGGAATGCAGCAAGCGATGTGATGTACAGTCAAGCATGTCAGTTTCCATGACAGAAACACCACAAATTCTTTATTTACATAAAGCAACTCTATTAGAAAGTGACACAGCCGGAGCTGTAACTATTACCATTTCCTTTATTTTGGTAGTGAAACCACAATCCCGACATCCGTATTCTGGGAAAAACTTTTGCAAAAATAGCAGATGAACAAGCTTAGAACACACTGTAAGCTTGTCAATCTTCTACTTTCCGCAAAGATATTTAATGTAGAGCAGAGACAGAAAAGTAATTGAAAATAGTCAAATAGAGCCCCAAGGGACTCCGCACAATAATGTCTGGGGTTTAAGTGGTTAATTCCACACAATGTGATACTGTTCATAAAGCCTGTTTCTAGAAGTTTGACCAAAACATTTTATAGATTTTGTCCATAAGATTCATTGGCTTGGTGGTTAGAGTGGCCAGAGCATATTCAACCCTGCTTGTTGGCACTTTATACATTGAGGTCAGGTGACATTTGTTATTTTAAGCTGTGTCTGCAAAGAATTCCCATATATGAGACAAGACAGTAAAGAATTATAGTTAGTGACTAGCCGACACTGAACTCATGAGACGAGAGGAAACATGTGCATGTTTGGGGCGTAACCCACTGTAGTCCAGCCTATAGGAACAGGGGGAAATCCTCTGTTATGAAGCTCTGAAGCTGGCCTGGCAATGACATGTGACAACAGTGACAAAAAACAACATACACCTGCAGAGAGAGCAATACATCCATAACTTACAGCAGTGTTTCTCAAACTTTCAAATGTCAAGGTCTCAACCTTAACTCTGACACCATTTGTACACTGTCAGAGTTACAGACTTGAATGGGTCAATTTAGAGTACCCCCATAAAGGAACCAACAGAGTCCCTGGAATCCACTTTGAGAAACACTGTCTTACAGTCACACGCACACACATACAATTATTTCAAACTTTTGCTTCAATAACCATGAAGAAAATAATCAGACTAATCAATTTACAATTTTCAACGAATCGATTACAAAACATTCGGTTGGTTCTAAATATTGGTTTTCTGTTGATTGCCCAGTCCTACCTGGTTACACAAAGCCTGGTAAAGTTAATCCGTGTCTGTTTTTACACTCATAATTGTGATTACATTATTTGTCCTATAACTCGATTATTTTTTTGACAGTCTGGATCAGTGGCTTGTACAAATCAACTTTTGTAACACTAGTGCACAGGTACAATAATAATCATAATCCTTGTCACACAGTTTTTTAATCAAAGGTACAAGTGCAGAGGTTTAAACAAGTAGCAGCTTGTGTTACTAAGACAACTGAAAGGAATAAAATAATAAGCCTGGCCTCCGAGAGGTGGCACCATGGAAACTGAAAGGCATGTCGATGGACCAGTTCTAGAGCTGTCAGGATTAGAGACACACACACACACACACACACACACACACACACACACACACACACACACACACATATAAACACAACTCTGTACTAGGGCATTCAGTGATGTTAATAGGTTTTTAATGTAATGAGTCCTGGGACCCAAGAGGGGTCTTTCGGATGAGTCCCAGGGATATTTTATGGGTCCCACAAAAATTCAACGCGTCATGTCATTTTTGACAAAGTGCAGCATTTAACTTGAATTGGTTATTATATGGTTATGTTCATGTTACGTAGAAATGTGTATGAAAGAAATTAACCACAATTCCAAATCTTACAATTTGGAATTGTAAGATTATTTTATCGAAAAATAAAAACATATATTTTCTTTATTTTTCAAAAGTTTTTCCCCCAAAAAAGGTTTTAATCGTTCAAAACGTTATAAGCGTTAATGTTTTCCATATGTGAGAGGACCGTGTGTGTGTGTGTGTGTGTGTGTGTGTGTGTGTGTGTGTGTGTGTGTGTGTGTGTGTGTGTGTGTGTGTGTGTGTGTGTGTGTGTGTCGGAGACGAGTGCATGCCTGTGTTGTGCATTAACATGCATGCGGCGCTAGTCAGGTCCGCGGACTACTGATTGAGAAACACTGCTGGAACGGGCTGATGCGAGCGTCATAGCAGTGCGCGAATGCGCGTTGACTTGCCTGACTGTATCAACTCTATGGACTGGATGCTTTTGTTTACCTCCTGCCTCTGCATGCATGCTTGACACGAAAAGCTCGCTTGTTAATGGCAGCGTCGCCGTCGTGTGCGATGATCGCAAAATACACGTTAATGCGACACCACCGTGGACGCGGTCGGGGAGAGAGCGAGGCAGACACTGCTCCACATTTAATACACTAACACTAGCCTTAGCTACACTAGCCTGGGGTGCGCTAGCCTGAGCGCCCCCACTACGTTCCATGGACTCTGTAAAACTCCGCTTCTAGTCTCTAAAGAACAGACTCCATGCTAACGCAAGGAAGAGCAATTATTTATTATAAATATTATCAGGGCTTTGATGCAAGTTCTGATGGGTGCAGCTGCATAAAGTGTTGCTTGCTTGTTGTGTCGCTGCAGTGTAGAGACGTCATATTTCAGCGCTGTGCCTTGCACACGTTCTGTGGGGGAACCCTTTTCGGTGTATCACCAAACATGCTGTGCCACTATGGTCAGAGAGCGGCCCGGTGCTACGCTAAAACTCAGGCACCCATTGAATTCTGTGACCATCTACGGTCGCCCAAAATGGCATCGGTGGACGATAGAACGCACTGTCGTTAGTTCTATCGTCTGTTTTAAGACCTTCTACGCGGATTTCATTTGTGTTAACATAGCATTAAGTAGCATGCCTTCACCCATGAACAATGGTGGCGTCTGGACTTTTTAAAATATATTTTTTTCGCGACGTGGTAAATTATTTTAACGTGGATGCGTCCATGGGACCCAAGGACACTGACGTGAATGCGTCTTTAGGCAACGTGAATGCGTCAGAGACGCGTGACGCGCACGTATTGACGTCACTGGGCATTCACGAATAGTGATTTTCAGTATTCAAATTATTCAACCTCAAAGTATTCGAATAGTCGAATATTCGACAGGACTGGCCAAACTGTAAAATATTAAGTAAGCAAGAGGCGAACATTGTGAAAATTTTCACAATGTTTATCTGCGGAACCGAGTCACATTAATTGTAATACCTACAATTCCAAGTGCTTGTCAGGGTGCGAGTCCCCAGTTCATATATGTTTATTTTGGGGGTAACGGCCTAAAAAGGTTTGAGAACCCCTGGTATAGAGCATTAACAAATTCATCCACCAGGGGAATTGACAACTCATTCTTATGACTTCCTATCTAGCCAAGCTTTATAAACTATGTATAAAAAAAATAAAAAAAACGTGACTTTGATATTCGAATATTCTAATATTTGGTGAATGCCCTCCCTACTCTGTACTAAATAACATATAGGCTCATTTTCCTACTTATATTGATCTATTTATCTACTGTCGTCCGCTTTCCCCAGCAGACCCCAGCAGCACTCATAGCATAGAGTGGAACCCATAAGCATATTGCTACTTGGGCAATTTGTTGCGATCAAAGGTGTTTTTTCTCCTCCATGAATGCGTTGTTAGTTTTCATTACCAACGCATCCATGCTTTTGTTGTCCCACACAAGCCACCGTACTCTGCTAAACAGATGTTATGCTGTTATGCATTTTGCCAAGTCCCGGAAAAGACGTGGTGTGATTGGCCAGTACAGTCACTTTGATTGGCAGCTGTGCCGAATGCTCACCCCAAAACATGATTTACGACATGTGGCTGCTCGTGTGAGACAACGAAGGCCTGGATGTGTGTACAAGTACAATGACAACTACTTTGGACCACAACAAATTGCTTAAGTACCAATATGCTTATGGACTCTATGCTATGAGGGTTGCTGGGGTATGCAGGGGAAACTAAACGAATGCTAAAAAGAAAATCTGATAAATAGACCCCATGGACAGTCATTCGGGATCAATATAAGTAGGAATGAGTCTATAGGTTATTGAGTACTTTGTTGTCTGTTAGGAGATAAAGAGGGGTGAATGTGTATTTATTTCTTATAGTTCAATATTTAGGAGTTCACATGGGTCACCCACCTTACGGATAAAAATATATACAGGCACTTCAGTGATTATCCTGAGTCCCTGACTCATATTTTTAATAAAGGACTCATTAAACTTAGAATCCCTGCATCCCCAGGATGCATACAACTCTATCCTTCCTGCTATCAGAGCTGCATGTGGTGGAGTGTCTTGTAAATCCATGCTTCTGTCCTTTATCTTAACTACATACAAGTAGCTATTTGCCACTACTTGTTTAAATTAAAGTCCTTTTTGATGTTTTCCCCGTTGATACATAACGCGTGTGTCGTGGCGGGACCCATAAAATAATTCTGGGACCCATTTGAATGACCTGACCACCTGTGGTCATTACATTGAAAACCTAGCAACATCACTGCACTTTGAATAAAATAATCCACAATGAGGCAGATTCTTGCAATACACATTTTTGGACACTGCTCCTACAGATTTTGCCCTAAAATCACGCAAACCGGTACAGAGTATCTCTACAGCCATGTCATCAAAATGGATCTGTCCCTTCTAGCGCCACCATCTGGCCGATTTTTTTAAAACACATTTTTGGACACCGTTCCTACAGATTTTGCCCTAAAATCACGCAAAGCGGTACACAGTCTACAGTAGAGATGGACATCGGTATCGGCCGGTATCGAAAATCGGCCGGTATTATATAAAATCGGCCTCAATCGGTGACCGGCCGGTCCTAACGTAATTTCCGGTTTTCCGCCGATCAAAAATGACACGCATTCGCAGTACGCAACATGTGGCTCAACGCGCGCTGACCAAAACAAAGCAGCAGCGAAGCTAACGCTAACAGACTCATGAAGAAAACATGTCGCAGATTTGGACTTATTTCACTGTGTGCCAGGATGATCCAAAACTCGCTCTTTGCATTGATATTACCCGTTCGCTCAAATAAATAACTCCATCTCATTACAGTACATCTGAACAAAAGCAACGATGCGAGCTGAACGGGGCTATAGTGTTCCGTCTATCTCTCTCGCTCTCTCTCCCCGTCCCTCCCTCCCTCCACACACACTCTGACTCTCACACCCACAACGAACAGCAGCGAGTGGTGGCTGGCTGCGTGAGTTTAGTTGAAAACAGCTGATCTACAAGGCATACAAACTCACATCATGCTAAAGAATTGCCAGATTAATGCACACGCTTTATGTGCTGAAGCACAGGGCACCATGCTATTCCCACAAAAGTGCTGAAATCTATAGCAAAGGCTGCCGAAGAAGCGCTAAAAATGTCCGAGAAGCGTCTATTTTATTTCCCGTGCGAATCGTCTATTTTACGTGCTATCAACAGTGATTTTCCGATGTTTCCTCCCTGTTGGTAGCCAGCCACACATATCCCAAATATTGCGCTACATAAATGCATGTAATCATGAGCAGCATGAGTGTCCACTGTAGCCTGCTTGTTTAGCGTCCTGTGCTAATATAAACACTTCTCTGAGTCTCATCACCCAATGTTGCCAGGTTTTGTTTTTGAGAGAGAAACAAGCAACCAGGGGGGTTGCTTGTTGATACTAATGACAGTATAAAAACAGAAAGGATTGCCAAGCCAATTTCACCAGCATATTAATAACAATGATAATAATAATAGTTAAATAGCACCAGCTTTCATTTTTCAAGTACAAACATTGCACTAGATTGAGTTCAAGTTTTATTTTCTTAAGTTAACTCAGTGCTGCTTAAAAAATTGTTGATTGTGACATTGAAAGTCAACTATTCCAGTGTTTAACTGGGGTACTACGAGTACCCCTGGTGATACCCAGAGGTACTGCATGGGATACTGAAGAAATTACATGGTAGAATACCAGCCAACTGAGATGTGTTTTTGAATTTTGTTGATCAGTTGATGATTGATTGGTTGTTGATTACTAGTTATTGACATGAAAACTGACTGAATCTTATTGTCAGTGTTGAAAATAAATCTGCTCAGGATGCACTGTTTGAAACTCACTCCATTTCTTATTTGTGATGTTATATTGTTGAACAGGGGTGTTATGCATATAGCCTACCATAGTTGTGGTTTTAATTGCAGTTATATAAGCAAAAATGTTGTCTGGGAAAGGGAGTACTTGGATAAAAAAATCATGGAAAGGGTACTCAAGCCAAAAAATATATGGTGTATTGTATAATTATTGTTCTTTCTTAGATAGAAAATCGGTATCGGAAAAATCGGTATCGGCAGATCAGAATTTAATAAAACCGGAAATCGGAATCGGCCAAGAATTTTGCAATCGGTCCATCTCTAGTCTACAGTCATGTCATCAACATGGATCTGTCCCATTTCTCATATTCCCTCCTGATTGGCTACCATTGCCTTCCAAAGTTTGTGTATGCGACCTGGCGGTCGCTTATCTCCCGATTTAGGGAGTCTTACTGGTCCACTAAATGGGCAGACATGAGCAGAGAATAACATTTTGGATTACTTACATCCAATGGTCTTGTTTTACTATTGTCTATGTGTTTTAGTTTTGTTTGTGGTTGGTTTGTCTGGTGTTGTGGTCGGTTATTATATTTTCAGTTTTTTGTATTTATTGAATAAAATGTGAGGGACCAGGGTAAATGTTAAAACTACATTCTCACATGACTGTGAGTTGAACTCCCCATTAAAAGTCATTCCGTTGGCGGAAAACGTCAGACACACTTGGGTCCAACTACACAGAATGACAGATGATTTTGGCCAAATTTAACGAACACAAAACTAACAAAATGTCAAGATCCCTTTCAGGGAGACTGATAATATTATAAGCAGGAAATGAAAGTGTCCAGCCATGTACTGCCAATAAACCTTGGATGTGAAGAGGCGTGTATAGTGTCCTAAGACAAGAGGGTGAGAAAACACCACATAAAGTCAGGCCAGATGGAGAATAATAGCAACCTCCCTTTAGATGACAGATGGGGCAACGTGAAAGAAATTATGGCAAGCTATAGAAGGCAAGTGTGTGTTCTGCTGCTGCGTGTGTGTGTGTGTGTGTGTGTGTGTGTGTGTGTGTGTGTGTGTGTGTGTGTGTGTGTGTGTGTGTGTGTGTGTGTGCCAGTCAGATCTGGCTGGGCCACCCCACCCTGTTTAATGTCACTCTGACGTCAAAGCCATGTGCACAGGGCCGTAATGCGGACGGGACGGCGTGAGTATTTATTTAACTTTGGTTCCCCCCTCTGAGAAAGTGGGGCCCTCCATAAACACTGATTTCAGAACAGTTCCACTCATCAGCCGCTGTACTAAAAAGGAACGTGTACATTATTACAATGACTGATTCCAGAACAGAATCTGGTTATACTGCATCCCGGCAAACTGGTCTTGAAGCAGCTGCAGTCTTCCAGGGGCACTGTTAGGAAAAACACAGCTGCTGGAGTCACCGATCTCAAATCAGCATGCGATTTGTCCATAACCATGGCAAAGCAAGCAGTGGCAACGGAACTGCTTTCAGTGCGACATGAAATGATAATAATAATAAATAAATCGATGGCATTTTTATAGCGCTTCTCTAAGCAAGTTGCTTTAGATAACATTAAACAACATTGTAGCATTTCAAAGCGCTTTACAATGGTTCATTCATTCATAGGGAAAGTATGCATTCTGCAACATCTATCTATGGAATTATTTCAGGCGAGGCTATATATCAAATATACTTTTTATGGCGAGGCTCCTATCATGTGAGCAGTCTAGAAGTGTCTCTGTGTGAGAGTCCGGGGCGAATACTGCAAACAACTTCAGACAGAGAAAGAAATTGTTGTGCACACTGCCAGTAGGTTGTTTGGTTATTAATAGGTTCCTTTAGGCTCCCAGTAGGCCATATATTACTTTTTATAAATTATACTTTATACTGGAGGTTTATGGCTATTTACGGCTTAAACTTTGCCCAGATATGGAAATGACTGATCATAATCTACAATTCTGACATCATAGATTATTAATTTTCACTCTCACAAAAGTTCCTCTTTAAGGTTGCACACATCATCAACCCATGTGCTACCACTGTAGCACACACAGAGCTTTTGCAATCTAACTATTAATTTAGTGAATGTCTGTCCGTCCGGTATCCGCCGTCTGACCGTCTGTCTGGGTTCTGACATCACTGATACTAAACATTGTTACCGCCATGGTAGTCTGTCTTTAGAGGAGGACGATTTGGCATTGGGGGGCGGATTCAAATCTCCCGCCTGGATCCAGCGCCGAATCCTATTGGTTCACCGATCCCCGCCCTCCTCCCCACCCCCCTCCGCTCACCGCCTCACCCCTCCTCCCCACAGCACTCCGTCAGCGTTTAGGCTCCGGTGGGAAGCAATTGAACCTAGTTCCTCATTCTAATGTTTACACAACTTGGGACCTTAGTTTAGTTCAAACCACAAAGCTGGGTTTGAAAAAGCGCTTTCTCACAAGTGGATCACTACCAACTAAGCGTCTTTCAACTGTAAGTATTTCGTTATTTTCTGTGTTTAGTGTGCACATTGCATAACAGTACTAGTGTTGCAGTTGAATAAAGTTAGCCTAGCACAGCTAAACTATCCACCCACGATGTTAACAAAATACAGAAATATATACTCACGCAGTTAACTGCAGTGTGTGATTTAGTATGACTATGCCAGGTTAGCACTGTAGTGCTCTAGTTAAAAATATTAATCTGACGATATTTCACAGCTGTAGTTACATAACTTTGGCTCAACAATGCTGCAGCCTGCAGTACAGTACATACACTACAGCTGTGTACGATATTGCTGCACGACATTTTGTATTTTAGTGCAGTTAAACATCTTGCTGCTGAAACTGCCTAACGAGCATCAGACGAGCTACTGTTGTGTTTACACACGCAGAGTTTAATCTGGGAACGGCAACATATAAATGTATCTTTTGTTCTTTTGAATTGGCTACAGAGCTCTGTATGTATCAGTCTTTACTTTGTCAGTCTTTGCTGTATGTATATCAAATGTATACAATATTTGAAAATAGCGTTGCTCAAGTAAAGTACAGTACTTGCTTGGCTTTACACCTCTGAATATATCCCCCTTCCCCCACATAACATGCTTACCCTTACATTCTTTCCTTTTGTCTTTAAGTGGTCTTTATTTGTGTCAACCCCCACTCCCACTCCAACCCCCACTCCAATTTACAAATATGTTAATCCCAATGTTATCATGCTTTTTCTATCATGTGTTCATCAATGTATTCATTTGAACATTATTTTTCATTTTCTTCTCAAGGAGACAACACATTGGAGGAGTCCCTACTCAGCTCTGCTGCAAACCCAGTCCAGACCTACAATGGGAGTGGAGAGTCACAGCTGGAACGCCAAACAAACATCTTCTCAATCAAAATAATAACAAAATATGCCTTCAACTTGTCACTGTAACAACTACACATACTGAAATATGGTTCAATTAAACAACCGACAAGCTGCTAAAATAAAACTACAAAGGATGTATACATTGAACTGATTGAATATTTTATTACATTCTACAGTCTTCTTTACATTTTACTATTGAGCCAAATAAACGTTTAAATAATATGGAAATGGAAATCCTAATATGTCTTTATTAAATTGAGGGTACCAGTTTAAGAAGACATTTAATCATTTCAATATAATTATATTGTTTTGACATTGGAACATATCTGTAAAATCGGTTGGCTACTTCTTTTGACTCATCTGTTGATGACATGACACTCTTTATAATCCATGGTATTGGTGTATTTGCATGAAAATCAAGGTGCTTGCAGGCTTGATTGGCCCATATAGCCTATTGTCATACTGTAGGCTATACAGACTATGTACACAATGAATTATTTAAACAATGTGTCTCATGTTGCTCACAGGTTTGGGTGAAAGGAGGATTTAGCATTGTGAATTGATTGAATAATTGATTAGACATGAATGCAAAACAGCAAGAGTAAAAGGATAGTTCTATGATTAAAAGGCGTAGGCTATACATTCTAAACGACTATTGAGAATAACAGGGTGAATGCATTGAAACGTTGTAGCCATTTAATAGTCTGTAGGTTGGTCAAATAGTGTATTTTATACATGTTCCCACCAAGGTAGCCTTTCAACATCTTAACACAGTCTTTGTGTTACTGGTGAATGTGTATTTATTTATGTGACATCAACGGACGAGATGCTGCGCAGCCTCATCAGTACCATAGCAAAGGTAATAAAAGAGTAAAGACTGGGGATAAAGGAAATCTTTAAACGGAGAACATTAAATTAACTTCTGAAAAGGCTTCTAAGCCTACACTATAGCCTACTAAAAACTAGTGGAACCGCGATCTTGCCACACGTGAATAATTGGTTGTAAACAATAACACAGACAATGTAAATCCTTAGTCTAGTTGTGTGAAGAAAAGGTTATCATCATGGCCCCAAATAACTTTTAAATATCTTGCAATTGGCGACGAGTCTCTAAATCGGCAAGAGTGCCTCTCATCCTCAATACATAAAGGCTAAGCTATATAACTTCTCCATCAGCAGTCAGTGGTGCGTGTTCCCCACACTCCCAAGTCCCAAGCCCCCACCGTTGCGCACAGATTCACCGGGAAATACCCGGTCGCCTGCCTCGCAGGAGAAAGTAAACGTTAGCTGCTTAGCTAGTTAGCTTCAAGTTAGCCTCTAAGCTAGCAGCAAGTGCGTTTGTCCACACTTCCATCCGATTGCCTTTTAAATGTAAATTTCCCATCCACGGAGTCTTGTGTAATGTGTATGCGAGCGCAGCCGTGCAGGGAGAGGGACTGCTGCGCTGGTTTGGATTGGTTTCCCTACGGAACTATTTTCGGGGTAGGACCAGAGCAGACTGGCCCTGACGTCACAGCATATGGAGAGACGCCCCCTTATGCCAGCATATGCGTTGTGCTTCCCCAGGCTTTTATTTTTTCTTCCTATCGCCAAAATAAAAGTCTGGGTTTCCGAGGCTACCGCCATGGTAACATCCGCTTGCTGAAAGAATTCCCAAATTTGGAGATAGCATGCTGACATCACAGATACTAAACAGTGTGGCCTCCATGGTTAACAGCCACATGCTGAAACAATGCCCAAATGTGGAGATGATGTCCGCTGTCTGTCTGCATGCTGACATCACTGATATAATATACAGTGTCGCCACCAGTGCTGTCTGTCTGCATGCTGACGTCATAGTACTGACATCACAGACTGATACAACGGGTATTGCACAACTGGACATCAATGGTGACTGTTCTGCCCAATGGGCACCGGTCTGAAGGCCTGCCCATATTTTGACCGAAAGCGACCTTTTCGGTCAAAAGGTCCGGTTCGACTAGAAAATGACATCACTCACCTACGACTTCTGAAAAGCATTAGCCCAAATTAGAGTTTGGAAATTTGCACGTTGGAAAGTCCAACTCACTGAACATTTCGGAGATACTATAGACAGGCCTTTAGTTCTCCAACATTACTTCTGAGACTCCTACATTCAATCCCTCATATATACTGTGAGTGTATATAACCCTAGTCCCAGGCACAGGAATAGAATATACACATTTAAGAGAAGATTCATGAATAAGGCCCATTGACTTTTTGCAGAATGAAAGTGTATTATGAATTAAGCTTCAAAGCATTAGGTACAACCACTGAAATTGGAAGGTCCATACACAAAAAATGTGAACACAACTACAAGAATGTTCCTTTCTTGCCAATTTGTTTATTCTTCAGTACGTCTTAGATGTACTGTATGTGTAGGATGGATGGAGAGACAGCTTTGCACCTACTTCAGAACCCTATGTGATCTCGCCAAACTCTTGCCATGATTTCTCGAAGTAAGAAATAGAATCATCCCAATAGCCTTCATGTACTTCTATGCACCGTTTACAGCATCAGTATGTAAATACAAATTCCACTGTGAAATTTTTAATTTTAGTCCAACATGCATTTTGCATACAATGCATACATACTCCCTTTGTTTACATGTCTGACTGGTTAGACTTATAGATAGAAACACCAAGAGTCATAAGGAGAAAGAGTTGACTGAATTCCTTCATGTGGTCGCTTTTTGTGTGAGACTACAGGGAGCTGCACTGAATCATGAGCACATTAATGAAGGCACACACTTGGGCCTATTCTCTCCCCCTCTCTGTCCCTCCTTTCCCCGTCATCAGTTAGTGTTTTCACAAGCTCTGGATTTGTGTGGGCCAAATAAGACCCAGTGCAATCCACACGCGCTCTCCTCTCTCCCCATCCTCCCTTCCTCTTCTTTTCATCTCAAGGATGAGAAGGAGAGAGACAAGACCAGAGGTCACTCAGGTTCTATAGCGATGGGCTGGTACCCTGCTGTCATTATATGGGCCCTATTTTAACCGGGGAACTTTGCACCCTGGTGCACAATCTGGGAACCCAACTGCAAAAAAAAAAAAAAGGTTCGCCAATGTTACCATCTACCAGGATACAAGGGATGGCCATTTGGACACATTTTCTTAACTGGTTACCATTAGTTGTTACCGGTTAATTAACCATTAATGAATATACTTTTTTGAATGGACGAACGTCTGTGAATCACCGTGTCACCCGCCAGAACTGTTTACAGTTGTTAATCTGTTACACAGGAGCACAGTATATTAAAATGTGGGTAAATGTATGTAGTCTTTGGTGATTAAATTATGAAGACCATTCTGTAAGGAATAATTAATTTCATACATTCTTGCTGACGCATCCTCCGTCTTCATGCATATTAGGTAATTGCCTAAGTCATTAAACCTTTACATTTTTTATCAACAAAAAGCTAAAATATTGATTTAGATCGTTTTATTGCAAAAACCTGTTATTGTGTGAGAAGGCCGTTTTGGAATGTAAACCCCATGGCTGCCACTTCCCGGACGACGTAAGGTTGTTAATTTTTCCCTGTGTAAAACCTTTGCAAGGCAGCACCATTGCCGGCAATAAAACAGTTGTACCTTTATAGCGTGGTAATAAAGTACCACGCTAGAAGTAATAAAGTACCATTGCACCAAAACATTTAAATTAAATTATAATGAATGAACCATTTAAACACTAGTATTAACCGGTTACCAGTTTCTTAGCAGTTTCCAGTTAAAACGGTTAACCATGGCCATCCGTGGGCGTTATGTGCTGGTGTGTTTTGGGCATTCCATGAATTAAACCAATCAGTGTGTCGGCTGCCACCACCTTTAAGAACAATCTGGGCCCGGTGTGAGGTACAATCCTCAGTAGCGGAGTTCAGAAGACACATACCACTTTTCGAGCGACAAAATCAGTGTCCTTGTGCATGAAAGCACACAAACTTAAAATCTATGAGAGCAGCATCAATGATGTGATCATGATGTCAGGAGACATGGGGAAAACAAAAGTTCTATTCTCACTAAACATTGTGAGAATAGAACGAGAGTTGTCCAAACTCAGTGCGTAGATGTCTTATGTTATAGACCACATGAGACTCACACAATACAGTATGTCCATATATGGGCATTCTAAGGCAGATATGGGCTAAATAAATTGATGACATCAGGGATCTCCATATATGGGCATACAAGGGACAAGGACGGAATGTGATGTCACAACAATGTGATGTCATAGGACAGCTATAGACATATCATATTAGCCCGAACATTATACGATTGATTATAAGACGACCCCTATTTTTCAATTATCATTTTTGGAAAAAAATATGTTGAAGACAAAATATTATATATTGTATATATTATAAGTTATTTATAAAGAAAAACTTTTTTATTGTAAAATTATTATAGAAAAGCTCATACAGAGATAACATTCTGCTGTATTGTATTGCATTAACCAATTCATACTGAAAATCAGCTCCTCATAATGTGTATCAGAATAGAATACAGTCCATATTGCATACTGCTGGGGAATAAAAAACACAAAATTTCCCATCAAGCTTAGCGGCCCGTTTCGTCATTCAGATGCGACGCTCATTTGTAAACAGGAACCATAGGCTACTAGGCAGCCAGCATTAGCTTCATTTACTGTTTGGATTAAACTTCCACGCTAAAGATCTCATGTGCGGCCGTCATCCACGCCGATGTTCGCGAGAACAACGCACACGCACACGCCCCGGTAAGTTCAATGCCAAAGCCATCCGACTTTGCCAAACGGGAGGTGAAATGAGCGGGGTCCAAATTTCGCTGCGCAATATGTGGACAGTGTACGGTAATCACCTTAGGAGCTCGCGGGGGCTGTGAGGAGAGCAGGGGAAGGTCCTAAAAGATACATAACACATCTCTCCGGTGAAAATGTCTAGACATCGAATATAATACGACCCCATATTTTGAGGATGTGCATTATAGAATAAAATATCGTGTTATATTCTGTATAATACGGTATATGGAGATCAGGGATCTCCATATATGGGAAAAGGTGAGATTTCATTTCTTTTGTCAGAACGAGTGATGTATTTTCTTTGAAATGTGTTTAGTTATTGGATAGAGCTGCCAACCATCTCCTCCGTCAATGGGATGTAAATATAGTATGCTCTCTGGGAGATGGGATCCAACAGACACGGCAGTACTGGACTGCAAAAGGATGACAGAGAGTTAACAATACTTTTTTATGTTCTTGTATTTCAGTAATGCAGGCTAAACCAAACATGTTTATAAAAGTCTATAGACTAATGCTTCACACAATTTACCAAGCGGCCTGAGTGCCAACATAATCATATCATAATGAATCATATTTACACAGCAAGAACTCTATAACTATGTCTCACATGAAGTGTTATAAATCAATGTACTGACAATTTAAGGATTTCCATTTAGAAAATTCTATGTCATGGTAAACGGCTGTTGACATAATTGACTGATCATTATGGCCACAAGGATCATACAATGAAACTTTGACACTGCCGTCTACTCCATGTCTAGTGGGACACAATCCACACCCTGCAGCTGGGGCATATGTGGAGGCTCTGACCACTGCCACATTCTCCAAGCACAATGAGGCATAACCTTAATGGTAGGAAATGAGAGCGGGTCACACATAGTTTAGGCCTATTGTAATGCGTGCACACATGCACACATAGGCACAATGACGTCGGGCTGTGATAAACGTTGTTGCAGGCCTTCTTCTATACAGTATGCTTGGCTGGAGAGCGCCCAGATAAGAAAAACATTAGCTGCAAGTATCTGTATTGCCTATTCAAAGCAATAGCCTGGTGTTTGCACAAGGTAATCCATCTGTATACCGACATTGCAAGACACACATCAGCTGAGAGAGAGAGAGAGAGAGAAAACACTAAAAGCCAGAGAGCACATGTACTGACCACCTCTCTCTCTCTCATCTCTCTCTCTCTCTCTCTCTCTCTCTCTCTCTCTCTTCTCTCTCTCTCTCTCTCTCTCTCTCTCTCTCTTCTCTCTCTCTCTCTCTCTCTCTCTCTCTCTCTCTCTCATCTCTCTCACTCTCTCCTCTCTCTCTCTTCTCATCTCTCTCTCTCTCCTCTCTCTCTCTCTCTCTCTCTCTCCTCAACCCTTTTTCTTCCTAAGCCTAAAATATTTTGTTACACAACGGTCTTGCTTAGTTTCGTTTTAGCGCATTATGGTAAACAAACACTGGGTAGTACATTAGTACCCTCATCTCATCAGAGACAGAGACTGTAGGTTGAGTATTAAAGGGATATTTCACTTTCAAACATGTATGTAACTTCAAACTCTATTTTAAACTCTATAGACAGATATTGTCCTTGTAATGTGGTAGGGGGCCGTGATTTATCCATTTATGTTCCCATTTATTTAATGTTTATTTTAATTGAAAGTGAAATATCCCTTTAAGTAGCAAGAGTAAAGAAGATCCATATAGACATAGACTACCTGCTGGTAGTTTAAGTAAAATATAATTGCATTAACTACAGTATTTTCCTGAAGGAGAGAAAAACTATACAGTAACGTTTTTGGTTCTTTTGACCGCCCAGTGAAAGGAATGAAATAATGCAGTCTGTGAAAGTGTGCAATATATACTTCAGTGTTCTGGCAATAAACAGTCCTGTTTTTCTGTTGAAAGCAACAGTTCAGATTTTTCAACATCGTCTCATCAATCACTGTGTGTCTGATCTTGTCCACACATAAAAAGAGACAAGCAGTATGCAGGGTTCTGATTGGATGATGAAGTATCACAAATATACTGTATCACATGAAATCAGAGATTTCAGAGCTATTCCACTCCAAGGTCACCTGGGACTTCACATATTGACTAACTAAGCACATTCACCAATCACCTCAAATGAAATGACATGATACAATTTATTTAACACCTTCTTGATTAAATCTATTTTGTATGTACATTACTCCTAGTATCACACTGACTTTAGTGGACTAAAGCCCTTTGCACACAGGCGCGTTTATCCGCACGGATAAAGCGGACAATTTCATTTTTTAAAAAGAAAACAATGATTCTCTACGACCTCATGCACACCGGATCCGAATTAGCCGTGCGACGAGTGGCTGCGGCCATGCGTTTTTTCTCGATCGAACCCAGTTCGATTAGTGCGTCTTGTCGCATGCGGTAAAAAACTCATCAGCCCTTTTATGACTCCTTTTGGGATCCGCAGCGCCGATTCCGTACAGCATTGCACACCAAATCCAATGCGTTTTATTCATGCAGCAAACGAAAAAAACGCAACTGTCCTGTGTGCAAAGGGCTTAAGCAAGGGCTGGTACACAGCACACGGCAAGATATTTGCTCCGATTGCTCTCGCCGACCATTTTTGGCGCTCGCCGTCAAAACCCCCGATCTGACGCACGCAAGATCAGGCTTTGCTCGCCGATGTTTTGCTCGCTGTGTGTGAAAGGCTCTGCGACAAGATCATTCCGGCGCTCGGCGAGAGCTTCCTGAGCGTTTCTGAATATCTGTCATGTTAAGATATTTGGCTCCCTGGACTGGGCTGCGATAAGCATCAGTTTCAACCAGTGAGAGAATAGTACCAGAGACGTAATTAGTGATGCCGCGATACGATATATATATCGCATATCAGCGCGATATGAGCCTAAAAACGTATATCGGATCATATCGTAATTCAGCTAAAATATCCGATAGAACGCTCCGATACAAGCACTCCATTCCAGGAGTCTGCTCCACGGTCACGCACAGCGACCGCAGCAGCAGTACAACAGTGAACTCTGAGAGAAAACAAAGCCAGCAGACCTAACAGCAGCTCAGTGTAAAACCTGCAAAAAAAAAAACGCGACCACACACTGGCTCCCAAGACCAACAACCAATATTGTCAGAGACGTTCATGCAGAGCTATCGAGTTAGCGTTAGCAGCTATAGCTTAGCCACCGGAGTGTGCGTGTGTGTGTGTGTGTGTGTGTGTGTGTGTGTGTGTGTGCGTGTGTGCTTCATGTGTAGCAGGGGCCAGGGGGTGGAGAAAAAAAAACATCATAAGGGAGCAGATTTACAAGCTCTCAACTAGGGATGGTCCGATCAGGTTTTTTGGAACCGATCAGCGAGCACCGATCACAAAAGTTTGATCACCCGATACCGATCAATCACCGATCCGATCAAGTTATTATTTATATTTTCTAAATGTTAATGTTTTAACTTTAATTCATTCATTCACTCATGAATTCATTTATATATTTGCCTTATAGTTATTTACCAGCATTACTATGTATTTATTATCATAGCAGTAACTAATTATTCCTTCAGCACTGTGGAAATCAATACCCCAAAATGGCCTCAAGTGGGCATACTGAACGGCTGGTTGATCGGATGTACCGATCGGATCGGATCGGTGAATTTACCTTTTGATCTAAACCACCGATTATCGCCGATCACACTTTGCTCGGCCCGATCCGATCCATTGCTGATTGATCGGTAACATCTCTACTCTCAACATGTCATGCTGCAAGGTGTTTTGGGCTTGTAGATCGGCTATTTTCATAAAGATTGTAAAACTAGTGGAACAATTATAAACAAATACCCTTTTTTAACATTCCAGACTACAAAATCAGAAATAAATAGCACATTTATAAAAGTGTGCTGCCTGCCCGATACCAGACATCATAGAAAGACTTAAAATTATGTGCTGTATCGTATCGGCCCATTTCGGAATCGTATCGAATTAGATGCTTTCATATCGTATATCGTTATCGAAGGTGAAAAATCTATATCGCAGCATCACTAGACGTAATCCTCAGTTTATCGTTCAAACTTTATTCACTGAGTTTCACAAAACTTCCAGGAGCGCACTGAGTGAGCGCACACACCAAAACATCCATCCTCTCAACCAATCCCTGAGCATCTTGCTGCTAATGTCCATTCTCCCAACATCAGTGCCTCCCATTGGCCAAAAACACTCAAAGGGGTCGCTCTCATCTCGTCTACAACTCGGCTCTGAACCCTCTGAACTGTCGTGCAATGTGTGATCCCTTCTCTGGGATGTGAAATTCTTAAACGATCCGATGAGTCCCTGACCCTGACTTCCATATCGTCGTACGATGTGTTCCTGCCTTAAGGGTGCGTTCGGATATCTAGCACTGAGCGCACTGGCCAATACAAACTGAGTGCGCTCCCGGTGCACATTTCCGAACGCACCCAAAGTATGTTCTACCTCTCTCTATGAATTGCCACAACCAGGTGGCAATAAATACTGAAGAGATAGGATTTTAATTATCATGTGGCTTTGTAATTCCTAAGGTCCTCATTGTCATCTGCGGCAATATAGAGAAGTGCCGGAGTTCAGCAAGGTAAATCGTTTGTTCATTTTCTCTGCAATTACGTAATTTTGTTCTTAAAACCTTGCCAAACATAGTTTCCGCAAGAAGTACCAGCCTTTACCCTCTTCCTCAACCCTTTCATTTCCTATTCCTAACTTATACTCTGATGTACAATGGTGTTGCCCACTGTAAATAACTGCTTTTCAGTGAGTGACAAAGTATAAATTAGGCTTCACTCACTACTACCACCATCCACACAACACAATGATCTCACCGTTTGTTCTCCGTCTACAGCATGCTGAGTGTATTATGAACAAAAGGTGGATGTTACAACATGAACAGTGATATCGAAACACCCAAACCCATATCAAGGATGTGTGGCCTCACATGAGGAAATGCATGCATTTGTGCGACTGTTTGAACCCGCAGCTTTTTCAGAGCGCATTTGTCACTCACAGAAAGCACCCAATGTGAAAAGTTGTCATTATCAGCATTCACATGAATGATTTCTGATCTAGATTGTCTCTGTCTCAACACAATGTGTCATAGACAGAATTTGTAAAGAAAAGTTGTTGGTACTAGGATGATAACATTTCAGCAGTTTTTTCGAACAGCAAGATCCACGTTCTGACTTTCAGTGAGTTTGGATGTTCTTCCTGGACTAATCTTTGTCCAAACTTAATAACATTGTGCATCAGTAGGTTATCATATTTTGATCAAACTGTGCCATGTCATGAACAATCTAGCCATCATGTGTAGAAACAACAATCTAATCTTGTATTCAGAGCTCATCTAAATGAAACATCACTCAGACTAATTTAGGTTAATGAAAGAAAGAACGTTGCTCATTTAGGGTAACCGCCAGCTGACAAGGTAGACAACACATATTTGTTTCAGAATTAGTTCTGTTTTGGGTTACAGTAGGCTAGTATTCTGTCGATAAGGTAAAGGACTTACTAAAGGTTCCGGTTCTGAACAAGATTTCATGGCCATATACTGTAGTCTGTGATAGAGAGTAGCAATTAGAATTTCCACAGGTCTCTCGGTTAAGTGCATCTGAGATATTATTCTTTTTCATATTAAACTCTTTGACCTTTAAAGTGAGACGTGTGTTGTAATTACATTCTAAAATCCATATTGTCTGTTTTCGCATACTGAACAAGTCATGTTTAACATTAACAGACAATTGAAACGCAGTCAAGATCAACCATGGAGTTTTTCTTTAGCGAGGTAAAAACGTTGTGCGTGGACCATGTTTGTAATCATTATCGGTGGGAAAAGTAAGCTGATATTACAGTATCTTACTGTCCCCGCCCCCCTCCTTCTGGTTGCTTATGCTGTTTGCTAAAAAAAAAACATAATATCCAGTGATATGAGACGTTATGCCCAGTCAAACACACAAGTTGTTTTTACTGCTGCCAAGTTTAAAATAAGAATTGAATTAAATATCAGAGGCAACCAAATGTCTTTATTTTTTCAATGATTGGAATGAGTGTAAGTGGATGGAGAAAGGATTTTTGTCCAACCAAGCAAAGGGAACCAATGGGCGCCGGGAGTGGTGGGACCACAAGCGGGACTTGACAAAAGGGTCAATTCAGATGGCACAACTTGGCAGCGACGTCACAAAACCAGAACACCAAAGAGCGCCTCACTAAATACAGCATAATAATGCAATGAGGAAGTATGCAGGCCTAGGGACACGCCGAGTGAAACAAAGCAAGCGCTCCTCCGTAACCAAACACCACTGTAAGTGATGGAAGTGACTGTCTTGTTGTTTTTGTCTGTGCATTTGGTGTGTATACTTTTGGATTACCGGTACGGAGTATCAAACGTGATGTAATCCACAGGACATGGAATACCAAATGAGGGCAAAGATAGAGCAAATAAACTGGTAATATACAGGATGTTTTTGGAGGAAGAAAAATACTTGTCATGTACATTTATTTATCAAAGAGATTGTTTTGAGAATTTTAAACCACACATTGGACATGTGGAATTACATTGTTAATCACAATCATCTGAATGACAATTAATCTTCAACAAACATTTCACGATCAGCCCTACACACCGACACCATATGCACACGCATGCACAAGCACCCTCACACGTCGTGCATTCCTGCAGTCTGCCATGGTGTTTTGCAAGACCTTTCCTTCTTGCCCCCCATCTCTATGTTCCAGATGATTCCATAAAATCCAACAAAGACAGGCTTGAAAACCGACCCTTGTTTTCACAATGTCTTCAGGGAGAGAGGGGGAGGGAACAGAAGGACAGAGAGAGAGAGAGAGAGAGAGAGAGAGAGAGAGAGAGAGAGAGACCAAGAAAGGTGGGACATAAAGGGAGAATATCCAGCCAGAAATATTGAGACATTAGCAAGACATTGACTGAACATGTTTAAGATGACAAATACTAAAAGCTTGTTTATCTTGATTATTTACAGCTTTCTCTCAGACACTGGGCCTGATGGTTATTCATGGCCACGCTGAATGGGACAGAAACTCAGGAACACCACATTCCAGCATGGAGGCCATGAGTGCGAAACACAAAAGCACATCGTGGTACACCTTGAGGGGTATCTGCGATTAGATGACACCTTGAAATATGGCATTCACTACTGATGGAGCTTATGTGAAGTTTTGGTGATCGAAAACGATCTCTGCAAAACAGTAGGAGCAAACAGCAGTGTGCAGACTATTATTTCAATGCATAATAATGTCATAAAAATAGTGAGACATTTAAAAGGCAGCCTAGCAAGTAAGTGTATATAATCTTTTAACCCGAAAACTGATTATAGTACAAATTATACAATATATATATATATACACACACGCACACAGATATACCTATATAAATATACAAATATTCTCCAATACTAACAAAGGTGTTTTGTTCCTTTTGGAATAAAATAAAAATCTTTATTTGAAGCGCAAGACAAAATAAAATACACTTAAGTAAAGTTAAAAGAGGCACACAGCTGCCTTCGTGAAGAAATTGCATTTTTAACAACAGGCAGCTGGAACAGCACCACTATCATGTTAACACAATGTTAAAAATCCCTATTTATGCCAAGTCCTCTTGCCTACATGGGCCTAACACATATACGTCGTTAGCCAAAATAGCCACTAAGCTAGTAAGGCTACTAATGGCAGAGATGTGTACGTAACACATTGCGTCTCATTCTCTTGTCGTAGCCCATTTGTGGGTGTAATAACAGTAAAATGGGAACCACATCAAGGGGCAGTCACAAAGCAATGTGTTTTATGGGCCTCAGCTGGAGGAAACACCCCAGAGTGATGACAACAAGCGTTAGCCGAGCTAGGACCACAAAACTAATAAAGCTGCACTGGCCAACGTCACAGGCAAACTCTCTCACAAGTGAAAAATCAAACCTCGGTTCGAAGTGGAGCGGTGAATCTGAGCAGCTATACTCTGTGTCTGTCTGTGTGTGTGTGTGTGTGTGTGTGTGTGTGTGTGTGTGTGTGTGTGTGTGTGTGTCTAGTCTGCACAATAGTGCCCTAGAAGCGCTATGTGTTCTAGATCTGTTTTTGATTCTACTAGTTTTTGATTCTACGTGTTCTAGATCTATGTTTTTGATTCTTTGTGTTCTAGATCTATGTTTTTGATTCTATGTGTTCTAGAGCTATGTTTTTGATTCTGGGTTCTAGATCTATGTTTTTGATTCTATGTGTTCTAGATCTATGTTTTTGATTCTATGTGTTCTAGATCTATGTTTTTGATTCTATGTGTTCTAGATCTATGTTTTTGATTCTATATGTTACAGATCTATGTTTTTGATTCTATGTGTTCTAGATCTATGTTTTTATTCTATGTGTTCTAGATCTATGTTTTTGATTCTAGGTGTTCTATATCTATGTTTTTGATTCTGTGTTCTAGATCTATGTTTTTACATTCTGTGTGTTCTAGATCTGTGTGCATGTGCATGTGTGCGTGCGTGCGTGCGTGCGTGCGTGCGTGCGTGCGTGCGTGCGTGCGTGTGTGTGTGTGTGTGTGCGCCTGCACAACAGCGCCCCTCCTTTAACTTGTGTGTTGTGTGTGGCAACTCAAGGTATTGCCAGGCTACGGACATACCCAGCCAGCCAGCCAGCCACATAGCCAGCCACCCACAGACATACCTGTCTATTGGGAGCGCTTTCACCGCTCCAAAAAAAAGGGAACTCCTAGCTTACAGTGTCAGTGTAAAGCAGTGGTTCTCAACCTTTTCAGACCCCCCAAATAATCATATTTTAACTGGGGACCCCCGCACACTGACGAGCACTAAGAGTTGAGGCATTACATTTTGTATAATACGTTCTATTGTGAAAATGCTCACAACGCCTCGCAATAAGCCCTTTTGCAAATCCCGCCCCATTCTGCCCTGTTACTATGATAGGACATTTGACCCTGGGCAGATTGTTTTTATAGTGGCAGTGAATGGGATTTTTTTTTCCCTTCATAGCCTCATTACAGCTATATAAAGTACCAAAGGAAAAACATCTAGGTGATATTAATAAAAAGGGAAGACAAAGGTACAGTAGTTACATTGCAAAACAGGGGGTTTACCCGAAAATATATGTTTTAATTTGTTTAATCCCAGTGGGACAGAATCCTCTTTGCAGATTCTTTTATAGTGGTAGTGGATGGGATTTTTTTTTTCCCTTCATAGCCTCATTACAGCTATATAAAGTACCACAAAAAACACATCTACGTGATATTAATAAAAAGGGAAGAAAAAGGTACAGTAATTACATAGCAAAACAGTAGTTTTCCCCCCGAAAATAAATGTTTTAATTAGTTTAATCCTCTGGATCAGAAAGAGAATAGACCGCGCATTGCATCCTGGGTAGGAAGAGGACAGAACTATAATCCTAACCTCACATAATAGGCTGGCTTTTCGTAATTCTGCCCATTTAAAATATATGTACCCAATCGTGACTCTTAGACCATTGATATGGTCCATGTGAACTAGTTTGTTGAAGCTTATTCATTATGATGAGCGAGATCACGGCCGAGATCGCGGCCGTACCGGGCGATCGCCGTGTCGCGCACTGCGGACAGTTTTGAAAGCCACATTTAACATTCTCCACTGCACAAACTCCACCCCCGATAGCAAAAAGTGAATGTTTTTTTCTGGTTGGCCAGTCAGGGAGTCTCAGGGACCAATCAGAAGGCTGACAAACGGTCTATTGTGAGCATGTAGATCGGCTATTTTCACTATTTGCCACTAATATTTATTTGACAGGTTGGTCAATGTTTCATTTGTCATTTTAGAGGTATTAACCTCTGTGGTATTCACCTGCAGCGAACATTTGCATGCATCAGAAACTTGAAAATGTTTTTTCTCAAGTCCCCAGTCTGCCCACATACTACATGCAAATAGTTTTGGCATTTTTATGCAAATAGAGACACATAACGACTCAATGAGGCAAACAACAGTATACTGATATGGGGTAATAGTGGTTCCGTATGTACCCCAGCTGGCCTAGATTCTTACCAGAGTGTTGTCTCCTGTATTTCCATTTTTCAAACTGTCTAAATAAAAAGAAAGGAATGTGGAGTTGTGGACTGTCCATTGCTCACTCTGCTAAAAAACAAACAATTGTGAATCATTTCCACTTCTCAATAGGATCCACCAATTATTTTATTAATTGGTGTTTGACAAGTATATTCACTAACCTTTAACCCTTTGTTAACGACAATGTCCTTTACACCAGTGGTTCTCAACCTGTGGGTCGGGCCCAGGGGGGTCCCCAAATGATCTTGGGGGGGTCCCCAGATGATTAACTTGATGTGTTTTCTTACTCAATAGTAAACACAACAACATCAACTTTAGGTGTATAGAGGGTATCTGCACATTTCTAAAGTGACAATTTAAGGACTTTTAAAGAATCCACATTCCCATGACAGTTTAATCAACTATGAAGTATGAACTTACAAGAAGTATGAGCTTGTAACCAAAGACAATGTTCCAATGATAACGTAGAATTTACTTCATCAGTATTTGAATAGGATACCAATTTTATAGATAAATCAAATAATTAAACAGTGTAAAGAAGAGGGATGTGGAGTGGCACGCACAGTGGCTCAGGGGTAGAGTTGCCGTCTTAGAACACGGAGGGTTCCCAGTTCGATCCCGGGCTCCCCCAGAGTTAGTGTCCAAGAGTCCTTGAGCAAGACTCTGAACCCCTAGTTCTCCCAGTGAGCAGGTTGGTGCCTTGCATGGTTTCCCTCCGCCATCGGTGTATGAATGTGTGTGTGAATGGGAGAATATAATGCACAATCTCTGTAAAGTGCCTTGGATAAAGGCGCTATATAAATGCACCATTTACCATTTACATAACACCATGGTTGTAATTCAACTTAGCATGTGTTGATTTCACAAAATTTACACCTACCGTACGCTAGGGGTAAACGGATCTTCCTGAAAGATTTATAGTATAGACATAAGTAATGGTTAAAATGTGTATACTGATGTCAGATTAGGATGGTTAAAATGATAATGTCCAACTGTTATCTATATTATTCAATCTTACATTCAATTGAATTTAGCTTTTGATGTCAGGATCATGACCTACAAGGTACCTTTGAAGCTACACTGATATGATACGATAAATTGTCAGCTCACACTGACATTTGTCTTGCAACCCAGCAGCCATGTATGCAACACATACACCTATTCGACATAACACAGAAACAAAACAAATCAAAAAATGGCAGACATAAAAACATCAAGACAAGAGCAATGCCTATTGTCCACCACCACTCAGCCTACCCCTGGCCAAACTCCTGATTAAGCCTCAAAGTCGATTGATGGACAAAGGACTTCTTCAGTCTGACCTTATTGTATGATAAATAAGGCTAAATGGTCAATTAATTTACTGACACAATGAAACCAAATGTGTAATATTTTCAGACAAAATTCTAAACATAATTTTGTCACTGACATGTCTGTTGACACACCGGGTGAACATATATGACTTTCCAAATAGCAGGCAACAAGTTTCAGACATTGAATCTGTGTAGTGTTTAGGAAAACAATACAACAAAACAAACCACATTTATATATTAATGTGAAACACTGTCAAATCTTTCATGCACATTTTTGTTCCCATACCCAGGACTGACGGGCCTGTCTGCTGTTTATAACGCCCATTGCCCGGAGGGACTGTGCTGGAAATGCTAGTTGGTTGTCTACTCTACAATATTTAATGAAGCAGACTATAAGTACAATATGTATGTAGCGAATAGATTAAACAAGGGAGAAGAGGTTGTGCTGTCAAGTGCTGCAGTTTGCGCATCAAGGAGGTAGATTGACATCATGTGACAAGTACAATTGCAGTGTTTCCCCTATACGCATTTTACCATGGCGCCCCGCTGCTCCTTCATTTTGGGCCACCACGGCTTGATTTTGTGGGGAAACTTTATGAGGAGCTTCTTGCGCTTCTAGATGCGTCGCACACCGGCGTGCGACGATGTATAACTGGGCCACCCGTGTTTTAATTCTCTCCTTGGTCTATGCTCTATGGGTCTCCTGTAAAACGGCTCACCCTATAGTAACAGCTTTCTATGGGTCACAATGCTGTCAGTAACGTAGACCACGGCACTAATGCAGTGCGCCTGCTCGATAGTCGCAAGAATGTGTTTTGGTTTGAAAAGTGCAGTGAATTCCCCGCTGTAATATCCGATTCTCAATCCGAATAATCTGTTGCCTACAATAAAAGCGATGGAGTGGGGGGGTAACCAGACTAACAACACTGCTGTAGAAAGTTTAGAAACCGACCGAGTGTCACTGACTTGACTTCATTTGGAGTAAAGGACTGGACTCCAGTAGAAAACCAAAGCGACCAATGGTGTTGCATCACTGAAACAATGACTGATAGACAGACATAAACAAGGACTTTAGCTGTTGTGGTTCTAAATAACCACAGTAAAGTTTTTCAATCGGCGAACGCTCACGTCCCCATGCATGCACGCGACCGCACACCACTGGTTCTGACGTTTCTGTGGCATAGCCACTGTGTGTGCGCCAATGTTATGTTTGATTTGTCTCCACAGTATGTGGAGGGAAAGGGAAAGTGTCGTTATTACATTTAAATTAAAAAATAAACCATAGAAACCTGGTTTTAAAAAGAAAACACTACAAAACCGGATAAAACCCTTTTTTTCGCACGCACGCATGCACGAGGAGCCCAGCCCGCCACTGTTACAACTCCATCCTAGGGGAAACACTGAATTGCTATGGAAAAGGTAAACGGTCTCTGCTAGTCACTTTGATGTAGACTGTCCAGTTATGGAATGTTGTAAAACGACGACTTTAGGGATTCTGTTGCAAGTGGTTACAGGTTTGAACTCACCTCGTCTAACTGAACTGCCCAAAACTCTGATTTGAACTACTCTTCACAATAACCTGGGAACAACCAAACCTTTTGTTTCTCACGTTAAAAAGACTGTATAAGTAAGTGAATGAATGTCCTCAACAAACCGAGCTTGCCTGCGGCAGAGGAAAAATATATTTCAATATCCACTGAAATTCCTCTTTAGGACTGGCTTAAATTAACATGTGAAAATACATCAAGACGGCTCTCAAACAATAAAACCACATCCCTCAAAGTGTCATTTCAAACGTTAAAAGCAGGGCACACCCTGTCACAATATTTATCCCTGGCCATCATGTGTTGCCTCAACCTGAACCTCAACAACTCATGTGATAATCACTGCCATGTTACCAGTGTGGAAAGTATTTTCTAGGTACCAAGTAAGTGAGGTACTGTACCAGGGTGACCTCATTTAAATCAACTGGTAGTCTGAGCGCAGCAGTGTGCATGCTTGGCCCACCATGCGTTTGAGCAGGTTCTTTGATGCCATATGGAATTAAGGTGACTAGCTGAATAAGCCAAAAACCTCGCCTCTGACTCTGATCATGGACAAGTGTTTCTGATGTAAGGGTGGTGTCGATGTCTCGCATGGTTGAGAGACAGGGGTTCCCTCTGTCCCATCTACATGTTACCA
This sequence comes from Nannobrachium achirus, assembly GCF_963921795.1. Lineage (NCBI taxonomy): Eukaryota > Metazoa > Chordata > Actinopteri > Myctophiformes > Myctophidae > Nannobrachium > Nannobrachium achirus. Next base: position 35,540,473 of record NC_137812.1, on the reverse strand, counting down.
TCACACTCACTTCAAGCATTGTATTGATAGTTGTGCTTTAGGATTGCTTTTTTTGTTCAAGCTGGCTGTTTCACGTTGAGCATTGACAGTTTTTTTGACACTTTATGTATTGTTCCCTTTCTTTGCTCTTTACTGTACTCTGTTCTTTTTGGAGCTGTGTGAAACACAGGCTCCCTATACGTGGCTGTGTGGGTCTGTCTGTCTGTCTGTGTGTGTGTCTGTGTGTATGTAGCCTGAACTTCCTAAACTTCGGCACGCTACTAGTCCCACAGTTTTGCCACCACACACTCGCGCCATATGTCAAATCGACCGGCTTACTCGGGAATCGTGGGCTAGTAACTTGCTAAGAGAAAGGTTCAATAGTTTAATTGATATTAATTTATTAGTGAATTAATTTTCCCCATTGACTTATAATGGGAATCGCAAAAACTCACATTCAATTATTTGTCTCTCGCAAACCATAGGGGCTAGAGTTTCAAGACTTGGAGAGGAGGTTCATAATGATTTCAAGGATTAAATAAAAAATAATTGTGTCATTTGGCCGCATGGTGGCGCCATAACACCCCACTTTACGTTTTGGCCTGTAACTCTTGAACCGTAGGTCGGAAAATTAAAAATATTTTTTCCCTGGATTCCTTGGGTCATGACGCATCTCCCCATATAGGCCACGCCCATTTGCGCCATGATAGATTTTCCGCCATCTTGAATTTTCTCCAAAACACACTTTTTGCTCCTTTTCCTACATATTTTCTTCAAATGTCACAAAAATCGGTACACATGATCCACACACACACACACACACACACACACACACACACACACACACACACACACACACACACACACACACACACACACACACACACACACACACACACACACACACACACACACACACACAGGTGTGATTTTTTATTCTTTTTTCATACTTCTCTGTAACTTTGTAAATATCCTTATACTGCTGTGCTGCCTCTGGGCGAGTGATTTTCTTTGGGATAATAAGGTATCTATGCCATACTACTGAAAAACCTCAAGAACAGCAAAAACACTGGAAGGCCTATAATAAATGCCAACGTGTCCAATACGTGTGTCCTTGCCAAAATCAGAGAACTATTAAACTCATTTGATTTCTGTAGCATATAACACATTGGCTAGGGACGTTTTATGTTAATATGTAAGTTACCTTGTGCCAAACTCAACCCCTTGTGGCATGCATGCAGTTGTTTCTGAAAACTTTACATGGACAGCATGTGTTGCTATGTTGACATCTAAGCAGGCAGCTAAATTTACTTTTATTAATAGACGTTTTAAGACTAACTACTATATTGGGGAAATATAACCTGTCAAAGTGTGAATGTACAATAAAATCATGTACTGTAAGTACAAAATGACAGTACCATGCAACAATACAAGTGAACCTCTGTCAGTCACTCTAGTCAATGTCAGACAGAGACCTTGACAGAGCTGAATCTTCATTTTTTAATTCGATTCACAAGTATATCAATGTTTAGACCGAGACAGTGATGTTTCTGTAAGTAGTCAAATAATGTGAATTAAGGCAGGGGAGGCCTATGCGTACAGATACTATATACCCAACATTCAGAACAGCGATTCTGGGCTGGAAATGCACCTAATGCTGTCAGACTAAATTGCCCAATATCCCCTGATTCGTGTCTAGATCGCAACTCTATACGCAAAAAAAGAGGGGGAAAAGAAAGAAATTTGAAATGTAAAAAAAACGTTGACCAGCAGCAATCACTTTCAAGAACCTTTTATCCTTTGCTGATAACAATGTTGCGCCTCCACCCACTCACTGGCTACAAAGTATCCTCTGCTCTCTGCCTTCGTGCTCATATTGTCAAACGATATTTCCCTCCAGATGAGATGAGACCCCGGGACTGGAGTGGCTTATCTCTCCCCACTCCCAGGTAGAGGCAGCGGGATTGGGGGTGGCTAGTATGTGTGTGGTAGTACAGTCGTGGCAAAGTAGGCCTACTGACATTTTTTTTAAGTGTAAAAGTATCAATACTGCAAATACTCTGTTAAAAGTAAAAGTCCAGAATTCAAAATGTACTTGTGTTGGCATCAGAAGATTCAGAACCAAAAGTTAAAGTACAGAATGACTATACATAGCAGATCTACAAGCTCACACCGCGTCTACAGCCTAGGTATAAAGTGGCTAGTGTATTAATAATATTATAATTTATGTACAGTATATCTGCAAAGTAACTAGTAACTAGTTTCAAATAAATGTAGTGGAGTAAAAGTACAATATTTGGATCTGAGATGTAGTGCAGTAGAAGTAAAAGTATTGGAAATTGGAAATACTCAAGCAAAGTACAGATACCTCAAAATTGCACTCAAGTACAGTACTTTAAGTAAATGTACTCAGTTACTTTACACCACTGCAGGCAGCTATACAGCACCATGTTTGCAGGGACCCTAAAGTCCTCTCTCAGTCACCCCCCACAACTCCCACATAAATTAAACCTATTCCCAAAGCAGCTCATAATCTCTTTCTCTAGTCTAGGTTGATGGCAGTGCAGAGGAATTACTAAATCTGCGTCAAATAATGTGACACACGTTCCTTCATTATTTTTTGCAACATGGCCAGAGGCGTCAATTGGGTATGGCAAGCTATGGCAGCTGCCATACCTTGGCTACAGGGGTAAATAAAAAAATGTACTTTTCATTGTGCCTGTTGCTAAGGTATGGCAACATGACTGGTGTCCTCGCGCGCGTGCAAGACACCAGTCATGTTGCCATACCTTAGCTTTTGCTGAACTGACGCCACTGAACATGGCTACACTCCCTATTAGGATGTATAAATCAGAACCACACTGACGCTACCGTGACAAATGGATCCAAGACGGTCTTCTTTCATAATATAATATAATGATTGACAGTCATGTTATGTATCAGTAATAAGGAGGACATCATGGCACTTCAGACTCTGCGTAGCCAAGGCTAGATGTTCAACTTGATATTGGTCAAATCTGTAAACGAAAAATGTCAGAGCGGCGTGTGTTATCGTTGCAAAAGATCCTGAATGGATCGACTGTTTTCATGGAGGGGGGGGGGGAATAGCTGCTTGACATATGCTAATGTAAAACTGTCATCATTACGCGATGTTGCACACTCTCACATCAGTTAGGCCTTCGTGTTAGCCTATTCTACACGATTAGTACACAAACAGCTGTTTTCAACGCTAAACTGTGTTCACCTAGAGGAAAACCACTGCGTAGGGAAGGCAAGTGAGGGATGAGAGAGAGAGAGGCAGAGTGGCAGAGAGAGAGCGAGAGAGCGAGAGAGAGAGAGAGAGAGAGAGAGAGAGAGAGAAATTGAGAGTGGCAGAGAGAAAGAGAGAGATCTCAAGCATTATCCAAGGATGGCAACCAAAAGCTAGTCTCATGTAAGGTCTGCCCTCTCTCTCCTGTGTCTGTGTGTGTCATGATGAAGCTGGGCTGCTCTTACCTTCTCTTGCCTTGAGGAGAACCGTGTTGGCCACGATATTTTCTATCTCCATTGTCAGAATGTGGAACCCGAACAGTCGCGATACATTTCACTCGGCGGCGGAAAAAGAGGATTTTACACAACTTGCCAACGATGGTAGGTATATCCAACGCGCGCTAGGCGAATTCTGCACTGGCGCATAGTATATTTCAATAGTGGTCGTCGTTGAACTCCATTGCTGGGTGTTTTAGAAAAGGCAACCTATGGAGCTATATGACTACGAGAGCTTGTTAGCATTCACAGCCTGCCTCCCTTTCCTTAGCCTTCCTTCCTTCCTGCTTCGGCTCCGCTCGCGCCTCCCTCGTCCGCACAGAGAGGAGGAGGATCAGCCTACAACCAATGTAACTGCGCGCGCAAACACACGCACACGCGAGCGCAGCTCTTACGCATTCTGCGTTTAGGTATGCGCTGCTATGTCATTATTTATTTATTATCTCCGCCAGGCCGGGGATGTGCTCCCATGAGAGTCTTTGAGTCAATGATTGATTGATTGATTGATTGATTGATTGATTGAAGATTTTATTAGAAGTTTGCATAGGAAAGGGTACAGGTTCACGATGACAACAGTTCACAGGTACAAGGTCGGTCAACTAAAAGGAGATCCAAGAAAGCCTTATGGCTTGTTTACATAGGAAACCTTTTTAACCCACATTGAATCCGCAAAACGCCCCAAAACGTTTTTAGTGTCACAACAGGGTGTTTTAACAAAGAAACGAGCCTGTATGCATAGCCTACTAGAAAGACAATCCTCTTTTTTTAGTACCTTAGTAGTAATCTTTTCACTGGAAAAGTTTTCTCTATAAGATGCAATCCAGATATATGATTTCGTCTTTTTTTGTTATTACAGTATCACCCACTTTGATTGTGAAGTTATCGACTTTGCTGAGGTTATGATTGATAGTATTGATAGTATTGATAGTTTGTTGTCATCGAGCCAGGTGCAGATCTTGAGGGCCTTTTCAACCTGCAATGTCAAAAGTAGATGACATGACGTTTACATATATTAGGAACAATAGAGGCCCTAGTATGCTTCCTTGTGGAACTCCACAAGTGAGATTGCATCCACCTCACTGCTGCGCTATCAAGACCGATAGCTTTTAATTTGTCAATCAGAATAGATGTCAAATGCCTTCTGGAGGTCCAGCATGACCATGCCGCAATATTTGCCCAAGTCCACCTCACATTTGATGCAGTCGTTCAAATAGATAAGGCATGTGTCAGTGGAATGTAATTCTCTGAAGCCAGATTGGAACTCATAAATCAATTTGTTCTCTTCAAGATACTTGTGAGTGGCAGAGAGAGAGTGAGTGAGTGAGTGAGTGAGTCTGTCTGTCAAGTGTGAACAGCTAACCTCAGACACAGATGGACCTATAGAGTGAAACTTTGCACTCACTGACCTAGGCCAAGGAAGAACCTCCTTCACCCAATTTTTCAAATTGGCCTCATGGTGGCACTATAACATCGTGCTTCATGTTTTGGCATGCTCTTCTTTTTTGAGCGGTGGTCACACCGTCTCCATAGCGTGGCCGTGTGTGTATCCGTGTGTGTCTGTCTGTCTGTATGTAGCCTCTGGTGTATGTAGCCTGAGTACCCTGTGTGACCAGAGAGGTGCTGTTGAGTCTAGTCTGCCCTGAGCATCAACTGCAATAGCAGTGTTGGCCTGAGTGAGCAAGTATGGCTCACACTCTCACACACACGGGTGCACGCCCCCCCCCCCCCCCCCCCCCCAACACACACACACACACCTGGGTGAGCAACACACACACGCACGCACGCACGCACGCACACACACACACACACACACACACACACACACACACACACACACACACACACACACCACCGCTCACTTCAAACTTGGGTTTGATTTTTTTCTTAAAATTGTTGTTTTTTTCACCCAGAGTCAATTGTCTAATCCTGGGCACCACACTCCCTCTGCCAACCTGGGGAAAGCAACAACTGACCTCATGGTTCCTACTATGCACGCAGGAGTCCAAGTCGCTTCTTTTCACCTGACGGGGGGAGTCTCCCCGATAGGACGTAGCATGTGGAAGGAATGTTATTCCAACTAGTTCCTTTCCCCTCCATCAGGTGCCCTGGCTGGCCAACAGCTTCCCCTGCGGGAATCGAACCCAGGACCTTTTAGCTGTGAGGCGACAGCGCTATAGCAACTGCACCACAATTCCCCCTTAACTCTTGCCTACTCTTGAACTGTAGGTTGTATTTAAAAGAAATCCATGGATTCCTTGGACCATGAAACAATATAAGCCATGCCCATTTCCACCTAGGTTTTCCACCATGTTGGGTTTATTTACTTATATTTACTACTCCTACCTTTTCTACAACAATTGTCCAAAACTCATGTTTCTGGAATCATATGATCAAATTGTATCAGGGTTTTGATTGCGACCGTCAGGGAGCAGTTTACTATGAAAACCTCCACCGGCCGTCCGTCCGTCCGTCCGTCCGTCACACGTCACACGTCACACCTTTGTTTGTGTACGGTGTGATGTCATATATCTTCAGTATGACATCACACCACATGTGTACACAAACCTTTGTGTACGTTGCTGTGGCAACAGTCTGTTGTTGCTGGTCTGTTAGTGTACGTTAGCAACCACCTTAGCAACCATGGTTTTACCCTAGCAACCAACTGTTTACCCTAGCAACCAACTGTTTACCATAGCAACCATGTTTTTTTACCCTAGCAACCAACTGGGCATAAAAGGGATTCTGTTAGGGATCTCCATATATGGGCATAAAAGGGATTCTGTTAGGGATCTCCATATATGGGCATAAAAGGGATTCTGTTAGGGATCTCCATATATGGGCATAAAAGGGATTCTGTTAGGGATCTCCATATATGGGCATAAAAGGGATTCTGTTAGCTGTTAGTGATCTCCATATATGGGCATAAAAGGGATGCTGTTAGGGATCTCCATATATGGGCATAAAAGGGATTCTGTTAGGGATCTCCATATATGGGCATGAAAGGGATTCTGTTAGGGATCTCCATATATGGGCATAAAAGGGATTGTATCCCAGATGATGCCCTGTTAGGAGATCCACACTAACAGAATCCATATATGGTCCTACCGACAGCTGCTATAAGCCAACCCTGGCGATAAGGTCTGAGTCGAAGAAATGCTTCTTTCCTGGCAAGAATTGCCCCTTTATACTGTAGGGCTCGTTTGTGTATTGTATGACATCACGCCACATCATCGGCTGAGGACTGTGTGATGTCATCATATCTCCATATATGGAGACATAAGTTGCTCATGCCCAAATATGGGCTGGTGAGGTCAGACTTAGTGTGATGCGTAGGTTATCTCCATATATGGAGATTCAACTTCAATGAGTAACCATGGCAAACTGTCAACTGCCCGTATGTCTTGATAATTGGTAAAACAAACTTTTGGCCTATTTGTGGAGATAAGCGACCAGCGGTCGCTTATCTCCCGATTAGGGAGTCTTACTGGTACACTACTCCGTTTTGCAGTATTTTCCTTCCCAAATTTGTGGGTGGGCCTATTTCTTAGAAAAAACATAGGCTACATATCGACATAAACTCGACTGTTGAGGTGCCAACTTGCGCGCAAGTACTGTTATCGGTGCTGTCTGTATCTGGCTGTCTGACATGTGCGTATGTGGGTATGTGACGACACTTTTAGGTTGGTGGTGACGTGACGTCACCGAGAACGCTGCTCCCGCATTGGCTAAAGGCTCTGACTTACAGACAGCACCGATCACCGAACACAGTAGTTGCACGCTCTGCTGGCGCAAGTAACTAGAAAGATGGTTGTGGTGGATGTGGTTTCCTATTTATAGTCTGGATAGCCAAAATTCTCAAGCTTACACCACTCCTCCAGCTTGCACCACTCCTCCATTGAACTCAATGGAATTTGGGTGTTTACTCTGTAAATGGTTTTGGGGTTTACACTATAAAGTGTTACTCTATAAAGTTGGAAGAGAACAATAGTGTGGTTGCCCTATAGGCAACCACACTAATTATAACTGTATACCCACAATGGAATCATATGTTGAGGGGTCTCTCTCTATAAAGTGCCCAGTGAGTGGGCGCAGGGGTGGAGACGCAACATTGTTATCAGCAAGCAAACGGATAAAATATTACTATAAGGGCCACCACAAACACAATCAGTTGCATAATTCCACCACAGTTTCCTCCTGTCCACACAGTCCACCTGGGTAGGCAACCAGGCCTGACAGAGATCTGCACTCAGAGGAGCACACGTTTTGAGTATATTAGCCTACAAGTGTCTGTCTTGAAGTCTTTTCTGTTGGACTATTTGGCTGATTTAGTTTTCTTTCGTTTTTCTAAATTACCTGATTATGATTATGTAAAGTTAGTAGGCTACCCCCTAGGGAGGGGCGCTGTTGTTCAGGCCAGCTAGGCACACTCACACTCACATTCACACACACAAATACACACACACACGCACGCACGCACGCACGCACACACACACACACACACACACACACACACACGCAGCCTCCACCGCTCAGTTCACACAAGTGTGATTTTTTTTTCTTGGATAAATATTGCATGGTTGTTGTGCTGTTTTCACAATAACTTAACTTATACGGGGTGCATTGCAACAGTTAATCAAAGTATATTGTCATTGAATCGTGTGTTTTATGTAGGCCTAATTTGATATTTTGTGTGTGCACGTGTGTTTATTATGTATTTGTCCTCAAATGTTTACTTTTAGACAAAATAAGTTCTTTGACCAAGTATTTCACTTACATAATGGTCACAGACAGAGTGGCGAGAGCCATTAAACTAATTTATTTTGTAACTAGAAAAGCAGTTTCTGCAGAAACTGCGAGGACTCACTCGAAGCTGCCGCATATTTTATGATGTAAGAGTAGAAAATGCATTTAAGCATAACAAGGGAGTAAAGTAAACTAGTATTTTGTAAACTAATCTTGACTAAATCACCCAATTCTATTTGTAATACTTAACCTGTTCTTCTGTGCACAAAAGAGAGAATACTGGGTGTCAAAACTTGACATTGAAATCACACTACAGAAAAGTCAAGGAACTAACAACAAGCATTACATTTTATTGTGCATGATAGAAAATGCCCTGCTTGTAGTTCCATAATATTAGCACTAGGTGGAAGCACAATACTCACTAATCAGTCCCCCAACAATGTCAAGGAACTTGGTCAATGTTTTTGACCAAAAAACATAATACCCTCCTCACAGTGATATAATATTTATCAAAGTGCTGCTGAATAGTGCATAATCTGTATTATCAACATCTTTTCCATGTAAATATTATCTCTACAAATGATATAGGCATATGTCTAGAAAGCTTTGCAGCCATACAGTGAGGAAAGTTTGATTGAATACTTTATTAACAGTTTGTAAAAAGTACACAAAAAACCCAGAGGGCTTGTTCCATTGTTTGACAACAGTGTGGAAAATTAAACAACATAAGTAGTAACATTTTATTATTAAAATGGTTGAAATACATAAGCAAGCTATTGTCCTGCTATGCCTTTTCAGTCTGGTTGGTTTGTTGCCATGCCTCAAACACAGATCTAAATGATGATTTAAAGGTTTTCAATTTCAGCCAACTCTTCACATTCCTTTTGACTGGTGATCATAAATCACCACTGTTGCTTCACAGCAAAGAGATCCTGGGTTTGAATCACACTTTCTGTGTTGAGTTTGCATGTTGTTCACGCAGGGTTTCCTGTGTGAAAAAGACAGGTACATGCTCCTGTCACTTCACTTGACCAAAATGCACTGCATTGGTCCCTGGGTAAGTGTGAGTACTGTACATCCAAAATGTGTGACCACACATTGGCCAACATAATTGTGGGATTGATTTTGGGGTTTGTATTGTAAAGTACAACTTGATGACATCACACCATTGTACTTTACAATACAAACCCCAAAATCAATCTTCCAGTTCTAGGCAACACAGAAGGGGGGGAACTTTTTTTTCTATTTCCACACAACTCCTCTAAGTTATATTAATGACATAGTTCAATATTGAAAATGGGTGGTCTTCCCCTTTAAATTGTCACTTTGGAAATGTGCATATACTCTCTATAAACTTTATGTTAGTTTGTTTAATGTTCAGTGAGAAAACAATGTTGCACATTAAGTTAATCATCTGGGGACCCCCCAAAATTATTTGGGGACCCCCCCCTGGGGGTCCCGACCCACAGGTTGAGAACCACTGACCTACCATACCTGGCGGAGACCTGTGCTCCGAGGAACCTTTTCTAGTTTATTAATACAATTCTTGAATTGTTTGAGAGTAGACGTTTGAATATTAAAAAAAAAAAACATGTAGGTCCAGAGTTATATTATTTAATTATTTGAAAATTTTAATATATATTTTCCCCCCTTTTTCAGATTTGCCTAAGTTGTTGTGATTAAATGTGCGTACATTCAGTGCAGCGCTGCCTTTCTACCGTACAGAGCAAGTCTGGTGTGTCTGCTGTGCCGTGTTCAGTCTTTGTGTTTACAGCACGAGAGAGGGGCGCACGAGATTATGCTTCCTTGTATAAACAACTGTGTCCCATGGCAAACAGCCGATCTACAAGGTGTTCTGTACACGACACGTTGTGGTCTTGTGGGTCGGCTCGTGTTTGGAGTGTGACACCGTCATATGACATAGGGTTTGTCTCGAAGCTGCTCAGAGCTCCAGACAGGCCGCACTTTGGCACTCGCCCTCCCTCGCTCCAGATCAGCTGCTGTGTAAGGACACCCTCTATCTGTTAGACGCCTGTTCTCATGCTCATGACCTTGGCATTTCAGTTTAGCAGCAGCATTTGGAGCCTCCTCCTCTTCATCTTCCTCCTCATCTTCATCCTCTTCCTCCTCACCCTCTTCAGCCTCATCCTCTCTGTTCTCAGTTCTCATTGTGTCCCTGAGAAACTTACCATTGTATATGTATATATACATATACATTCTTTTCTGGCGGTCCTCTTCTGCCGACTGGGTCCTTGCTTGGAGAAGACAAACTCTGGAGCCATTCGTCTGCTCAGGAGGAATGCTTGGGTTGAAGGAATGCTTCTCTTCGACCCAAGAAGTTCTTCAGCATTTCATAGGCGTCCTTAGAAGCACCAGGCTTCAGGATGCAGTTTCTGTAGTCCAAACCCACCTTAGGGTTCATGATTCCTTCCTGTTTGAAGCGGCTGTAGAACATGTCCAGGGAGAACACCTCACTCCAAAGGTAGCGATATATGTTTGCATCATAGTAATATTTCAGGTTGTAGGTCGCTAAATGATCTCGCCCTCTCTCTTTCAGGTTTCTCCTAGAATCCTTCGGCTAAGCCTGGCATGTTTCTGGTCCAAACCAGTCTGGGTATGAAGAGCCCATGGTCATATTTAGCATAGTCTATTTTTTTTTCAATATCTTTATTCATGTCTCATACATCAGCAATTTACATTAAATATCAATTAAATATTGTAAAGACATTCTTTTTTCTTTTTCTCCCTTTCCCCAACCCTCCCCCCATATTGCTATCTTTAATCACTCCTTAAAACACAAATATAAAATTGAAATAGGTCAGTGTATACAACATAAGTTAAGACAAACATCATTACCAAATTAAATACAATAGGCCTACATTAAAAGTAAAGAAAAAAAAACATGAAAATAAAAGAACAATAAAAGAAAAAGGGGGGAAAAAAACCAAAAAAAACATTGGGATTAAGTCTTCTAGGCACCATAGTTGTAGTTTTTACAAAATTCAAGTCGGTAGAGTGTTATCAGACGTCATCCTCCTCGATTATGTATACCTTTACAGATTCATATGTCAGGTAGTCATTGGGCGTACTGAATTGCACTATCAATCAGTCCACTGGAAGTGTCCTCAGTCCCTCAAAGTATGTGATAAATGGTTGCCAGGTTGAGAAAAATCTCTTCACCGAACCTCTCAATGTGAATTTAATTTTTTCCAATTTTAGAAACTACATAATATCCTTCAGCCATAAAGCCACAGAAGGAGGGGCTGGAGATTTCCATCCTAACAGTATCCTACGCCTTGCCACCAATGTTGTGAAGGCCACCATGTTGGATTTTTTAGTTGTTAGAAGTTGAAAGTTTGATGGCACTCCAAAAATAGCTATTTGGGGTGAGGGTTCCAATTGGACTGAGAATACTTCAGAGAGAATCTCAAAAACCTTTGTCCAATATTGTACTAATTTAGGGCAAGACCAGAACATGTGTGTGTGGTTTGCTGGCGATAAAGCACAACGATCGCATTTGTCATCAACATCAGGATATATCTTTGCTAGCTTTGATTTGCAATAATGAAGTCTATGAAAAATTTTAAATTGAATGAGTCCCAGTCTGGCACATGACGTTGACGTGTTAATCCTATCAATAGCCCCATCCCACCATTCGTCAGGAAAGGTTTCACCCAGTTCAGTCTCCCAATTGTCTCTGTTCTTAACCAGTGGGAGCATATTTAATCGGGTGATAGAATAGTAAGTCATTGAAATATGTCCTCTCCCTCCAGGCTGTAACTTTAGGAGAGTTTCCCAAGGTAGATCCCTCGGCCTCTCAGGAAAGGAGGAGAAATGATTTTTGACAAAATCTCTGATTTGGAAAAATCGGTACAAATGATTTCTGGGCAGGTCGAATTTGGTACGAATTTTCTCAAAACTGCAAAATATGTTTTTCTCATATAAGTCAGAGAATTTGACAATTCCTTTATTTTTCCAACTAATAAAAGCGGAATCTAACGTAGAGGGAGGAAACGAATGGTTGCGGATTATGGGGCAATTTATTGAACCATCCTTTAGTCGGTGACAAGGGGAGTTTGGCATGTACTAGCACAGCGAGAGAGGTTGAGTGACAGGACTGGGCTTCCAGTAAACACCAATCTGTCAATGGGGAGTGGAACCAGTAGGCTAATTTCTGTACATTGGCGCAATTTGGCGGCCCAATAGTAGAACGTGAAATTTGGAAGGGCCAAACCACCATCCTCGCGACTTCTCTGCAAAGTAGAGATTTTAATTCTGGACTGTTTACCCGCCCATATAAATGACGATATGACCCAATCAAGAGCTCCGAAGAATGATTTGGGGATATATATTGGAATACATTGAAAGAGAAAGGAAAATTTCGGAAGAATGGTCATTTTAACAGATTGAATCCTTCCTGTCAGAGACAGAGGCAAGCTATCCCATCTTTGAAGATCTAACTTTACTTGGTCTAATAAGGGGGTGAAATTGGCAGAGAAAAGTGAAGTGAACTTGCTTGTAATACGTACACCTAGATATTTAAATCCAGAAGTTGAGATATGAAATGGCAAATCTGTCTGTGTAATACCTTTAGCACCATCATTAATGGGAAAAAACTCACTCTTTTGATAGTTCAATTTGTACCCCGAGAAACTACCAAAGTCCCTTAATAGGGTAAGCACATGAGGGATGGCTGAAACAGGGTTTGATAGATATAGTAGTAGGTCATCGGCATAGAGAGAGACCCTGTACTCAGTACCCCCGCGCACTATGCCACGAAAGAGCTGTGAGGTCCTCAATGCTATAGATAGCGGTTCGATTGATATCGCAAATAAGAGTGGGGACAGGGGGCAGCCCTGTCTTGTCCCTCTAGTCAGAGGAAAGTATTCGGATCTAAAACTGTTAGTGCAAACACTCGCCTTGGGGGAGGTATATAGAAGTTTAACCCATGAGATAAGAGTATTGCCGAAACCAAATTCTCCAAGTACCATGAACAAATATTCCCACTCGACCCTATCAAATGCTTTAGCATAGTCTATTTTAAACTGGTCAGAAGTATAGACTCTTCTGAAGCGAGACTCAAGGAGTTTGTCCAACAGGTCGTCAGGAATCAGAGCTCCTGTCTTGTAATGTTTGGATATTGGATATTATCGCTTATCCTCTGCAGAAAGATGTGTCTTCGTCCACCCTCATCGCCAGAGCTACTATCCTCTGGTAGATGTCTTTTCTCAGGCTTATGTCCTCGTTAAACACTGACAGCTTCTTGTATGCATCTCTGCTGGTGTTCCTCACCTCCTTACTGGGAGCCACAAACATGGGTAAGCTCAACATTGTCTCCTGGACGGCGTACTCTGCCTCCACATTGGCCAGGGCCTTTATGGTGTTGTCGAAGGTAACGCTGTCCAGGTCAAGGGAACCCACCACATCGACATCGTACACCTTCCTGGTCTTGGCGATGAACTCGTCAAACACCTGTTGGAACTGTGCAAACCACCTCTCCTGTAGGTCCCATGTTAGTGGAAATCAATTGCATTTTGTCGTTTGAGCTCTCTGTGAGTGACAAGCTGGCTGTCGCAGACCTTTGGAGGGTTGCCATACGTGCCTATGCTGTCGTGGTCAGCTGTGAAACTTTGGCTGATCGTCCTGTCTTGAGGCTTTCCCTCCTTATTGCGACCGAAGGTCGCATATACTCTGAAGAACCGTGTCGCTTGAGTGTCCTTCCTTCCTTCCGTATCCTCGTGACCGTCAGTGTGATGTCAGCGAGTTGTGACATCACCTCATGTACAGGGCGGCTACACGAAATGTGGATAACACTATATATGGAGATAGTCCAGTCCATCATGTCATATGGGACTAACGTCATAGAAAGTAGCCATTGTTAGGCCGGAGTCATTGGCTGTCTAAACATGGAGATGTGGATAACACTATATATGGAGATAGTCTAGTCCAATATGTCATATGGGACTACCGTCATAGACAGTAGCCATTGTTAATCCGGAGTCAATGGCTGACTGTCTGTACAGGAAGTGATGTCACATGACATACTTTTTATGCCCATATATGAGTCCTAACATGGAGATGTGGATAACACTATATATGGAGATAGTCTAGTCCAATATGTCATATGGAACTACCGTCATAGACAGTAGCTATTGTTAGGTCGGAGTCAATGGCTGTCTGTCTGACTGTCTGTACAGGAAGTGATGTCACATGACATACTTTTTATGCCCATATATGAGTCCTTCTGTACCACATCTCCATGTTTAGGCAAACTCCACACAGAAAGGCCCTATCGCCAACCCTTACTAAGTAGCATACATTTACAACATACCTTCTCCAAAAACATCAATATTGAACTCCATATGTATATGGATACATACATGTATTTTTATTAATAAAGGATAAAATAAAATTAAAATGCCATAGATGGGCATTCCCAAAAGCAAAATCCCTTTATGCCCATATATGGGGATTTCTGATGTCATCAATCTCTGGCCCTAACTAGCTCAAAAGCCTGCTTTACTCTGATTTACACCCTACCTTTCCAGATGATGACCTATTGGGTATACACTTATGTCCAAATATAGAAATCCCAAGGCATCAAACCCAAGCTTGGCTTTACTAATTAACATACGTTTTATGCCCATATATGGAGATCCCTGTCCCAATGTTATCAATATTAAGGACATATCTGGAAATGCCCATATTTGGTAATGTCCACATATGGGCATGTTTTGACATAACATAGTCAGGGCCCTATCGCTCACACCCTAGGTTGGGTTGGCGTGTTCTCCCCGTGTCTCCTAGGGTTGATATCCTCACAAAATTGGTGCAAGTCAATGGCAGCGTTTCCAGAATATCAACAATACCAAGGGCCACCAGGACCGTAGGGCTGTGGACAAGGACTTGCAGCGCATGAACGCCGCACTGGAGCGTGAAAACCAACAGGCCTGATGGAAAATGCTACATGGCCGCAGGGCTTTGTGACGTCCCACATCTTATGTGCTGGGCATACTACTAACCGACGCCAAGGACCTCCAGAGGCCATACAAAGAGTATCTAACCCGAGGCCCCTTACTAAGTAGCATACATTTACAACATACCTTCTCCAAAAACATCAATATTGAACTCCATATGTATATGGATACATACATGTATTTTTATTAATAAAGGATAAAATAAAATAAAAATGCCATATATGTATCCATATACATATGGAGTTCAATATTGATGTTTTTGGAGAAGGTATGTTGACATTGAACAGGACATATATGAAGCGTGTACCACTGACAGATGCAACAGGAAACTTAAGAGACCTGGAAAAGGGATCCTACTATTGTCCCAAATGCGAAAAGACCTCTCCAAACGTTAAATACAGACTTCGGCTGAAGGTAAAAATTGAAGAATCTGGAGATGTTCAATGGGTGACATGCTTCCACAAAACAGCTGAGGTACTGCTGGGTCACAACATGACTCAGGAATCACTGAAAAATGTCAAAGAGAATGACAAAATTGCATTTGAAGACATATTGAATAAAGTAATCTCAACAAGTCATGTCTTCATAATCAAAGTCAAGGTGACAACATACCAAAATGAGAAACAAATGAACCACACAGTACTGAAAATCAACTGCTGCTCTGGAACACAGGGTAGTGTTCCAAAGATCTAGGCTGATAATCCAGCTTTTGCAGCGTCACAGGTTCAAGTCCTGACTTGCGACCTCAAGTCCCCATCTCTTCCTGTACGGGGCGGCTACACAAGACTAAGAAAGACAAAAAAAAAAGAGAAGGATACACAAGATTAAGAAAGACAATAAAAGAGAAGAATAAAAAAGAAAAAAAGAAGGAGGAGGATAAAGATACCAAAAGGAGAGAGAAGAAAGGGTGGATGAGGTACAATGTGCGGTATCCTCCTCTGATCTGATACGGGCGGCTGGACTTAGATCACCTATGAAAGGATGTCCATGAAAGAATGTCCATCCACCTGGAGAAAAGAAAATGTAACAAGGAGGTGGCAACGGGGTGGCCAGATAAAGTTATTAGGCCTGGATCCAACTTTAAGTCGACGCACATGATTCCAGAAGTGTAGTGCTTATTCGCTCTTGTATCAAACCGGTACTCGAAACATACTTAGAATTTAACATATTTTCTAAAGTAAATATGGGGGCTGCTGTGTTAAGAACGTTTCGTTGTCAAGCTCAATGTTGGGCATTTGGACCTATACATGGAGAAATGGAGCGAATCTGTTTGGCCTAAACATGGAGATGTGGATAACACTATATATGGAGATAGTCTAGTACATCATGTCATATGGGACTACCGTCATAGACAGTAGCCATTGTTAGGTCGGAGTCAATGGCTGTCTGTCTGACTGTCTGTACAGGAAGTGATGTCACATGACATACTTTTTATGCCCATATATGAGTCCTTCTGTACCACATCTCCATGTTTAGGCAAACTCCACACAGAAAGGCCCTATCGCCAACCGAACCTAGGGTGTGAGCGATAGGGCCTTTCTGTGTGGAGTTTGCGTGTTCTCCCTGTGTCTCCTAGGGTTGATACCCTCACAAAAACATGAACAAACTCCCCCCAGAATGACAACAACTAGAATCGTCAGA
Organism: Nannobrachium achirus; assembly: GCF_963921795.1. Classification (NCBI taxonomy): domain Eukaryota; kingdom Metazoa; phylum Chordata; class Actinopteri; order Myctophiformes; family Myctophidae; genus Nannobrachium; species Nannobrachium achirus. The sequence continues at coordinate 35,523,608 of NC_137812.1, read as the reverse complement.
GAAACGCTGTGGTTGGCCAGATTGTCAAGAATTGGCGCGACCTCGCCCTTTAGGGCGAGGTTGCATGTCACCCTGAGGTCGCATTCCACCCTTGGGTGTCTTACTAGTAAGATTTTACTGTGACGTTGCGTGACTGGATAGCCCCCCAGACGGGCTCCATATTCAGTATGGGCACAAAAGGTGGCATGCCATGTATGGGAATATAATGTAGACATCAGGGATCTCCAGACCAAAAATACGGATTTCCATATATATGGACATAAAAGGGACTGATAGATACAGATATCTCCATATGGGCATGAAAGTGACAAGGACTGACAGATACAGAGATCTCCATATAGGGGCATATCAGTCACATCGAAGGAATGGCCGAAACTATGTTTTTCATCTATCCGTTGGTCTAATCTCCGGCACCGTTGACCCTATGAAAGCAAAACTGTGCACACTGCACGCACACTCCCTGGCAGAGAACTATGCTCTTAGACCCAAAGTGTAGAATATATTGTTGTCGTTCGATAAGATTTTGTTCACAATTCCATGCAGTGTTGATGTGGTACCATAGGATAGATGACAGGTAAACGTCGATCAAATTTAAAAAACTCTTCAAGTAATGCAGATGTTTAACAATAATTTAAGTCTTGAGAGCGTAAAATGAAACCAAATGAACCCGTAAGGGTCGATTTGGTTTCATTTTACACTATCAAGAGTTAAAGATCAGGGTCCATTTGGTTACCAACTGTCCATCATTTAGCTAGGGACCACCTGGAACCCCCTCAAGGACCAATGGTGGTCCCCGGACCACTGGTTGAGAACCACTGTGAAAGTGAAATAATATATAGTAAATAAATTGATTATTTTCTTTTCCCACTATTGGTTTTAATGATTTGCTGCTGTTGCAGATGTCTTCCTAACCTATGTGAGCACGGAGGCCAGTGTTCCCAGTCCTGGACAACGTTCTGCTGTGTATGCTCAGGCCGGGACAGGATACTCCGGAGCCACCTGTCACAGCGGTGAGTTCAAAATCCTGCCTGCATACCGCCACTGTCGAGCACGGAGAAACCTCATATCTCCATGTTTCAGTTTTTTTGCCCCCAGTAAACCTTTTTCATATCAAGGTCTATTATTTATTCGGCATTTGAGCCACTGACCACCAATGAGATGTAACCTCTCAGATGCAAAACTTCATATAAATTAAGTAAATAATAAAGATGACAATAATTTAACTCTTGAGAGCGTAAAATGAAACCAGATGGACCCTGTTTCATTTTAAACTCTCAAGAGTTAAAGATCTATAAGGGTCCATTTGGTTACCAACTCTCCATCATTTAGCTGGGGACCACCTGGGAAGTTCGAACCCCCTAAAGGACCATTGGTGGTCCACGGACCACTGTTTGAGAACCTTTGCCCTACTTCATCATTCACCAGTGTCGCTATAGTGAGCATGTATTGGCTATTTTCACAACATTTTAGTATTATATATAATTTATAATGATAATACAAAAGGAACGGTTTTGGAAATATGAGGTTTCCACCTGACAGCAGCCATATGTCATCATCACCTGTCAATCAGAGCACATGTGTTCAGTGTTCACAAGTCAGATCTCTGGTGTCATACCTGCTGCATTCACTTATTGTGTAAAGCTGCACTAATGTCCTGTTCTACCCCAGATTTGAATCAGGTTTCCTGTAAAAAAAAAAAAAGGTTTCCTGAGCAAGAGCTGACATTTACTTGAAAATGGATTTGCTTCAATATATGCTTTCCATTATTCAAAAATCTCACTTTAGATACAGTAATGTATACAAAGCATCCCAAAGAATAAACCCAACACCAGTCAGTGCTGAGAGGCCACATTCCAAACCAAAGAGTTGCTTCACCTCCACTCCATTCAGCAAGCCCTCCACCCCGCCGTCAAGTGGAGAGGCTCAGGGGCCAGAGGGGCCACTGTCAGTAGGCAGCCCTTTCAGTCTGCAGGAGGAAAGAGAACTGCTCAAGAGGGAAAAGTAAGTGGACATAAACCGCATTTTTTATTTGTTCTTTAAATTAGATTCACTGATCCCTCATGAGAAATTAAAACGCTACTGTAGCTTTGATGCTGGTCAAACATATATAAACAAATGAATGGCTAGGTTGGACAGCAAATTGCAGGCAATTCACAAGAGTGCGAACTTGGATATACATAATTACAGTACTGTATAGGCCTACTGTAAATACATGCATCAATAACACTGATCGGCCATGGGGGTCCAGTTGCGCAAGGTTTCACCTTCAGTAGCCTTGTTTTATTGTCTCCAGGTCTAAGCGTGCTCAGCAGTCACCTCTGCCGTCCTCTCTGGATGTGTGCACACCAAGTCAGGGCTGAGAATGAGTTCTAAGGTTACCCCGGACACACATGCAAGTCCAGAGCCCACCAAAGTCACCCTTACTTCTAAACTGGACCTCCTTGCAGAGCTGTACTGCATCTGCATATCTGGCAAATAACCACATGGGGGGGGCTAAACTGTATTAAGTTAGAATATTATCATCCAGTATAAGATGATGAAAAAACCGTATGCTTTAAAAGTCAGGCATTAATTAAATTAAATTAATTAATTAAAAACTCACAGAGGAATAAGTACAACAAAATAGTAAAACAAAACGTCTGACCTTGATATATGGATTTTAAGAAGGGGTGTAACTCACAACCCATTTTTTAAATGCCTAACTCATCCATAGATGATGATGATGATGATGATGATGATGATGATGATGATATACCTGATATTGTGTTTCTGTCTTAAAGAAAACCTGGTGCCAAATATATTCTTGGAGCTTTTCTTTGTGGTGATGAGGTTGCAGTTACTTACATCCCGATCCCCACCCACCTCTGAGGAAAGTCTCTGTGAGGTCAGCCCAGGTTAGTTCTGCCTTCTTTGCCTTGAGGATCTGTTTGAATGAATGTAGGCCTATAAAATGAGCCGTTTTCTTCTTCCATTTAAATACTGAAAGACTTGCAGTACTGTCAATGATTACCCAGCTCTTTTTGTCCCTTCTTTTTCTTTCAGGTGTTCTGGAAAGAGGTTATCTCAGGCGCATACACAACTGTGTGTATTTTGCAGTGAGGGTGCTGGAGAACCAGTTTCAGTGAGTCATAGAATATTCTTGTTTTCAGTGTTCATGGCGTTTTCCCCATATACACATGCACATGTCCAGTCCTTTTATAATTGTAATGGGTTTGTTCTCTTTTCTTTTTAATCATTGTTCTTGTTGTTGATCCACAATTGTTTAGCCCATGTAGTCTCACACACAAATGCAGAAGTCCAGTCATTATCACTTATGTATTAGTTCTTGTTTTATTTGTATTTGCATCCTTTAATGCTCCACAAAGTCTGTAGTCGGAAACAGTACGTTATAGCTTGCCCATTGTTGCCAGGGTTATTGTGTTGACAATGTGACTTGTTATTCAGCATGTTTAGGTACCCAGCAATGGTTCCTGTTGTGTAGGCCTGAGCTTGATCAGCGCGAGAGAGTCAGACACAGAACGGGAGAGTCAGTGAGAGAGCAAGGGACGGAGAGAGAGCGAGCCTATTTCACCTAAGCAATAACCCAGACACTGCTAAGCACGGAAAAGTGAACACGCTGATTGACATTTCGTGAAGCAATGTGTTGTGAGCGGCTGAGCACAAGCTTATAATGTCTTGAAGTGCACATCTGCTTGCCGTATGCCTCCGATTATTAGGGTCAAATTGTCCCTGCACAAAAATCCTCACAATTTCACAAATGTTCTTCAGATGACAGCTTGGTAGCTCAGCTAGACAAGTGCACCTTACGGCTGCTTGCGGAGAACGAGAGGGTGGCCTGTTTCTCTCCAGCTCTCAGGGACTGACAGATACAGATATCTCCATATATGGGCATTGGGCAAAATGGACACAGGCAAACAGATGGTCAAAACGGGTCCTATGACAACAGGTATAATGGGATTCCATTTTTGGCAAGTGACAAAATGTCCTGAATTATCAGAAAGCGTTGAAAGTCACTTTTTTCTTTTGACATGAATATGACATTGCAATAGAGCAACATTCATTTATATATAACATTTTTGTCAAGGTTAAATCCCATTCCTTCTCTATGGGATGTAGAAAAGGTTATTTTTTTTTTTTAAGTATAAAAAATGTAAAAAGCACACATCACTGCATAAAGCTGAACATTTTGAAGTTTGAACAAAGTTTCTAACACAAAGTATGTGGAAGTTATAGATGCCGAAGAAAGTGGTCAGAAAAGGCATAACTTTAGTGGACTCGCTGAAGCGAGCCCACAAATATGATGGCCATATGACCACCCATTTTGGATGTACAGTACAAGCTCACACTCACACCAATGCAGTGCATTTTGGTCAAGGGAAGTGATAGGAGCATGTACGGTACCTGTATGTATTTTGGTCAGAAACCCTGCATGAACAACATGCTAACTCAACACAGATAGTGTGAGTCAAACCCAGGACCTCTTTGCTGTGAAGCAACAGTGGTGAAAACCTTTAGATCATCATTTAGATCTTTTTGAGGCATGGCAACAAACCAACCAGACTGAAAAAGCATAGCAGGACACCCATCCATCCATCCATCCATCTTCAACCGCTTATCCGGAATCGGGTCGCGGGGGTAACAGTTCCAACTGAGACCTCCAGATTTCCAACTTCCTCCACTCCCGCAGGGAGTATACCGAGGCGTTCCCAAGCCTGTTTGGAGATATAATCCCTCCATCTGGTCTTTGGTCTGCCACGGGGTCTTTTCCCAGTGGGACGCGCATCGGGGACCTTCCTAGGAAGGCGCTCGGGGGGCATCCGTACTAAATGCCCGAACCACCCAAGCTGACTCCTTTCCAAGAGTAGGAGCAGCGGTTCTACTCCAAGTCTCTCTCGGGTGACTGAACTTTTGCTTATGTATTTCAACCTTTTTAATGATAAAATGTTACTACTTATGTTGTATAATTTGCCACACTGTTGTCAAACAATGGAAACAGCCCTCTGGGTTTTTTGTGTTCTTTTTCAAACTGCTAATAAAGTATTCAATCAAACTTTCCTCACTGTATGGCTGCACAACTTCCTAGATATAGGCCTACAGCATTTGTAGAGATAATATTTACATAGTAAAAGATGTTGACAATACAGATTATGCACTATTCAGCAGCACTTTAATAAATATGATATCACTGTGGGGAGGGTATTCTGTTTTTTGGTCAAAAACATTGACCAAGTTCCTTGACATTGTTGGGGGACTGATTAGTGCGTATTGTGCTTCCACCTAGTGCTAATATTATGGAACTACAAGCAGGGCATTTTCTATCATGCACTGTCTGCACAATAACAAATACAAATGTAATGCTTGTTGTTAGTTCCTTGACTTTTCTGTAGTGTGATTTCAATGTCCAGTTTTGACACCCAGTATTCTTTCTTGTTTATCCACAAAATGACTTGATAGGCCTATCACAAGTTTTGCAGCAATTTGTAGCAATTGAAGAATTATAAGGCCATAAATGTAGGCTATATTAGCCTATGTATTTGCCCCCTCGTGTAGGCCTATAAAATAAATGTAAATATAAAATGAAATAAAAATGCTAAATAGAAAATAAATAAATGTTTTAAAAAATGGTGCCCAGAAATACCTGTCTGTAAATGGCCCAACCAACATCATTATAAAGAAGAATCAGCCTTTAATGCACTTTCAAAACAGATCCTGGCCCTGGGTCTGGGCAAATAGAAATAAGTAATTTAAAGTCATGTCTAAGTGCAATTAAATATAGGCCTATTAAAAAGACATGATGATGTTTGAACCTTCATTTTTGTTTAGTTTGTAAGCCAACTCAACTCTGCTTCTTAATGTTGCACATTAAGCTATCAGCTGGGGACCCCCCAAAATAATGTTGTTACCCCCCCTGGGGGCCGGGTCCCGAGTCCCGACCCACAGTTTGGGAACCAATATCTGTCACAGGGACTAATGACCAAAGTGTTATAGTTGTGAGCCTGTGGTCTGACTGCACTCTGCGTCTGCGGCGATGGTCTGCGGCCTTTAGTGTATTATCCGCTATTTCCTGGGCTTGGATCTTTCACGTGACCATGAAAACGCAGTGCGCCTGTATCTATTCTGTAGAGGAGGAAATATTGCGTTGTGGACACTTGTTGAGAAGAAGTTTCAACAGACAGTGACTGTGTGTGTTCCTTATCTGTCATCTCTCCGAAGATGTTTTCACTCGGGGATAAAATCGAGTTCTTTATAGGGAGCCCCTTTTCAACGCCTGTCGGTCAGAGAATTGGTGAGTTTGAAATAAACCAGCAGCAGTTGTGCTGCTCTCTCTCTTCTTTTTTTCTTCTTGATTATTTAACGTTTTTTAACGTGTAACGCATATACAATTTTTTTTTTTTTTACTGACCGTACATTTTATAATGTAAGCTGTTTCAATTATACAATAGTCGACGGTTTTTCGTGGTTTCGTTTAAAAACACGCACGATCAACAATTTTGACATAATCTGAAAGTACGTGTTTGTGACCAATAAAAGGAGAGAGGTGGGTCTAAATCGCCGTGATCTCTGATTTGATTCGGTGTTCGGCGTTAAGTGACACCTCTGTTGACCAATCTGATGTTATACGGCCCGGGATACTTTAACTTCCTCAAACAGCTTTGTGCCTTTATTGTAAATGTATACTACACCCATACAGATGTAAGCCGTATTCTATACTTTTTATACAGATTTAAGATACAGATCTCTACAGATGTAACTTTAATTTAAACCCACACAGATGTATTACTGTTAAGTGTAAGTGTAGCCTACAGCCATACAGATGTGCCTTCACTGAAAGTGTAGCCTACATCCAATCCATACAGATGTGCCTTCACTGTGTAAACCTTTAGCTTACTCCCATACAGAGGTAGTCTATCTTTACTATAAACTAAATGACACTCCTAGATGAACGGTAGGTTCCGTACGGAACCATTGTTTACTTAGATATGGAAGGATGACCTCCCACTTGGGTAATGACGCCCCCTGGCGATCATTCAGAGAAACTACTTCAGCTCCCGTACTAACGTAGGTAGGAAGGGCCTGTCACTCAAACCGGAGTGACCCGCCTCCAGGCTATATAAGCCCCCGGAGGCGGAAGTAACATCCTCTTAATACCACTCTCTGCCACATTCAGTGAAACAGAGGGGCATTACGTGGGAGGTCATCCTTCCATATCTAAGTAAACAATGGTTCCGTACGGAACCTACCGTTTACTGTCAATATTCCAGGATGACCTCCCACTTGGGATTCTTAAACTCCCCTCTAAGCCACAACCTACTCTCATACCCCCACACACCCCTCATACGGGTGAGCACAGCCCAAACGGGCGTGACCCATCACCCAGAAGGTCCCAGGCCCACCGGACCTGGGTGTGAAGGCATGAGAAAATAAGGAGAGACCCTGACAGACCGAAGTCCGCCTCATTCAACTAAATGAAAAGGACAAGTCCGCCTTATAAGTAAGACACACTATATAAGGAAAACACAGGGTCCCCCCCAAAATACCCCAGGTGGCTACATGCCCACCTGTGGGAGGGGAAGATCCGACTCCTCTATGACGTAGAGGAGGCAACTGCACCCAGAACCGAATGCGCTAGCGAAGAGGATTCGATATCCAGGTGATAGTAGGCTGCAAAGGTAGAAGGCGAAGACCAATTCGCCGAAACACAAATCTCCTGAACGGAGACTCCCTTTGCCAGTGCCCACGAAGTAGCCACACCTCTAGTGCTATGGGCTTTAAGTGCCGCCGGCACTTCCACACCCGCACTAGAGTAAGCCAGCCTAATAGCATCCACAATCCACCTCGAAAGAGTGGGTCTAGACACCGGCTTTCTGACAAGAACATTGCCCATTTCTACAAAGAGCTGAGAAGAAGCTCTAGAACCAGCAGTCCTGTCACAGTAGGCCTTCAATGCCCTGACAGGACAAAGGCAATTCAGCCGCTCATCCTCCGCCGAGACAAACGGAGGAGGATGAAAAGCCAGAAGAACAACAGGCTCCTTAGGGACCACCATGTTCTTAGGAACAAACTTAAGATGAGGCTTGAGCAACACCTTGAGATCATTGTTCATAAACTGCATGCACTCCGCGGACACCGAGAGAGCTTGCAGGTCACCAACTCTTTTAGCCGTGGCCAAAGCCAGCAAAAGAGCCGTCTTGAAACTCAAAAGTTTCAAAGGCATCCCTACAAGCGGCTCAAAGGGAGCCCGACATAGGCCCCCTAGAACCACCTGCAGATCCCAAACTGGGAACAAAGACCTAGTCACCGGCCTCAAACGTTCAACTCCTTGCATGAACTTGATGACCTCCGGGACTTTAGAAGGTGCCTTGCCCGCCACCCCCAGGTGACAGGCATTAATAGCCGCCAAATACCCCCTAAGGGTAGAAAATGCTAGACCACTTCTCAAGCAGTTCTGCATAAATTCCAGAATTTCCTGGGCTGACGCCACATGAGCCACCACAGGTGGAACACGCGACTCGCACCAGTCCTCAAAGGCATTCCACCTTCCATCATAAGACGCCCTCGTAGAGGGCGCCTTAGCACTCTGAATGGTATCAACCACTTCAGAAGAAAAACCGGCTGCCAGCAGGTTTAACCTTTCACGTGCCAAACCCACAGGTCTAGGACCTGCAGGCCTTGGTGGAAGATCTCCCCCCTGGCCTGACTCAACAGGTCCCTGCACTGAGGCAGCTGCCAACCCGGTTCGCAAAGGAGAGGGGCGATCGCCGATCTCCACGTGCCCTTGTAGGGAGCCACCAGGAGCATCTCCAGACCGAACCTCCTGACTCTCTCCAGAGTGGGTCGGATTAAGTCGAAGGGGGGAAACGCGTACAGTAGACCTCTCGGCCACGTGTGCGCTAAGGCGTCCAACCCCAAGGGAGGACTGCCCTTCACCGCGAAGAACAACGGACACTTCGTATTCTTCGCTGACGCAAACAGGTCCGCCACTGGCTGACCAAACTTGCGAAAAATCTGGCTCACCACCCTGGGGTGGAGAGACCAATCCTCGTAGCGAGGACCTCCCCTGGACAGGAGATCTGCTCCGCTGTTGAGGAGACCTGGGACGTGTGAGGCCCTGATCGACTTGAGGCGCGACAAGCACCAAACCGTCAATTCTCGAGCCAGACGGTCCAGTGGCAACGACGACAGGCCCCCCTGTTTGTTGACATAAAACATGGCCGTCGTATTGTCTGTCCTGACCAGGACGTGACAATGCAAAATCCAAGGCTCGAAATGCTTGAGCGCCAGGAGTATAGCCATCAACTCCAAATAGTTGATGTGACGACCCCTCATCTCCAGAGGCCAAAGCCCCTGCGCTGTGCGCCCCTCGAAAGTGGCTCCCCATCCACTGAGACTGGCGTCTGTCGTGATCGACTTGTGGGAAACCACCTCGCCAATCGAGACTCCGCTGGTGAGGAACCCCTCCACCAGCCACGGAGACAGGGCGATCGCGCAGGAAGGGGAAACCGTAACCTTCTTGTACTTCAAGGAGGGCGGGATCCCGAGGGATAACATCCATCTTTGAAAAGGTCTCATATGAAACCTGCCCAAACGCAACAGATGTACTGCGGAAGCCATCATTCCCGTCAGTACCATGCAACTCCTGTAAGTGACCTCCTGGCCCACTTGAAAGGAGTCGAGACATTCCCGAAACCTGTCCACCCTCTCCTCTGAGAGACGGGCCGACATGTCGGATGAGTCCAGAAGGACCCCAATGAATGTAAGACGACTTGCTGGAGTCAGCATGCTCTTGCCGTGGTTGACTATGAAACCTAAGGCCTTCAGGTGAGCCAAAACCACTTGTGTGTGACGCGCCACTTCGTGGGCGGAGCTCGCTGAAATCATCCAATCGTCGATGTACGTCGCCAACCTGACGCCCTGCCGTCTCAGCGGGGCGATGGCTGCTTCGGTCACTTTCACGAAAACCCTCGGGCTCAGTGACAGACCGAAAGGGAGTACTGTATACTCGTACAGGCGACCCTCGAAGGCGAACCGAAGGAATTTCCTGTGTGGGGGATAAATCTGGACGTGCTGATAAGCATCCTTCAGATCCACTGAACAGTGGAAATCCCCTTGCCTGACCGACCGTAACATGGTGGGTACTGTTAGCATCCTGAAAACGTACTTCTTCAGGTACACGTTTAGTGCCTTTAGGTCCAGGATGGGACGTAGCCCCCCCCCCTTTTTGGGCACCAGGAAATAACGGCTCCAAAATCCCATGCGGGATTGGGTCCTGTCCAGCTCCACTATAGCACCCTTGCTTAGCAATGAGCTGATCTCTTCTCTCAAAAGACTTGCTTTTAAACCACGTGCTCTGGTATGAATAACCCTGCTCGAAAGCGGGGGTATGTCTGCGAACTGTAACCTGTAACCCCTGGTTATCGTTCGAAATACCCAATGGCTCGGGTTGCATAACTTCCACTGGCGCGCACAGCGTGCTAGCGTGTTTTGAGCGAGAGAAACCCCACCACTGTGCTTCCGTGACGGCGGAGCTTTTTGGCGGCCGGACCGGAAGTGGGGAACCTGCGTATCCGTATCCGGAACGACCGGATGCGGAGCGCAAGGGTTCAATAGGCCGCATGGCGGAAACACCTTCTGGTTGTACCGCTTGACTAGCGGAGCTATTTTGCGGCGGGACCGGAAGTGGGGAACCTGCGTATCCGTATCCGGAACACCCGGATGCGGAGCGCAGGGGTTCAATAGGCCGCAAGGTGGGAACACCTTCCGATTGTACCGCTTGACTAGCGGAGCTCTTTTGCGGCCGGACCGGAAGCGGGGAGCTAGCGAATCCGTATCCGGTGAAACCGGAAGCGTTCGGTTTTGGCTCGATAGAGCGACAGGAAGAGCAAAGCGATTCGACTGATAAACAGACTCGCCCACAACTAAAGCATTCTCCCCTGACAGGAGAGGAACTTTTACGTTTAATACCTGCTCTAAGGCCTTTATGCTTGTCCCTTGACCCGGGCTCATAGTAGGCCGACAGAATTTCTGACTCAAGGTTAAATTCATAGCATCGCTCACGCGAGGGAAAATCCACTCGCGCGCATGAGGAACCATATAATTGTTTGACGTTAACATTACTGGTTGTTGATAAAACCTCTGACTGATTAAAGAGTCCTGACGGGACTCCATCATTCTTACAGGAGGCATGCATAAAGGATTCATATTGTCGACGCGAGGGATATCCCACTCGCGCGCTTGAGGAACCACATAATTGTTTGACATTAACATTACTGGTTTCTGATAAAACCTGTGATTGATTATCGAGTCCTGACAGGACTTCATCATTACTACAGGAGGCATGCACGATGGGGTCGTCTGTGCTAGTGCGAGAGAGTTGGACAGAGACAGACTTTGTTCTTTCAACATGTTTATTGCCGACACAGGAGGCATCAAAATTAACATTTTCATTTCCCCGACACGGGGTACCGAAAAACGCCCTCGTTTGGGGGGAGGGGGACCGAGAGACACCTCGGACCCCCGCCCCAGCACAATTCCCCTCTTCAGAGTGTCATTTGCGCTGTCCCCTACCGCGGCCACCGCGGTATGAAGACTGCTGCCTGCCATCCTTGGACGGGCGGCGCGGCTGAGCGCGCTCGGGAACCACAGCCTTGGTGCGGGGCCTGTCAGGCGCCCTGGCTGCAGAGGCTCCCCTGGAGGAAGACGAGTGCTTCTTAAAAGAAGCAGAGCGGCCCCTTTCCTTGGCGCGGGAGGAGCGGGACGTCCTCCTAGCTTGCTGCGGTTCATCCTGTGGCACTGTGGTGGACTCGACGATGTCCTTAGCCGCCTTGAAGAAGGTAACTCTACCCTGCAGCAGCTCCAAGCCCCCACCCATGAGGGTGGTGGGACTGTTCTCCATATTTATGAGAGACTTGTACATCTCCCCGCGAGGACCTAGAGGCTTCTCGCCCACGTCCCTCTTAGGCTCGAGGTCGACATAGTCGAGCCAGCGGGCTCTCTCAGACTGGAGGTTGTAGTCCATGGACCTGCCCATCCACTTAACCGCATGCCAATTGACCTTCAGCATGATGTCAAATAGAGTGTTCAGTTCAGCTGTGTGCTCCCCCGTGGGCAGACCTTTGACCAGGTCCTTGGTGGAAGCGAGCAAGAGCTGGATCAGATTTAGGTCCTTAGCGGCCAGAGCAGCGGACCGGTAGGCGTTACGAGCCCTGTCCGACTGCAGCTTGTCCTCCAGGACAGTGAACCCCGGCGGGTTGGTGCCGACGGGGCCAACAAACGGCCCGTTTTTAGCCGTGCCTACATCTTTGTACTGGGGTCTGACGGAACTCAGAAAAGATTGTGCCAACAGGTGGTCCAGGTTAGGGCAGGTGGACATGCCTGCCTCCGCACCGCCCACCAAATCCAGCACAGAGAAAGGCAGCTTCCTGGGGTCTTTATGTGTCTTCCATGAGGAATGGAGGGCCTTGGTGAAACCTTTCACCAGCGGCAGCCTGGAGAGGACATACGGGGCGGGAACCGAAGGCTCCTGCCCGGGCATTTCATCATCATCCTCTGCCTCTTCAGAGGGGAGAGGAGGTGGCAACTCCTCTCCAACTCTGGCCAGAGCTCTCATGTAGACTGTGAGATGATCCAGCATTTCTGCTGCAGAATCGACGTCCTCTGCTCCCGCTTCACTCGCTTGACTGGCGGGTGGAGGGGCAGTGGTGCCTGAGGAGGCCTGGGAGCTCCCTGCGGCGTCCAGTTGACGTGCTGGAGCCGCAGGGGCATTACCTTTCACAGTGACCGTGAGTCGAGAACCCTCGTCCTCGACGGAGTCCTCCTCCTCCTCGGCCGTGTATCCAGAGTATTCAGAACCAGAACCCTCGCTCTGACCGGAGCTCAGGTCCGACTCTCGCCTGAAGGTCTGGACTGTTTTGGTGATGCTCACGTCGAGGGGGACGTCCCCGACGGTCACATCCAAGCGTTTCTTTTTGGGCACCGCGCCCGAAGGGGAAAAGGCTACCGGAGATTTCGTCTGGGTGTTAGCCTTCTTGGTCGCCTTCTTAGCGGCGACTTCACCAGACCCGCCAGCTCCAGTGACAGTGGAGCTAGCTGCGGTCGGTTGCGCGGCAGGCGGTGTCTCATGTAGCACGGCGCCATCTTGACTTGGAATGGCGCGCTGGTTGTCAAGCGGATCTCCGGAAGGCAGCGCCGCACCTTGACCAACGGTGCGGGCCGCCTGGGGAAGGAAAGACTGGGCTGTGGGGTTGAGAGCAGTGGACCCACCTGGTGGAGCGCAGGCCCCGAGGCCTGCCCTGGCTAGGAAGAACCGGTGTATCAGTACATCGTGGTCGTAGGCCACGCAGCAGTCACAGAAAGGTCCTGCTCTCCCCTGAGGACTCAGTGCAGAGAAGGCGTGTGCAACGCCCATGCAGCCGACACAGAGATGGTGAAGATCCTGTCCGTCGATGAGTCCTGGACAGCCTGGACATTGCCTCGGCAGGAAGGCCAGAGGATCCATGGCGAAGCACTGTAGATAGAGTTAACCAGAAGCAGACGAGCTAACAAGCTAACGGCTAAGGCTAGGCCACGCTTGATTCGGGCAGGGCCTGAACAAGCGGTGAGCAGTGTAGCTAACGTTAACAATAGCAGACGAGCTAACAAGCTAACGGCTAATGCTATGCCACGCTTGCTTCGGCGGAGGCCTGAACAAGCAGTAATAATCCTTTGTTATAAAAGGAAATAACCGTCGATTTAGGACGGAACAAGAATAAGTATTCTTAAGTACGGGTTAATTCAACACTCGCCAGTGGGCGACTCCTAATGCCACCGCTTTAGGCTAATGCGCGAAGAATAATAATACAAAGGCTGAGTTTCAACTTATCTGAATGTGATATCGCAGAGAGTGAAAAGAGGATGTTACTTCCGCCTCCGGGGGCTTATATAGCCTGGAGGCGGGTCACTCCGGTTTGAGTGACAGGCCCTTCCTACCTACGTTAGTACGGGAGCTGAAGTAGTTTCTCTGAATGATCGCCAGGGGGCGTCATTACCCAAGTGGGAGGTCATCCTGGAATATTGACAGTAAACGCTGTTTCCCGGCCCCAACCACACAGCATTTTCAGTAGTTGGCTTATATTCATATGACAAGTTGCTTTATTAACAGCAGTATCGAAAAGGCATTTAATGCGTTGGTGACGACAGAAGCCTGGTCCATTGTAACCAGATGACGATGTGTATTTGGGCTAAAATGGCCTCTTGAGCTGTCAAATGATGCTGTTAGACGACACCATCCTCGCATCATCTCCAATATAGGCCATCGCTTCCCCTGCTCACTTTCTATCACACATTAATGCCACAAATGCTTCAGCTACCTCTGAGCCCATCAGCCCAATGTGAACAGAAGCAGCTGACAGTCACATGAAACAGTTGTGAAGCAAAAAGGAGGGAGGGGGTAAAAGGGATTGAGAGGCAGAGGTGAGAGTGTGTACTAGGGGGGAAGGGAATAGTACAGAGAGGAAAGGAATGAAGGAGATTTGGAGAATTATGAGCAGCACACGTGATAACAGAAAGCTGGCTTTGGCCACTGAGTTGTATGAAGGAAAATGCTTGTTTGGTCTTTCATAGTAGCCTATATCTTGTGGTGTATAAGCCCCAAGTCTCAACAGCGTCTCATTTGTTTTTCCTGTTTATCGGCTATGTTCTTCATAATGCAGGATGAATAGACACTGTTGTTCCCCTCTATCTCTACTTGTTGAATTTCATAACATCTGTGTTTACAGAGAGAGCGACCAATGCTCTTCTGCAGTCTGAAGACTGGGGTCTTAACATGGAGATCTGTGACATCATCAATGAGACAGATGAGGGGTAGGCATGGCACAGCTGGCACCAGATTTTTATGTTATGAATTTATGATTGGTCAGTTTCACTACCGTTACAGACTACATTGTACTGCGTGGCCTCTGTGATATTTGATATCTTAATTTTCCAAAGTAACAAATAAATACATCTTAAAAGCCTTGACATGACATGTTTAATTTTTGCCAGTTTTGAGCATCAGCTGCAAACTGTAGCCATCTGGTCTTTTCAGTTTGTTAACTATGAACAATTTATTAAAACAAATAATGTGTGTTCACTGTTCAATATGTACAATAATTGAATTGGATTTGGATATCTTTCATGTAAGCATGATAATTGATAATTATATTTCAGAAAGGAGCTGTAAATTATACAGGTTTGATCCCAGATCAAAGTGCAGACATATTTTTACATGATTATGTCTGCACAAGAGTAATCAGTGTTTCCTGAGAAATTATTGGTGAATTGAGTATAAAAGTAGGTTGTTTTTCCTTATTTTATCAGACCCAGAGATGCAATCAAAGCTATAAAGAAGAGAATTGTGGATAACAAGAACTTCAGAGAGATCATGCTTTCTCTTACAGTGAGTAAATGTTTATCTGCTTATTGGGTTTCAGGCTGTACATATAATAAAGGTTCTCCATTTGAATTGTATTCCATTTGCATCTTTCTTATTCATTGATTGATAGGTTCTAGAGACTTGTGTGAAGAACTGTGGCCACCGGTTCCATGTTCTGGTGGCATCCCAGGAGTTTGTTGAAGGGGTTCTGGTCCGATCAATCCTGCCCAAGTACAACCCTCCTGGGGCTCTCCATGAGAGGGTTCTCAGCCTAATACAGGTGGGTGATCATTACCATAGCTCTTTACAGCGCTACACAGCAGTGGTTCTCAAACATTTTCATGTCAAGGACCCACAAAGTCATATGCATTTGGCCGCGGACCCTGCCATTTTGTGCCCCCATAAG
This sequence comes from Nannobrachium achirus, assembly GCF_963921795.1. Lineage (NCBI taxonomy): Eukaryota > Metazoa > Chordata > Actinopteri > Myctophiformes > Myctophidae > Nannobrachium > Nannobrachium achirus. The sequence goes on along the minus strand of NC_137812.1, from coordinate 35,507,814 downwards.
AGATTTTGTCAACATTTGTCAATATTTTTTTCGGGAAGAAATCGAATAGCCCGAAACTGTTCCTCATTTTGCTGGGGACCCGCTGGAACCCTCTCAAGCACCCCTGGGGGTCCATTGACCCCACTTGAGAACCACTACTACCTGTACATACAGTATGGCTCAAAAGCTCTGACAGTTGGTTCAGGTGGGATTTTTTTTTTCTTGGGAAAATATGACATGGTTGTTGTTAGAGCTTTGCTCATGTGTGTTCACAACTTTACCTATACTTTAGTTATTATCTAGGGTTATAACAGTTAATCAAACTAATCAATTATGAATTAAAATTAAATTGTGGTATTTTTTTACTTTACTATTTTCAATTATTTTACTTCTACTCCACAACATCACAGAGGCAAATATTGTACTTTTATTCCACAACTATTATTTGAAAAGTTTAGTCACTAGTTTCTAGGTTTTTAATATTATGACATGATATTATTACTCAGTGGCCTTGAAAGTATCAAATATACAAGCTCATGTCATGATATGAGCAAATAAAAAATGTCAGTACTTCTTCCACCACTGCATGATATTCTCTCTGTCTCTTTCTCTCTGTATGTCTCTGTCACTCTCAGTCCTGGGCTGATGCATTCCGTAGTTCCTCCTCTCTGTCAGGGGTTGTGTCTGTATACGAGGACCTGAGGCGGCGAGGCCTGGAGTTCCCCATGACAGACCTTGATGCTCTCTCCCCCATCCACACTCCAAACAGAGTGAGTCTGTCTGCTGCCTAGAATGCAGCCTATAATGTCTCTGATGCTCTCCTGCCTTTAATGACTAATTAAACCACCACTTCACCCTGTGTTATACTTCTACAAGCTCACAACCCATTTTGCTACTTTTACACCACACTGTGAATACGACAGTAGGGCATTCATTTTAGATAAAAAACATAAAATGATGAAATATGACGATACAAGGTTTATGCCCGACTGCGATATACATACACAGCTACAACATTTATCAGACGTTCTTATCTTACATCCATGCATGTAAATATTTCACAGTAACCTATACGTGTCTTCATCTTGCAGAGCATTCCAGAAAATGGCTCTCCTGAAACAGCCCCTACAACTGTCCCTCTGCACCAGCCCCAGCAACAAGCCCCTCCCCCTGCTGCTACTCCAAGGACTTTGTCCCCGGTGGAGCCCAGTGATCGGCCCGTCTCCATCACTACTGAGCAGGTACTTACTGCAGAGATAAACTCGGTTATTTTATACAAGGTTTCTTTGGTAGACTGTTTTTGCACCCTCAGTCAGGACCAGAGAAGCACTGATGTTTAGAACAACCTTGACAGACATATAGTTTGGCAGGTGTACAGCCATCACTTTCCTCTGGAGTCATGACAGCAGAAACATCAGATGGTTGGTCTGTGGACATCCAAAATGTGCCAAAAGAGGATCCCAGTACATGCGGGAGACGGAAACGGTGCAGATGTTTGCTTTTGGTTCCATAATGGTAGTCTTCAGCATTAGGGTATACGGTCAAATAGGCTGAAAAGAGGTTGTTGAACTAGCTCTCAACTCTGTAGGTAAGTCGCATTCTTCCAACCAAAACCAAATCCTACAGTAAATCAAATTAGATGAAGCTTATCTAGGTTGCTGCTTAGCAGAAATGGAAATTTTATGATATATTTTCGTGAACTAAAATGACAGTCAGTTGATAGCTTTCGTTCATGGTTTTATTTACAGATTTTATGTAGCATAGAGCGTACTGTATGTTCCTTCTGGACAGGCACCCTGACCAACCTGTAGGAGTCACTAGTGCAGAGTAGCAACAGAGAGATCGCCCTCCCCGCCTGGCTTACCTCCAGCGAACATGGCCAATTGTATTGGTTTGAATGCGTGGCCAAGATGGAGTTACCAGCGGTCCGGGCTATGCCTGACAGTGGGTCGTGGGTTCAAGTCCCGATCCCGACGATCTTCGCTGCGCGTCACTCCCCATCTCTCTCCCCATTAATGTCAGTCTACTGTATACTATCGATAAAAGCAGAAAAAGGCCAAAAACATCTGAGAAAAAACAACAAAAAAGCCATGACATACTGTACCATGACAATACCCAAACACACACAGTAAGAACACTTGCCTGTTTTTGTGGTGTGCTGTCTATAACAGGGGACTGTGTGTGTGTGTGTGTGTGTGTGTGTGTGTGTGTGTGTGTGTGTGTGTGTGTGTGTGTGTGTGTGTGTGTGTGTGTGTGTGTGTGTGTGTGTGTGTGTGTGTGTGTGTGTGTGTGTGTGTGTGTGTGTGTGTGTGTGTGTGTGTGTGTGTGCGCGCGCTTGTGTGTGCGCGCGCGCTTGTGTGTGGTCTGTTTTTTTTAACAGATGTTTCATAGTTTTTGAAATATTTAACTAGAATTCTATTATGGAAGTCTCTGATAAGGCTGAAACCTTGCCCAGATGTAGAGTCATATCTCATATATCATAGATACTGTATATCATTGACAACTGACATCATAGATTACTGCTGTCACAGGCTGGCCACATGAAGTACGAGATACACATTGTGTATGCAACATTTTATTTATACAGATCTCAGATGAGTCAGTTAGAGAACCAGTCCAAAAACACATTCACATCAGTCTTAATAATAACTAAAGAAAAATATTTATTTTATTCCAGGAATTCATCATGGCTGCTCTCACATTGAACGCTGACATTGTCCAGTTTTGTTTTCTTTTTGATGCTGTGCATAAGAGGGAGACACATTCTCCTGTCTAATTTCTCTAACAATTTGGCAAGCGTCACACTTTTAGGACTTGGATGCACTTCTAAGCTAAATCCATCAATCTTAAAAAGCATTTTAAACAGCCCTCCGCTTCCAAATACACAAACAATGCACACATGATACTAATGACGGTAACACTGTACGATTGCTGCTGATTCTTGTCATTCTTCTTGAATGTGTATTTTATTTTGGCTGTTTTTTTATGTTTCTGTTGCCAGGAGCAGAAACTGAGAGCTGATCTGGCAATGGTGAATTGTAACCTCACAGTGATGACTGACATGTTGAACCAGCTTACACCTGGAGGCAGCCAACAGGAGGATAAAGAGCTTCTACAGGTGCGTGTGCAGTGCACAGTACGTGCGTGCATGCTATGTCTTTAAAATCATGTGATCTTAGTTGGAACACAACCTCGATTGTAATGTTAATTTCGCATGTATTATTTTATTACATAGCAAAGTTTCAAGTAAAAAATAACTAGCAACACAGTCATACGACAAAGTTTAAATTAGGCATTAGAGGCCTCCTTCCCTCCTCATCTACCTTTGGTCCTTCTGTCAAAGCAGCAGTTGTATTCGGTGTGTAAGCGCATGCAGAGCAGAGTGGTGGAGCTAATCCCTCGGTTGTTGGATGAGAGACTGATCGGAGAGCTGCTGGTGGTCAATGACGACCTCAATAATACCTTCATCCGCTATGAGAGGTTTGCTCTTTTTTTTCCTTTTTTTCTTGCAACATGTCTTTGTATATATCCCAGGTGGGAATTTAAATATACACCATGCCGTTGCATGTGGTATGTGTTATCTTAATCTCTTTTAAATTGACACACTTACAGTAAGACATTTCTGCACAACATTGTGTTTTAGATTTGAGAGGCTTTCTAAGGCACAGAGCACAGCCCCAGAACTGGTGAGAAAAGTCATCTTTCACTTCTCTTGTTTACATGTATATCATGTTGCTTTCATGGGTCACGAAGGGGAACTAAATTCAAGTGAATAACGTACTGACGCACAAGCACACTTTTACTGTGTGTGTGTGTGTGTGTGTGTGTGTGTGTGTGTGTGTGTGTGTGTGTGTGTGTGTGTGTGTGTGTGTGTGTGTGTGTGTGTGTGTGTGTGTGTGTGTGTGTGTGTGTGTGTGTGTGTGTGTGTGTGTGTGTGTAATTGTATTTCTATCCATCTATCTCCAGCAGGACCCTGTCAGTAGCCCCAAGCTCATTGACCTCACTCCCAGCCTTCAGACTCTCAGCCAACCAGCAGTCATCAGTACAACCAGCCAGCCCTCAGTTAGCACACCAGCCAATCAGTGTCAGGAAGCCAAACACAGTGAGTAACTGTTTTACGTCTCCGCCAGGCCGAAGGCATGGCCTAGACTATGTTTTGCACCCTGTCTGTCCGTCCGTCCGTCCGTCCGTCCGTCTATTCTTCCCGTCTGTGAACAACTAATCTCCGGCACCCTTGGCTTTCTCTCGCAACAAAACTGCGATCTCAGAGCAGAACCTCTGCCCCAAATTTTTAACATGGGCCAATTTTGGTTGACAGGCAGATGTTGGTACCTGCAGGGCATTTCTGCCTGACGCACCTCCGACGGTGCCTAAGTCCCAGCTGCAGAGGCTTCAGCTGGGAGCCATCCTGGCCTGGTGTTTTGCCCTATGCTGTTATAGCGCCACCAGGAAGCAGATTTTTGCTAAAAGTTTTGACATTACTCAAATCAGTACATTATCTCTGGTCAAGTGACCAGGACGGATCTGTCAGATTTTTCATATTCCATCCTGATTGGTGTATTCCAAACATTGCTGGCCCACAATTAGCTACCTGATGGAGACCTGTGCTGACCTGGTGGATACCTGTGTTGAAAAAAGAAATATATATATTTAAAAAATGCGCTTCAAGATTGATATGATTAATCAAAAAAGCCATAGATAGAATATTCGCTAAGAAAATAATCGATAGTTGCAGCCCTACAGAACAAAGCATTAAAAAAGCTATGTACAGTATCATCATCGCATTTTAAGATATGATTGTCTCCTCTTCCAGGTGTGGCCGAGGAAGAGGAGTTTGACATGTTCGCACAGACGAGGAGCAGCTCCCTGGCTGACCAGAGGAAAAGGTACCGTCGCCAGAAACCTGTGTGTGCCATCAGACTATGATGATAGTTCATGCCACTCATGCTCAGTGGTGGTAGTTTTACTTAACTCATTCGTAGTTTACGGCCGAGGAGCCCGAAGATATTTCTATGTCTTTCACTGCTGGCTTCTCCTACCTGTTAACACGGGCGCTCATCCAGTTCCCATCGTGCGTGATCGGACACTGCTATGCATCGTGTGTTCGCGTATTCCATCAGCTTCTCAGATCCTTTTAAATTTTTTCAATTGATCAATAAGTTCTCCGTCTGTAAGCCGCGGTGTTTACACAGAAAGCTAACGGGCCAAAATAGAGCACGGACCATCTGCTTCCGGTTAACGGTCTCAATGTTAACTGGTCCGCTCAATAATGTGTCCGTGTAGAAACCGATCACGGAGCATTAGTTCCGGCCTATTTTAGTTCCGCTTCGATAAAAACATTTCTTTTAATTAAAGCTTATTAAATCTTCGGGTTCCTCGGGCATGGCAGAGAAGGGGTACAAAGGGGAAGTTTTTTGGCAGAGGTTGAGTTAACTTGAGCATTTCCAATTTTCAATCATTTTACTTCTACTCCACTACATCTCAGAGGAAAATATTGTTTGATTGTTTCTACATTGCAGTGTTGATACTTTTACTTAAGTACTTTTTCCACCACTGCTCACGCTGTATGTTGTATCTTGTTCCAGCGTACGGTACGAGGACCCTGGAGCGGTGGAGGGCCTAGCTGGGGCCCTGGACACCAGGTTACAGGTCACTGGAGCGGTAGGTCCTACACATAGACACAACTAAGCTAGAACAGTGGTTCTCAACCTTTTCAAGTTGTGACCCCCTGAAATAATCATGGGGACCCCCCACCCTGACAAGCATTTGGATAGTTTGACTCGTTTCAACAATAAATGTGGGGAGAAAAACGCCTTGCCCTGTAGATCAGCTATTTTCAAAAATGTTGCCTCTTTCGTATATTATTTGACAATTAGGCTAACGTTTGACCAGTTTTTATAGTGTAGTTTGTTGATTACTTCTGCAGTAATGGTATTTCTTCTCAATTTGGTATAAAAATGAAGGTCTTAACTAGTTCAGTGCCAAACGACTTTCAGATCAACTATCTCACTATGGACTTCCCTGCCAAACGACTTAAATCGACTTTTACTTTTACCAAAAATGATTTTTGATTTTTTTTGATTTTTTATTTTTTTGGACCCCATTAAATCTAGTAAACATGATTTCAATCGCGATTTTGTATGTTCCACCCCCCATACAACCCCATCTTTCATACAGGGCAGCCATCTTTGCTTACATAACATGTAAAACATAATGGCTATTTTCTCAAGAATGCCTGAACGGATTTCCAATCTGATTTTTTTGTTTGAAAGCTGTGAACAGCCTGCACAAACATGGTGCATGATCTGTGCATGGGCGTGCATGATCTGTGCACTATAAATTACATGGAAGTCTATGGAGATTTATGGCAATATGAGCCAAAAAGCCCATATTTAATTGGCAGGGAGCGAGTTAAAAGTCTTTAAATTGACACTTTACTGTCATCATACTGTCCCGACCCACAGGTTCAGAACCACTGGGCTAGAGTTAAATGTTCCCACTAAGTGAAAATGAAATACTTTTGTTTTAGTGACACAAACAGACAAGTCTTTGCTCTTCTTCCTTAAAGACCGCACTAATGCAACTTGCAACTGCCATTGGGGATAACTTGCAAGGAGTTGCATTGTGGACTGGCCTTTACTCTTGTCTCTTGTTCTCTTAGATGCCACCAGCCTCTACGTTGGACGATATTGACAGATGGTTATCTTCAGATATGGTGAGACATTACATTTCCACCCATGTATAATGGCATTGGTGACTATTTAAAAGATACGCTTTTGGATATGTGGTGTGTGTAATCTACGTGGTTTTCCGTGTTTGAAATAGCAAGATAACCAGCCTGCAGTAAGTGAAGGCGTGTCCAGTGAAGGTAAGCAGTGCTTGTCCAAGCCTTTCTATCACTGTCATTTTAGTGCAGTGTTTCTCAACCACTGTGCCTGGGGACCTTTGGTGTGCCCCTGAGAAGGTTCAAGTGTGCCCCTTGGAACTGCTTGAAAGCCAGTATTGTATTTATCATTTTAAAAATGATTTAAACTAGTGAAAACAGCCGATCTACAAGCACACAACCGCGAGGCGTTGTGTGCTTGTAGATCTGCTGTTTTCACTACTGTTGTGCGACAGCCTTGTATGATGAAGCAGGGCTTTACTTTGCGAAGAAACGTACACATTTGACACTTGGAGATACAAGGTTTCTTCCTGACAGTGATGATAATTACACCCACGTATTATGTTGGTGTGCCCATGGATTCTTGGGGCATGAAAAGTGTGCCCATGCAGAAAAAGGTTTGAGAAACACTGTTTTAGTGCAAGCTACAGTACAGACTGGCACTGCATATATTCATTGTAGTTATTTCTATTCTCTCTCTCTTTTTTCAATTTACAATAATGTACTGTTAAGGCATTTAGCAGATGCTCACTCTCTCTCAATCTTTTTTCCCCTCTTATCTATCTCTTTCATTTAGACTTTGACAAGTTTCTAGATGACAGGGCGAACGTTGCAGACTATAGTAGCCGTACGCCCCCCACCGTGCCCCCACTCACATCTAGAAAACCTGCACAATCAACTCGGCAACAAGAAAAATCACATGACCAATTGTTTTCTCTCTGAAACTGGAGCCACACAAAAGCAGTGAACTTTCAGGTCAGAGTACAGATGTCATCCGCAGGAGTCACATACACACACACATATTGTGTTTGTCAGATTTGTACAAATGTCCCATTTGAATTCTTGTTTCTGCTCATGTGCTCGATAACATTCTGAAGTTTTGTAGTATTTTCTTTTTCTGTGCACTGTACCCTGCTACTTTTATATTTATTTAATATAATCACAGGTGCACAGATGTATCACTCTTTATAGCATGTAAATGTTGAATTTGGTAAAACCTGATTCTGCAATAATAATAATTCTGACACAAATCAACCAAATAAATAATTTCCAAGCTATTTCTGCTGTTTTGTAATATTAAAGGAGTAGTTCACCCCCAAAATGCCTTTTTTTCCTATTGATTACTCGTGCCATTCAGACTTGAGTTCAATGATATTTTTTTTTGTATTTGTCACATTCCTAAGACACAAATTGGATTTTAGTAAATTTATCCCCATTGATTCCGGATGGGGACCCAAATGCATTCGGGTCCCCATCCGGAATCAGTGGGGGTAAATTTATTGTAATCAAATTATCGTCTTAGGAATGAGACAAAAAACTAAAAATATTATTGAACTCAAGTCTCTATGGGGTGAGTAATCAATAGCAAAAAAAGCCATTTTGGGGGTGAACTACTCCTTTAAAGCTGCACTATGTTTTCAGCACAAGTCCTGAAAATATAATTTACCGTTGAGCTAATATAAATAGAGCCTGCCTGCTTGCTCAGGGGATGAATTGAATCTTGACCATCGGGTCAAAATTTGTGTCAGATCCTTTATCTAGGTGAGACGAGACCTTTTGACATGATCTCAAGGTCTCAATAGAAGAGCTGGGAGACAAAATACAACCCCAATTGTATACATTATATTGTATTAACATACTCTAGTCTACCATGCAGACAAAATTAAATTGTATTAATTAAAACAAAGGTACATAGTGCCGCTTTAACTTCTTTATGTGAAATATATTTATAAAACCTATTATGACGAGATAAACAAAGCTGGTATTTGTACAAATGTTTACAAGTGCTCGTTGAATATCTGTTTGACATGTGCAAAGTATGGCTTTGAAGGGAGGGGTAGAAGGAGATAATTTCTTGTAGCCTTGAATAAATCTACAGTTGCACTGATATACGAATGTTTAGTCTGGACTATTATTCAGACTGATGTGAATGTGTTATTGGATTGTTCTCTAACTCACCATGGGTCTGTGTGTACAGAATGAGAATGTTGAGTACTGATGGACACGCTGACACAGGTCAGCCAAATAGACATCACATTATGTCTCTTATCTCCGCCAGGACAGACGGCTGAAGGCCTGTGTGTGTGTGTGTGTGTGTGTGTGTGTGTGTGTGTGTGTGTGTGTGTGTGTGTGTGTGTGTGTGTGTGTGTGTGTGTGTGTGTGTGTGTGTGTGTGTGTGTGTGTGTGTGTGTGTGTGTGTGTGTGTGTGTGTGTGTGTGTGTGTGTGTGAGAGAGTGAGATAACCGATCAGCGTGAAACTTCACTAACTCACTCCCAGTATCAGCCAGCCCCAAATTCAAATCGGCCTCAGGGTGGCGCTAATGTCATTGGTAGATCACTGGTAATCAACTCAATGTTTGCAATGAAGTGACATTTATTACAGAGTAACAAGACAAGAATATAACAGGTTTTGACCAGTGTTCAATCAAATGACAGGCAAATGTTCTCACATCCTGCCACACTTCGTCCTTGGGTATTGGTGTGGTAATGTTTTGACTTTGAGTCCTCTGTTGTGTCCTCTTGATTTAGCCATAGGAGATAATGTCTATTGTTTGTCTGATAAGGCACTAACTTTGGTATGTTATTGTGCCAGTGCTCAAGGATATCTTCACCGACTGTCTGGCACGTTTACTCCTGAAGACGCAGACCATCACTCAGCTTGAAAGCAGAAAAATACAGTGTCTTTTATAATTTTATCCTAACATCCGAAGAACACCAAAGACAATGTTTAGACAGGTTTGGTTCAAGAGCTTTATGTACTGGATATGTATGTCTGTCCTTCAAAATGGAATCCTAGTCTTTGCTTCAAATAACCTACCTCAGGATGAGCTAATGCTGAATGAGACTATTGTTGGGACCCAACAAGACACCGCTTGGAATTTGGCGTTCCTCCAATTGAGAGCCAGTTTAACCACCTCTTTGCAGCCTATTCAACCGTATTCCCTGTCGATAAACCCTGAAGACTACCATTACACACCCAAACCCAAACACCTGCGCCGTTCTCGTCTCCTGCGTGTTTTGGGATCGTCTTTTAACCCATTTTGGATGTCCATAGACCAACCAACCGATGTTTCTGGGGTCTTGACTTCAGAGGCAAGACACGACGGTGATGTCCACGGTGACACACAAGCTGCACACCTGCCAAACTATACCACTTTCAAGGATGGGTTGAACATCAGTGCTTCTCCGGACCTGACTGAGAGTGCCACAGTCTACCAACGGAAACTAGAAAAAGAAGCAGAAGATTTGGACCTTAGTTTTCTAACCTCAGATACTGCCCGTTTGGTCAGGGACTTTTTGGTGCTCAGGAGCACATGCATACTCCGCTACCAGTGGGTCGATTTGGGTCCAGTCTTTTGGCCACGATGGCTGCGTCATACTGATTGTGAGAAACCAGATGGGTCACAAAGCTGTTCCTTTCCCAGAGGGATGGCTTGTGTGAGGGCTCAGACAACACAGCTAAAGATTTTGGCATGGCACTGCTGGGGAAGCCAAGACGGAGGTGGCGGTTTGAGGAGGACTGCTGTTGGCCACGATAGCAGCACTGAGATGGGAGCAGGTGAAGTGATTAGAAAGTGTATGTGGAGACAAGTGCAATATCCTGTAGTTACAGCATGTAAATGTTCATGTAAATAAATGTTTGCACTGTTTGTGGCTCAGGGTCTTTGGAACTGGTATGAAAAAGAGTTTCCATATATGCATGGCTGTTTTGTTGATTCCATTCAATTGATGTTGCTGCTGATGTTTAAAGTTTGTCTTTATTGGCTTATTGGCTGTATAATGCTCAGTTATAATAGCCCATATTATTTGATATGACATGAATTGAATTTCTTTGTTGTATAAATGCTAAGCATGGACTGGATAATATAAAAAATGTCATGGATCTCAATGCTCATCTTTTAATACCCCCACCCATGTTGTATTTTAGCATGCTTCGAACACAAAAAATATCAAATTAAATTAGTGGCTCAGAACGTCTCCCCTTTGGTCAACAATATGCATGGTTCTGAGGTTTTGAGCCAACATTCCATTCAGCATTCACAGATTTGGAGCAAATCAGTCAATGGTGATGTAGTCAGTGCATATAGTAGTCAGTGCCACTACCATCCCATAGTGCCATCTGGTGTACTGTGTAATGCATGAACTGTTGTGAGGCTGTCATTATATCTGCTACTTTTTAACTGCCATTTTCTTTTTTTCATCTTACATATTTTCTTACACCTGCTGCAATTTTAAATGTCTGACTCTCATCTCATCCCATTGCTATTTTAACCACATTTCACAATAGCCATATTGATATAGGCCTGGCTATCTGACCATGCAGTTTTCTCTTTTGTTCTATGAATTTCTTTCTTTTTTTCCCCCCACGTTTCTTAAAACTGCAATGATAGAGATTGTATGACAAATAATTGCACCTTTGTAAACAATAAAACCTGTGGTATCATGGCAAGTGTTGAGTTGATCATGTGCTTGTTTAGTCTCAGTATCTTCTTAGCTTAAAGGAGCTATAGTCAACTTTTTCATTGTAGGGCCGACACTTTGTTTACATCCTAGTCTATAGACTAGAATGTAAACAAAGTGTCGGTCTGACAATGGCCAAAATTATTATTGTATCATTATTTTATGCTTTTTGTGGTCATTTTTGAATAGAAAGACATATATGAAGCTTATTGTTTTAAGTGTCGGTCTGACAATGGCCAAAATTATTATTGTATCATTATTTTATGCTTTTTGTGGTCATTTTTGAATAGAAACACATATATGAAGCTTATTGTTTTATAAAATATTTTCGAAACATTTTTATTTTAGCATCCGTTTTTCAAGAAAAAGTTGACTATAGCTCCTTTAAGTAAATTATCCCAGCGGTCCTTGAGGGGGTCCGCAGCAAAATGAGGAACAGTTTAAACACTTCTAGTCTCGGAAAATTGCCAATGAATCTAGCTGTGGGCTTGTAGATCAAACATTTAGGCCTGAAAGATTTCCTTTAAGACCTAGCACACTGGTTCTCAAAGTGGGGTCCAGGCAGGGACCCACAGGGGTTGGGGGTAACCCAGCAAAATGAGGAACAGGTTAAACAACATGTCCTATTTTGTTTTGTGCGCTGTTTTTTGCTATTTTTGAAAAATGTTGACAAATCTTCTCCCCGGCACAATATCTTTTGAAATGCGGGTCCGTGCTGTGCGACATTGCATATCAAATTGGAGATACTTTATGAAAATGTTTGACAAGCACTGCTCTGCCTCTGGCATCACATTCCTGGAAAGAAAGGAGAATTCTACAGCATTGGTTCTCGAAGTGGGGTCTGGGTGGGCCCCCAGGGGACCTTGAGGGAGTTCCAGGGGGTCCCAGGGGGTCCCCTGCTAAATGATAGTTAGGAACCAAATGGACCCTTATGGGTATGTAACTCAGAGAGTGTAAAAAATGCCAAATGGACTTAAATTATCATTGATTTTACAATATAAATTGGGGGGAGCCCAGACCCAGAGAGAAATGCCATTAAATGGGGGTCTGTAGTCTAATGCATGTCAAACTGGGGGTCCTTAAAATTAAAATGGTTGAGAATCAATGCTAGCCGTAAAAATCTTCTCATGTTTGTCCCTGGCATATCTTTTCAAATGGGGATCCGCGGGCAAGAAAATTTCAATTTGGGGGTCCTTGACACGAAAATAGTTTGAGAAGCACTGCACTGTTCACAGGCACAGCATCATTGGTACATCCTTCCTCTTCCCCCACGGTGAGGAGCAGCTGGTGTTGTTGGTAGCGTCCACATCACCACCTGACCCTACAGACAAGATGGCAGCTTCATTGGAAGACGAGTTCGAAGATGCACCCGATGTGGAACCATTAGAACCAACCCTGAAGAACATCATCGAGCAGAGATCTCTGAAATGGATCTTTGTAGGTGGAAAGGGCGGTGTTGGTAAAACCACATGTAGGTGAGTTGAGTGGAGGGGAATCCTGCTTCTCTAGCTCCACGTCATGGCATTCTCACGTTTCAACGCTAGCTAGTTTAGCACAGCTGTGAAATTGACGTTCATGTTGACTTGATTCCTAGCCATGAGGATTGTTGACTGTTTTATCACGGCTTGAAATAGCTTAACGTTGATACTCAATGATAGATTAGCAATCAATCAATATCATGGGTAAAGTGTCCTGCTAAATGTGGTGTTTAGAATTGAATTCGACTAGCTAGCATGTGCTATTGGGCTAACAACGTTAGCACTTTTAATCTAGATGAGATTGTCAGCTGGATCCATATACATTTGGTACAATAAACTGACATCTTCATCACCATCCTTCTTGCCCGTTACCAGCTTATATTATTTTATACACTAAAACACAATTATATTGTATTGCACTCATAATAAGATGGCACGTAGTGTACAACTATAGTTAACCTGCTCCAGGTGCAAACAAAGTTGGTTAGCACAGCAGCAGAAACCTATTCGAATCAGTCAGTGTATAAAAGCTATGACCTACTAAATACTCATTTGTGTAGGTGAATTGTTATTAGTTAGTTAATAATAGTCCACCTGTTGTTGTCACAATGATCTTATACAGCAGTGTTACTCAAACTTTCACTGTCGACAGTGCACAAATGGAACCAAATGAAACCGTCCGGGTTAATTTGGTTCCATTTGTACACCTTCAGAGTTACATACTTGTCTGGGTGCATTTAGACCCCCCTAAAGGAACCCACAGAGTCCCCGGAATCCACTTTGAGAACCACTGTTATACAGTTACAGTATGAAGTACCCAGAAGAAAAACATGTGCCCGTTTCCCTTCTATAGCTGTAGTTTGGCTGTCCAGCTGGCTGCAGTGCGAGAGAGTGTGCTCATCATCTCCACAGACCCGGCACATAACATCTCTGATGCTTTTGACCAGAAGTTTTCTAAGGTTCCCACTAAGGTCAAGGGCTATGACAACCTCTTTGCCATGGTAAGTAAGTGACCCAGCTTGTAGAGAAGAAGAGTCTGTGTCAGCATCCGTGTTTGTTTTTGCATGTTGCAATGTTGCATGAAATAAATACGACTCTTTATATGCTTGTTTCACCCCTTTTGTGTGTGTCATCATCCTTCTGTTGTAGAAGAAAGACATTTGTCAATTAAGGGTTTCGGTTAGCCTGGGTGCCAGCTTGCTCGCTCCGTTCCAAGATTTGTTTTGTCTCAGAGACAAAACAAATTTTGGAATGGAGCGAGCAGGCTGGCACCCAGGCTAGGTTTCAGTCACATTTCATTAACAGTCAGTTACCTGTGTTCATTTTATTGAAATGATTAACTCAGTCCTCAGTACCAGGGCTGCCAACTTTCAGGAAAAAAAAACCTAAGAGTGATACTTCACTTCAAAAATCAATATCCACATTGATTTCCATAAAAGTCTGATAGCTAAGACAGACTGCATCTCACATTATTCTAAATCGTCAATGCCTTTAATCACTCACCCCAGTAATGGAACTCTCTCCGGAGTCTCTGCCTCTGTCTGTCTCTCTCTTTGTCTCTCTGTCTCATTAGCCTGTAGAACAGATAAGATCTACAAGCTTCGCGTTGTGATGCAACACCTCTTTTGCTTGAAGCTCTGTTTCTTTTTGTACACGCATCCAACCCTCCCCCTTTAAACTGCCTGCAAGCAAGCAATGGGCAGACACACAGGAGTTCTTTAAATAATTAGACATCGGTCAAATTAAGTTAATAAAAACTTGATCAGACAGCGAAAAGTCCAAGGCACACCCGGCAGCTAACTTTTTGGATGTGTTGATCATAGAACATTAATTAATCCATGTTGTACTGTAGATCCTCCTCACGGCGACAATCCTACTGTAAAGAATTACGTGCGCAGGGAACGTGCACGCAGCGTCCCTCACACCAGACACACACACGCACCCAATCATTTCTGCTTTCCACTAAAGTTAAAGGGTGGGATTACTTCAGAATCAGATCCAATATTTTAAGCCCTTTGTTGCTCAGAATTGCAGCAGAAGTGGATGTTTCAGTGGCACTTGAGTTGACGCAGTTTTCCACTTTGACGGCGTGAGAAATACGATGTGTGACAACAAGAGTGCTTGTGTCTCACTCTCATTGCATGAGAGTTGGCAGCTCTGCTCGGTACAGATCTGCTGGTCGTCATTACTTCAAGGACTTGGTCCACATTCTATTCGTAATACTGTGTTTGTGTGTGTTTGTTTGCAGGAGATTGACCCTAGCCTGGGTGTGGCAGAGCTCCCAGATGAGTTCTTTGAGGAAGACAACATGTTGAGCATGGGAAAGAAGATGATGCAGGAAGCCATGAGTGCCTTCCCTGGCATTGATGAGGCCATGAGCTATGCCGAGGTCATGAGGTTAGTCGATGCCCATCACATTTGTGTCAATCAATCTTTAGATATGCTGCTTTAGAGGAACTAGCCAGTGATCAACATCCTTACTAAGTGAGTCGGTATAGAAGCCGTCAAAACAGAAGGTCCTCTGTGCGTGTCCTGGTCTACGTGTCCCTGAGCAAGACTCCTAACTGCTCTCTGAGGTACTGTCCCCGCATCTCCCACTGTTCCTGATACCTACATAATTTTAAAAATCTAAAACGATTTTGAAATCTGGTAGCATTACCCATTACAGGAGAATCTTAAAATATTGTCTCATCAGATAATCTTAAACATATATAATAGGATACCACACAATATCCTCAGGCTTGCCCGAGGATCTGAATACATTTAATTGACTGATTACATGATTGATTACGTGAATAAAATTGTAATTGACCGATAAATAAATAATATTAATAATTTGGGGAAATCAAGTCAGTGCTGTTTTATTGCCTCGCAATATACACACAGAAGCGTACACAAGGGCCTGTTGCCTGATCTGTGCTTCATCTTACCATCGTGTATTGCAGCTAAAAGAGCTGAAGTTCACAACGTATCTCATCCGCGACCGCAGCGATTGTTGTCTTGTAAATCACCTATGTTATCCGCTCGCTCGACACCATCGTGCGACAAGTATAAACGAGGCTTGAGATTAATGGCACAGAGATTCTCCCCTCCTCCCCACACCCAATACTTGGGAGGATTGTTTCCTGGAGTCCAGCTTTAGGATACGTTAAATAAATGCAGATACCACATTTCACTGTATATGCAAATATACAGTGACAAGTGCTGACCAAATTATTATTTATTTATTTGATACAGATAGTTTGTTGAAGCAACATGGTATCACTTTGAATGACCAGAGGATTTCTTCATACTCACCAGTTTATCCTAGCCCCACATGATTAACCCTATACTTTTTCTTTGCATCAGGTTAGTGAAAGGCATGAACTTCTCAGTGGTGGTGTTTGACACTGCCCCTACTGGCCACACGCTGCGGCTGCTCAACTTCCCCACCATCGTAGAGCGAGGTCTGGGTCGACTCATGCAGATTAAAAACCAGATTAGCCCTTTCATCTCTCAGGTGAGACACACAGTCCTTTCAGTTATGTTAATCTTGTTTACTTTTACACCTTAAGTTAAAATAGTATGTAAATAATATAAATTAAATTAATTAATAACATTTATTTGATGTTTTCTTGTTGGTTTATATTTTGCTGCTCAATTGTTTGGTGATGATTGGATTCCTACACCGAACCTCTTATATATATTTTTTATCATTCTGTCTGTCTTCCTATTTATCTTTCCAGATGTGTAATATGCTGGGTCTGGGGGATATGAACGCAGACCAGCTCGCCTCTAAGCTAGAAGAGACCCTACCTGTCATCCGCTCAGTCAGTGAGCAGTTCAAAGACCCTGTAAGACAAACCATTTATCTGGTTATCAGCACCATGCTGTCGATAATGACTAAATGTGTAGGCGTGTTAATTATTACCCACAATGTGTATATATAGAATCTTTCCTTTCCTTCTCTCCTGTTCTTATGATTCCATATTGTAAGAGCAAATCAATGTACCTTGTGTACAGACAATATTTTCACTGGTTTGTTTCTTCTTTATTTACAAAGTTTGCACTTTGTGTCTGGTGGGAAATACTGCCCGAACCCCATTGAGTAATGTTTTCTGAAAAAGCAAAACAAACAAACAATCTCTGCAGCAGTTCACTTAAAGGACCACTTCACCTCTGGGACAACCAGATCTTATTTTATTGTTGTTTGGGACACGATCAACACAACCCTGAGTTATTTTTTGTGTTCAATCTGTGTTTTGAGATATTTTAGTGTTTCGGCATGCAACAACTGGTCATATGATGCATTTTGCATGCTTGTTGCATGCTGAAATACTAAAATATCTAAAAACACAGATTGAACACAAAAAATAACTCAGGATTGTGTTGATCGTGTCCCAAACAACAATAAAATAAGATCTGGTTGTCCCAGAGGTGAAGTGGTCCTTTAACTCAACCCCCTGGATAGCCATCTGAGAAAGCATTTTCCTAACAATGCTGCCTAAAAACAAAAGTGGGTTTAGGGTACCGTATGTACCTTGATGTGCAACTGGAACTTGCTGTGAGACGCTGGTGGACTGGTTGACAAGAAGCACACAATGGGTTGTTAACTGCCGTATTATCACTTAAGCTATGTTCAGATATGGATACCATTACATTTTCTGGAAACTAATTAACATAAGTTAATAGGCAGTAGGAGAGGCTTTCTCACATGCCCTATTTTCCTGTACAGTTTGCGGTATGTACCGTCATCAGTTGAGTACAGTACTTGTTGCTACTCATGTGAGAAATGATGGTAAGCACGCAGGATAGGCATTTGGTGATAAGATTAAGAATGATGAGGAATATAATATCCATGATCCATCCATCTGTAGACTGCTCCATTGAATTAAAAAAGGACAGAAATCCTGAGGAAAGCAACCATTTACAGGTAGAATAATTATGTGATATGATAATCATTCATTATCACAGGGATGTGGGGGTTAACAGAGGTGGACTCCTGCAGCACTATTAAAGCATGCTTGCTCTACCCAACATACACAGAGAGATAGCATGGCCATTTATGTCGACCATATGTTTGTATTGAAGGGTCTCCGACAATGAGTGGGACTAGTTGTAGTAGCAGAGAATGGATTGTAAAAGTAAGAATGAAAACGTATCTAGACTGTCTTTATCACCTCACTTGAATTAGCTTCTCCCCTGCCAGATTCATATTTAGATCTTGGTTGGGAAACTGCCTTAATGATATTCATGTGTAATTTCAATTCAAACTTTATTCCAGACACATAGGGGGTCCATAGAGTAAATACAGGCAACATTTAAAAACAAAACGATAACCGTGTACCCAAAAACAGACATAAGAATAGGCTGACTCTCCAACACAAGTCACACTCACAATATGCAAGCAATAACATGATACTGCCAGCACGGTGTTCATACTTACTTCCCACAAAGACTTTGGTCCCTCCCAAGCAGACATAAATGCCAAAACGAAATTGCCGCCACTCAAAGGTTGGAGCATGTTCATGCTACACCAAAATCAAATATGCCGACACATTGCCTGCAAATGTTGAATTATCAGAATTTGGCTTTATGCATATATTGACGTGTCTCCCTCCCCCCTTACCTTCCCACTGTCCATCAGGAGCAGACAACCTTCATCTGTGTATGCATTGCTGAATTCCTGTCACTGTACGAGACGGAGCGGCTGATCCAGGAGCTGGCCAAGTGCCGTATTGACACACACAACATCATTGTCAACCAGCTGGTTTTCCCTGATGGAGATAAACCGTGCAGGATGTGTGAAGCGCGCCATAAAATTCAGTCAAAATATTTAGATCAGGTACAGTATGCAATGTTTTTTGTTAGTGTGAGTGAGTGTTGTATGCAATTTATCTTGCTTAATTATTGACTAAACGCTGTATTTACAAAGAGATATTATACATTGCTGTTACAATTGGCAGGTTTTTTGGGCAGTACAATATACTATCCCAGCAGTATTCTGGGAGTGGAACAGTCAAAATAATAACCCATTAGAATGCTCCACATCTGTCAGTTCCTTAATCATATTAAACCTGGCGACCATAGTTTGGGCATGTCATTACAGGTGCAAGTCTTAACTTTTTCTCTGCTATTTTAAACATAGCCTGAACTCAGCAACTGCCAAATTGTCCTTACCTTTTAACGTGGGCACGTGCACGCATCGCGCACGATCTGTGCATGTAACATGTACCAGTGTTGCAGACCGGACTGCAGCTTTTGAAAAAAACAATCCCATTGGAAAAGGAAATATCTGTTGTTAGGCTGTATCTGCTGCTGTTTACAGAAAAACTCATGTAAAACGCCGAGCTGTGCGCTATATCCTGCGAGGGCACGTCGCGTACATAGCAGACGATATGTGCACAGATCATATGCCAGGCGGGTAAAAGAATCAAACGGCTTACAAATAAATAAATAAAACGCTCCTTCCTTTGTTTACAATGGAAACCTATGGGATCGGAGCTATGACACGGCCTCAGACCGGATATGGAAACCTAGATCCGGTCAAAACAAATCTGTGATCATACTTTTAATCGTTTCATAATGATTAAAGATAATTAAATTTCCGAGATCTACGGGCATGGCAGCGCGGTACAGCGGGAAATCTCCAGTTTCGACAGGGATAGCAGGAAATTAGTTAAAATAAAAAATATAAACATTAAATATTTTTCAGAAATAGTTAAACTATATCTACAATCTTACAAGTCTCAACATATTGATGCAACACGTTATGTAGATCTGTCTTTTAGCTATTGTTGTCTGCTCTTTGATTGTTGCAACTACGATAGTACCACTTCCTACTGGGACCAGCCAGTACTAGAAAGGCATCTACTATTTGTAAGGCAAAGAACTTTGTATAAAAGTCATCGTCAATTAATTATATTGAAATGCTCTCGCTACAGATGGAGGATCTTTATGAAGATTTCCACATAATTAAGTTACCGTTGCTGCCCCACGAGGTACGAGGCGCAGAAAAGGTCAACACCTTTTCGCAGCAACTTCTGGAACCATTCAACCCCCCCAACAAGTGATTTCATGACATGCCGGAAACCCACCACTCCACTCAACCACAGTCTGAACTCTCCTCCTTCAAGCCCCTTCAACCAGCCTCACCAATTGCAGTAACTGCCTCGAACATCGTCCTTCAACGTCTTCTCCTTCACCCAAAGTTGATATCTCTTAACTGCTCCCGCAAGACTCACATTCTCTCGATGGACGGATAAAAATTAATCATACACACACATGCAGTTATGAACACACAGACACACACAACCTATTCACTTTTCTTTTTCCCCCAGTATTTTGCATACAATGTACTCTGTATCATGAAAAGTGTACTAATAACCACCCTCTTATAGCATTTAACTTTTTTTCTCTGAGAAACTACGTACTCCTCCCTCTTACTCAATCTCTCCAGCCTCTAATGTACAAAGTCGTGGCTAAAGTACCCACTGCAGTGGTGCAGTGTATTCCCAGAAAGAAACTGCTTTCACTTTGGGTTCATGTTTTTCTTTTGTTTTTTTGCTGTGGGAATTTGTTTTGGGGCTCTTATCTGTTCTGATTGCACCTATGTTGCAAAGACGTTCATGAAACGGATATGGCCAATGATGAAAGCTGTTCTCTTTACCTGTGTATTTTCAGGGGAAGGGATTGTGAATTCGGAGCAGTAGTGCATCCCCATTTAAAGTGTTAAGTTGAAGGGTGTGATGACAGGAAAAGAGAAAGTCTTATTGTGGAATATAATGTGATCTGTAGGCATATTTTCCTGACCGGCATCTAACGAATACGATAGCAGTAAAGGCTACAGGAGCATAATGCAATGTCTCTTTATGTGCACTTAATTGCATTCTCACGTTTGGTCGAGGCCCTTTAAATATCAGCCCTATCATCTGCTCTTTATAACATGTTAAGCACTGTCCATGGCAGTACCATTATGTTATATCCATGTGATAATGGTGTAAATATAATAAAAATTACAATATCAGCCAGGTTTAGGAGTAGAAATGTCTAAAAGTCTATTGATAAAATGCAATGTATACACCTGTGTTTATGCAGGAAAGTCTAGATATTGCAGCCTTTGGTGCTTCTCAAAATGCAGTTTTATCTGTTTGACAGATTGTAATTAATCCATCCTCTCCTAGTCGATTTGAGTATTTCTAAACAATATTAAGTGCAACTCCTTTCTCTCACCCTTTCCTTTAGTGCCCATCTGTATTTAACTGAGGACTCTGGGAACACTATAGCAAGACATTAGCCTTATTTAGTGAATAATAAACAATGATAACTGAATGTTGCTTGATCTAATGTACAACATATTAAAAAGACTGGCGAGTCAGTCACTAAAGTTTAGCCTACTCATTCTGATTTGAATTCTGATTTGCTCGCCGGATGCTTTCTGTGCACAGAGATATTTCCCATAGCACAGTGGTTGCCATTATTCCCAAGGATTACTAACTATTCCCTTTCAAAATGATGGGTGAAACCTTCAGGTGATGGAAAGTGATACGTATTTCCCTGTCATTGAATGCTTTTGGATTATGAGATTTTCTATAATTTTAATAAGTTATGTTCGAAGTGTTACAAAATAAAAAAAATAAAAATACCTCACTTGTGTGCATTTTTGCATGTTTTGAGTTGACAATTAACTAATTTAATAAGCCATCTCCACAAATTAGCTTTTTAATGCGAACAGGTAATAAGTGCATCATGTGCATGGAAAGCAGGAAATAGCTCCTCCATGAGACTGCAGCCTTCTTATTACGTTTTGTGATAGCAAAACGTCTTTACCTAGCCCCTGGAAATCACTTTGGCAGTGACGTCAGAATGGAAAGTGGATAAATGTCACTTGATGATAAACGCGGGCGGTTCTCTCGGCTGGCTCCACGTATTCTATTGAAGTCAGTGGGCGCCGCCCCCGCTCAGCGTGCAGATCATGTGGAATCAACTGCTCCTCTATCCGTGGGCTTTGCTAGTTGCTTTTTCGCCCCCCTTCTTTGGTTTGGGAAGGGCGATATACGTGTCGGAAGGTATTTGGCCGGGCGGAGCCAGGCTGTCTGCACGTATTTTAGCGTATTTTAACGAGGCTTTCTCCTCGTTAGATGTGGAATCGAGCGCCACAGCCCACCAGCCCTCCCTCAGTTGTGCCTCGCCAAGTTTCGCCCTTCCTCGTTTGTGCTCGGCTCGTGCGAGCAGAGGCGAGCGATTCATTGCAGCAGAGGAGGAAAAAACGGCGAGTGGTTTAAACATGCTCAAGTTAACATTTCCCATTTGGCAATGCTTTAGATGACAAGTCGATACAGCGTACACAGTACACTATCGTTTTACTCACGTTCAGAGCGGACTATAGAGACATTGACAGCCAAGAAAAATCCATCAGAAGGACTTCGCCGTCGGAAAGTTCACTTATTATTAAGCACCGATGTGCTCGGATATTTTTAATTTTTCAACGTCACCCATAGAGTTATCTTACACCACGGACAACCGCTTTTCGCTCGCGTCGCGTCGCGTGTGTGTGTGTGTGTGTGTGTGTGTGTGAGTGAGTGAGTGTGCGTTAATGCCTCGGAGATAGATACAGACAGCGTCTATAAAAACTGCGTGTGTATGATGTTTTAAGCATTGTTTCCCAAGTACTGGGTGTCGACCCACGGGTGGGTCGCGGAATGGGACTGTGTTAGCCTTACATTAATCCTCTCCTGTAGTAGCTTCTGCTTTGATGACGTCTATGGCTACAGGAGAGTCTTAACGCTTTGACAGACAGGTCGGGAGTATGGTCTGCAAAACTGCTACTGCGGCTCTACACATGCATACATGCGAGACATGTCTTCCGTACAAGTTCTGCAAGGTGTATGCGACTTGTACGGTAGCCTTGTTTAATGTATAAGTCCGTATTGTTAAATAAAATGAGTTTTTACCAAGTGTGTGTCTTTTCCAAATCGAGCAGCTCTGGTCTGGTTAAAGATGGCTGCACTTATCACGTGACGTTCATCCATTCCCCCATTCGTTCATACAAGGACATGACGTATGTGTATACGGAATAATGCTTCCAGCCACCAACGGGCGCTGTTGCAGCTAACATTGTAGCAAACGAGGAAAAGCTGTACACTTGGTAAAAACGAATTTTATTTAAAAATACGGACTAATACATTAAACAAGGCTACCGTACAAGTCGCATACACCTTGCAGAACTTGTACGGAAGATATGTCTCGCATGTATGCATGTGTAGAGCCACAGTAGCAGTTTTGCAGACCATACTCCCGACCTGTCTGTCAAAGCGTTAAGACTCTCCTGTAGCCATAGACGTCATCAAAGCAGAAGCTACTACAGGACAGAATTAATGTAAGGCTAGGACTGTGTGTACACGTGCCAATGTTGTGTATTGTAACTGCGTCTTCTATTGCAAACAGTGCTAAACTCTTCAATCAATCAATCATGGAATTAGATCATTTGCACCCCTTTTAATGAAACCGTGATATAATCTATCTGTTGGCAATATTCGCTTATTTCGCCTAAAAACGAGGGGTGATATCTGCCTGTAGCCACAGGAGAAAGGAAAGAGAGGAGAGAGGAGACCGGCCGGGGAAACAAATAAAACAATGGAAAACCGGCGCACACAACCCATCACATCATAGAAGAGACAACACTCGTTCACCGTTCCCCCTCCGCCTAAAACGAGGGGGTGATTATCTGTCTCTAGCGCAGGAGAAAGGAGAAGAGAAGAGAGAGTAGAACGGAGACAGCTAGAGTCCCGACTCCAGTGAATCAAATAGTACACGCGCTCCCTGTTTGCGAGACAGTGCGCTCTCACATTAAACTAGAATTGAAATATTTCAATAATAAGTTTTGTGGCTTGTCGCCATATCTATCTATCTATCTACAGAGAGGGAGAGAGAGAGGAAAGTAGGCTACAGTTGAATACTGTAGTTAAGTGAAAGAGATTTTTTTTTTCAACTAACATGGGCATGGTGATTCAGCAGTGATTCATGGTGGTCATTGGCTAATACGTCTCAATTTAGGGGTCCTTGACATAAAAAGTGGTGTAACTTGGAGGGCGCTGGTTTAAGCTTCGCTTGTTTAGCCTTGGATCAAGACAGTCATAGGTCAGTCTTGTTAACTCAAATATTTACTTCTGGGGGTCCCTGGCAGTGGCGCTTAAGGGCCTAGGAAAGTTAGACTGAGGTAGGGGGGCCCAAGGTGCCAGGGCCCCCGAAAAGTCTGGAGTAAAACATTTTTTCCCCCCCAATTATAATAACTAGA
The DNA here is from genome assembly GCF_963921795.1 of Nannobrachium achirus. Classification (NCBI taxonomy): domain Eukaryota; kingdom Metazoa; phylum Chordata; class Actinopteri; order Myctophiformes; family Myctophidae; genus Nannobrachium; species Nannobrachium achirus. The sequence continues at coordinate 35,483,738 of NC_137812.1, read as the reverse complement.
AGCTCGGCCGCCCTTCGGGCGGCCGAGCGTCTAGGTCGGCGCCTGGCATGCTCGGGAATGATGTAAATAGGGAATGAATGCCCCACCTTTAATGCAAAGACCATTATACTAACCTGTTGTCATAGGACCCGTTTTGACCATCTGTGTGCATTTATGCCCATATATGGACATCTCTGCCTCTCCCTTTATGCTTATTATCCTAAAGGAGTTCGCTATAAACAATGTCAGTAATGCCCATGTCATTATCCACAATGAAAACATTTACAACCTTTGGAGAAGGCTGTGTAGAGTTGGCCATGAGCAAACACAGGTTGAGGCAAGTAGATGCCAACTCGTTCATTCTCTTGGCCCTGACCCTTATTGATGGTAACAGAGAAAGCTAAACGGATAGGGAACTGTCGTCTAATGAAGGTGAAGGGAAGCTCACCTCTGTCATAGTGAGGTATTCTTGGTAGGAAGATTGTTTCACTCCTCTTTGTGCCTACTACAATCTCACACTCAATGACTCTGTTCATCATTTGCATTACCACCTTTCTGGTGCCATTCTTGAGAGTGCGGCCAGGACCTGCTTGCAGGTTTCTAAGCAGCATGAGGTCTATCGTCCAGGTCCAAATATGGGGCTTGTGAGGTCAAACTTAATGAGATGTGTCGGGTATCTCCATATATGGATTTTTTGTTGACTCATATAGCGTACGTGATGTCAGAGCCTTTTATGAAGTGATGTCACAATGAGTCAGCGCTTGCTCCGGAACAGCCCGATGACATCATCTCTGCATACAGAGATTCCGAACCTTTCGCACCGGATAAAAAAAAACGTTTATCGGGTCGGGTCGAGGCCTAGCTAAGAACGTAGGCAAAGGTCTGAGCTATCTGCGTGCGAGATTTGGAGTCTGTAGCACCAACCATGTGTTTTCAGGGCTCTTTCATGCGATTCTGGCCAATTCGGATTCAGCGTCCATTGGCTTCAATTAGTAGTCAGGACTCCGCATATGGAGATTCCAAATGGTTCCGGAAAACCGCATATCGGGTCGGGTCGAGGCCTAGCTAAGAACGTAGGCAAAGATCTGAGCTATCTGCGTGCGAAATTTGGAGTCTGTAGAACCAATCATGTGCTGTCAGGGCTCTTTCGTGCGATTGGCCCAATTCGGCCTCGGCTTCAATTAGTCAGGATTAAGTTTAGCGTGAGAGGGAACTGCCCGGGCTTATCCACATTATTCACCTGGTTCTCTTAACTCATACAGTGCCTATCCCGAACTAGTTCGGGATATTCGGGATCAAAAACAATTTTTTATTTGCTATTTTACTTACCCCGAGCTGCTTGGAGCAACGTGGGTGGTCCCGGCTCGCTAGCCGCTAGCCAGCAAGCCATTCTACTCTGTCCGACGATATATTCCATTGAAAATGGTTTAAAATAAAGTTTAGACCCCCCCAATGTTCACCCAATGTTCATTGTAGGCGGCGCGACGTATTCCAGGGTGCCTATCCCGAACTAGTCCGGGATATTTAATGAAATGGATTAAAATGATAAGAGGCCTTCTGAAGCCTGGCTTGATTTTTGTAGCTACTAGCCGAAAGCTAACAACGTCCCGGCCGGACGTTATTTGCGAACGAAATCGCCAATCTCCGCCTAATCCAATGAAAGACCGCATCTTTGGAGGCTTGTATCTCTGGATTGTGTGCTCTGGAAGCAGCGCGAGGTTTATTTACGGCGAAATCGCCCAAAAATTATCTTTTAGATGACAAAATGGGAATAGCCATTCTGTTAGCATCTTCATCCGGGACATTTCCATGCCGTGCATGAACGTGAGCACGTGAGGTCCTGGAAGGTTAGGTCCTGGAAGCTAAAGCGCTCGCCTATGAGAGATGCGCTGGCATTCTTTGGCCCCTAGAGGGCGCTGGCACTCAATGAGTTAAAGGCACAGCCCGCTAATTCCCCTGAACCCAACCGCTCTGAAGAGCACCCTGAACTTTGCTCACCTCGAAGTGAGAGGAAGAAAGACTTTAGTTTATGCCCATTCAGAGAGATTTTTTTGTTGACTCATCTAGCGTATGTGATGTCAGAGCCTTTTATGAAGTGATGTCACAATGAGTCAGCGCTTGCTCCGGAACAGCCCGATGTCAGTCATCTCCGCATACGGAGATTCCAAACCTTTCGTGCCGGATCCGAAAAACTGTGTATCGGGTCAGGTCGAGGCCTAGCTAAGAACGTAGGCAAAGGTCTGAGCTGTCTGTGTGCGAAATTTGGAGTCTGTAGCACCAACCATGTGCTGTCAGGGCTCATCCATGCGATTCGGGCCAATTCGGATTCGGCGTCCATTGGCTTCAATTAGTAGTCAGGACTCCGCATATGGAGATTCCAAACCTTTCGCGTTGGTTCCGGAAAACCGCATATCGGGTCGGGTCGAGGCCTAGCTAAGAACGTAGGCAAAGGTCTGAGCTGTCTGTGTGCGAAATTTGGAGTCTGTAGCACCAACCATGTGCTGTCAGGGCTCATCCATGGGATTGGCCCAATTCGGCCTCGGCTTCAATTAGTAGTCACGATAACTATTATCATTATCATTTGTGTCTAAACTTAAAATTTCCGCCGCCGAAATAAAACCAATGAGCGACTGTTGTATTGGGTCTCTATATTGTGCACACCCCTATAGCCCAAAAATGGTTTCTCCTGCTTGTTGTTTTGAGTACTGTTTTTGGCCACTAGATGGTAGTCTTCCCTAAGGTATGAGTGACCAGTTTCTCCCTTGTCATATGCTTCAGTAGACAGCAAAAAGTACATTCCTATGTCAATTGATTGATTGATTGAAGACTTTATTAGAAGTTTGTATAGAAAAAGGTACAGTTTCATGACGGTACAGTTCAACTAAAAGGAGATCCTAGGAAAGTCCTACATTGCTGCAGTTATTTACACAGGAAACCATTGAAGTATCTCATATAACATTGAATGACAGATGGATAGAACACTTTGTCCGCCCCCCCCCCCCCCCCCGGGGGCCCATACAGATTTCTGTCCTAAGGGCCCAGAATTTGGTGCCACGCCACTGGTCCCTGGAACAAAATATTTTGGGATGGGCAGGCCATGGAGCCGCTCCGTGGACCAAATACATATCATTTGTGCATTTCCAGGGGTTAGCTGACATTTGGTGGGTGAACACTAGGCACAATCATTGTCATTTTGTGCCATACATTTTAGGCAGATTACCCCCCCGGACCCCCTGCGGCTCAATGCCAATGACGTCTTTTGACGTCTTTTTTTCAATGGGCCTCAGTGCCAATGACGTCTTTGACGTCTTTTGTGTTTTTTGTATAGAATTTTTTTTTTTTTTTTTTTTTAAAGATGTCAAAATGACCTGAGATCAGAGAGATGGTTTTCTCTGTTTGTGTGTTGGCTCCCTCGCTTAGCTGATGGAGAAAATGTGTGTCCATTCTAGTGGATGGACACTTTTTTTCATTCAAACAGCTCTATCTCTGGAACCATTTGTCTGATTGACAAAATTCTTTTTGCCACTGAATCACAACAACTGTGTCTGTTTATGTGGGGGAAAAAATTATAAAAAAAAAAAATCATTTTTTTTCATTGCATGGCAAAGAAAAACATACAAAATCAGGGCACAGCTACCTTGGAGCCATTTGGGCATTTGGCATTGAGTGAGGTTAAGAAAACAACAAGCAACAAAACGTTATTATTGAAATATTCAATTCTAGTTATAACTCTATGGACTGCAGAATGTGTAAGTCCAAAAATGAACTGTGGGAGGCAGCAATATGCAAATAGGCTATGTGTCTTGTCTGCAGAAAGTTTATGGGCGCATGCGTTCAGTTACTAATAACTTGTTGGCTCAGCTGAGCTGAGCTGTATCTGAGAAGAAGATTACATTACTGGCTGGCGTTATAAATTAGTTTAGCATCGTGTTGATAAGAAACTATGGTCAACTCGTGCATTTAAATAACACTAGACAATGGAAAAAGATGTGTCAAGGCTTCATGAATGGCATAATCTGTTGGGGGAAAACGTGAGCCGAACTGACATAAACTGAAGAGGAAACGGAACAGATCATTGTGTAGGAATTCGGATAAGACACAAATTGAATGTCGTGACTTTATTTATTTAGTATGGAATGGATCATAATAAAGCATTGAATGACGTAGGCCAAAATATGTTATGATCTTGTCATGTGCTACATCATCACGATCCTCCCAGAACCGAAGAATGCCTTTAAATTGGACAGTATCCAAATGCACAATGATACTGTTTCGTGCTACTGCGCACTGTGTATAATCAACTACTACAGGTAGGCTAGTTACATCATGGAAGAAGAAATTCTGTGTTTTGTAGGCTACTTTTTAGGGCTTTGTTGTTGTTGGGATATGATGTCATTTTCCCTGAGATGGCACTCGTAGCAGACAGTCGGTCTCGGTCGCAGACCGAATGGGTAGCCTAGTGGCTGGAGGTATGGGTGGACAGTTGGATGTTCAATGATGGACAGAAGAAGGCGTATAATGTACGAACAGATGAGCTGAAGCGCTCAGGAATGCATCACTGAAGCTGACCGACCGGTGTGAGGAGGATGGATGTCACATTCAGGAATCGACGCTTGCATCAATCCACTGCCAGCTGATTGATTGTCGGTAAGTCATTAAATGTCTGCAGATTCACACAAGTTCTGTTTAACACATGCAGCTGGTTATGGGCTAAACTTAAAGAGCAACAAAGAAACATGTCAGATTGCATATAGACAGTCGATTAAATAGGCTATAGCTAATACAATACAGTTTATTAACAAGCCCATTATCCAGGACAGACAACAAACTAGAAAGCAATTGGTTTTTAGTCTTGACTCTTGTCATCTTCACAAAGAAAGCATCAATGAAGAAATTACTTGCAGACGACAGTTTGGCACAAGAGTGAAACACGGCAGAGGCACTGGCAGACAGTGACTTGAAAGTCTGTTTGAATGAGTAGACTAATGACAGACCACATCGATTTCTTTCACTTGGCAAACCGGCCACCACCCACCCAGTGCCACCTACCAGCGCACCACTGATCATGATCAATGAATTTAATCCGAATTCTGGTTCAGAATTCTCCATCTGTGGTTGGTTATAGCCTAGTCCAGAGCCCTAGAATGGAGAGTTAGGCCAACTACGTTCACTTCATGGGGCGAGTCCAATGGCGGCTCGGGAGGAGCTTCTATAGTGACAAATATCTAACCGGAAGTCTGCTAAATGAATGAGAGCAGCAGCTCAAAACATTATTTCCTAACGACTTTGACCTTTATAAAAATAATCGATTCAGACAAATGAAAGAAAAAATATCACAGGTTATTTCCTGATATCTTATTCGAATTTTATTAACCATGTTATTTTACATCGTTTTTTGGCAATAGTACCAAGTAAATATTACAGAGACTTTAGTTGTCACTGTAAATTACTTTAAAACCGTTCTAATGTTGTATATTTACCTAAAAATGCCGATATTCGCGACGCTGCATCACTTTAGAGCTGAAATGGGTGACGTAACGAGTTCATTTTCGGACCCCTCGGTGACACCACTCTCTGATTATACTGCTCTGGCCTAGTCCTAAGCAACTAAAACTGCTCAAAGAAATGAAGGGAAGATGTTCCCTTAATTCTTTGAGCTTTCTTTGAGCAGTACTACAGACAGTATACTATTCTCAAATAAATTCAAATAAATGAAGGGAACATTTTGTTCCCTTCATTTCTTTGAGCAGTATAGTAGCCACAACTGTGACCTCACCCATCAGCAGGCTGTCCCAAGTCACGCCACCTTGAGCAAAGTGTGGTGCGTTGTGATTACACATTAATTTCATCTATGTTTAATATGTCTATTTAAATTCAATATAGGATTTTCTTTAGATTCAAAATCTTTAATTTGTCACATCTTTAAAGTAGGCCTAATGTATGTGTTCACACACACACACACACACACACACACACACACACACACACACACACACACACACACACACACATACATACATACATTATCATACAGTATTCCCAAACCCCCAATTTATGTCTTAATGTCCGTGCACATTCATTCAACTCAGTCTGAGCTATCTAAGAGAGAATGATATGCAGAGAGGTGACAAATGACAATGCATGTGAATGAGAGAAAGCATAAGCAATACAGTAGAGACCAGTGGTTGTACATTTCTCTGGAGCATGTGGTAGCGTCGCTGTTTTCTGAATAAAATAGCTTTTTCGGTAGCGAAGCAAGTAGGTTGAGCAGGTAGTGTTGTAACACAAACTTCATGACAACATAGCTTTCTGATGCAGTCTGAAATGAAGGGTCAGTACTAGTAGTACCAGTAGTATGTAAGTGGTGCCTCTGGCATTCACTGGTAAATAAATACTTTTTTGCATTAGTCTAAAAAAGATTGAAAATGAAAACTTTCACCTTTGTGTGCCATACCACCATTTACTGTGGAGCTGCTGTAAAGAGTTGGACATGTATATCATTCTTGATGTTTCCCCCTTTAACCTTACATTTGAATGTGTCCTCACTGCTTGTGAAGCAATTTGAGCCACATGCGATGTTGTTTTGAATGTAATTTATCATCAGGTGCTGCTCCTCAACCTTACATCTACTCAGTTGGAGCCATCGGGAACTTTGTGATCATGGGTTACCTGATCATGTGCATGTTGGCTGGCTGTTCTTCTGAAACTACAATGAGGTGGCACGACCACGAGGGCAATGTCCTCCCTACTGAAATGGCCATCAGTGATGTCCGGGATGGACTCTACACCAGCATACTGTGCAAGTCAGCGGTGGAGAAGACAGCCATCAACACCATTTCATTTGAAGTAGAGCAGTATGACATCGAAAAGAATGACCGGAAAGAATCCTACCAGGTCCCTGGTAGGACTGGTTGCGTTAACAAGTGAATTGAATATGTATGCATGTATTATCCCATATACAAAGTCAGAGCTGTATTTGTCCTAGCAAAAAGCCAATAGTTTTTTGTTAGCCACATAATTGTTCATCATTCATTGGTTACAATACTTGGGGTTGAATGTCATGTCCCAGTGGTATCAATCATTGAGGCTTTAGACCATCCCAGCAAGCACGTCAGGACCTGGACCAATCAGTGACGTCTCGATTGGGATGATCTCGAAGTCATTACCAGGACGCCATATGGAAATTTAGTTTGATAGGATTATTATTATTGTTTGTAATGTTAGTTGAAATATGAGCATATAAGGTTATATTCTGCAGGTTCCCAGACTTCCCACGGTCATGAAATTCCTGGAAATATTTTGAAATTAGAAAAATATTTTTACAGTACTGGGAAAGTTTTGGAATTTATCAAGGATCCTGGAAGGTCCTGGAAAAAATAGCTATGCGTTGTCTTTGGTTATTGATTTTGTTAATACCTCTGAAATTACAAATTAAACATGGGCCAAATTGTCAAATATTTTAGGCAGAAATTGTGAAAATAGAATTTCACAATAGAACAGTGTTATACAAAATTCCTCAACTCTTAGTGCTTGTCAGGGTGCCCAGTTAAAATATGATTATTTCGGGGGTCACAGCCTGAAAAGGTTGAGAACCACTGGCATACACTACCTGTCTTTGGGCATTGCGCATAGGAGTAAGCGACCTGTTATTGAGCTGAATTATTGTTATATAGACCTGGAAATTGGGTTAAATATTCTAGAAAAGTTTTGGAAATGAATTGGTAAAAATGTGTGGGAACCCTGATTCTGGGACATATCTAACTATTTATGATATTTATCTGGCCTAGAATATCACCTGATTTCAAGCAACATAAATCCTGTCAAACAAAAAAGTCCATATGACGTCCTGGTAATGACGTCAAGATCATCCCCATATGGGCTGTGATGTGGCCCCAATCGAGGCGTCACTGATTGGTCCAGGTCCTGACCGTGCTTGCTGGGATGCTATGTTTCATTTTTATAATTTCACTGTATGTAAGAAATTAGGATATAGTGCAGAACAATTTATTGAAATGTACCTTAATAAGTAGTGGAGTCTTTCTAGATCTTTTCACCAAAGTGAATAAGAGTAAAACTTCTATTTTATGATCTCTGAGTTTCTGTACATAATATTTATGTTTTGTTTTAGATGAATTCTTTTCAACAGAGTGCCCTGGAGAAGACACTGGGAAGTGGATTGGTCTAGGTCTGGCAATTGGCATACCACTTGGAGCCTTTTTGCTGTGGTACTGTGCTACTTTTGATTGAGTTATGTGAGTTAGATATCCCTTGATATCATCATAATTATTTTAACTTACCCTTATCTCTGCAGCTAGTAATTCACTTGACCCAATTCAATAGTCCACCTCATTCCTTCAATGCAATTTTAGCGGCAGTAGTGGTGAACAGTTACATGTATGATCTCAGAGAACTTCAGCCACACATCAGACCCCAACATTTATCTCCTCTAGAAACAAAGTATTATTACATAAAGGTCACCAGGAGAGTGTCAAATAAACAATACAAAAATGTGCCAGCAAATAATTCATATCAAATATTAATTTGATGACGTCTCATTTGTACAGGTTGATGCTTTTATTCGTGATGTAAAATTGTCCTTGTTTAGAAAGATAATTAAGCCGCTTTTTCACATAATGTTCAGGTTCTGTTTGGATGTGCTCATGACACAAAAGGCAGTTTAAATTAATGCAAATTAATTGCATGATATAAATGCTCCCGGAACATAACTCTACTAACTTTTTCGTTAAGCAGTGTACTAGACACATTCTAAAGCCTGGTGTTTATTTATTTTGACAGGTGACAACCTGATCTGAATCCTAAACAATAAAGAAGAGCCAAGTGTGTGGTTGGCCAGGATGTACCACAAAAAGGAAGTGTACTCCTCACAGAAGTGTCTGGAATATTGTTCAGGCGCTCTGTATGGTCAGTCCTCTGGTGAAGAAGATTGCTGCTATGCTAATAAGGCCTGATGTAAGGGTTGGGGTTGGTTGAGACATCGAGTGGGCATATACATAAAGGGGCCAGGAAGCATGAAGCAACTGCAAAAGTCTAGAGGCCTAAAGCACAGGGTTTCAGCTTTTGAAAAAGGGAGTGAGTGGCGGAGGCTTGAGTAGTACTTTAAATATGCCCATATAGTGCATGCATGCGAGTATACGTGTTCATTGTATTTGATTGACAGGTCTTCATGAGTGATTTATGACCCCTGACATTTGACAGGGCTCACATGATTTATGACTGAGTGGATCATCATAACACCCACCACCCCTCCCCATGCCTCAGACCACAGACCTCTCGCTGTCAGACCCCACTTTCAGTCCCACATGCTGTGGTAAACATCTTTAAAGTACACTCTTAATACATGTGTATTGTATCAGAAACAATGTAAGCATGGTAAAATGATTGTCATAAATGGTTTCTCTCGCACTGATTATACAGTGAGTCAGAATTATGGTTTCAAGATTTGTCTCAAATGTAACCCTCCCTTTTGAATAAAATAATAGAACGATGTCTCTGCATCTCTTCTTCTTCACTATCAAGCTATCTAGAAGAACCTATAGCTGCTATAGCACAAAGTTGGGGGCAAGATGCACACAGAAAGTGCTGTCAGAATTCCCAAGTCCTGCTCCACACTGTTGATTTGGCAAGTGGCTTTGGAATGGTTAACTAGAAGAAGGCATTGAATCAAGTGTTGAATCACATTCATAACACTTCCTATCCCTTCCCAGGCCAGCTAATTAGAACTGTAGAAAGGAGAAGTTCGTTTTCAACTGAATGAGAGCGTGTTAGCAACTGTTTTCATACTCCTCCTGACCCCTAACATGTATTTATTAATCTGGGCCTGGGGTGATGGCTGATAGGCTGATCTTCTTCATTCAATTTTCAATTGCATTTGTGATGCTTAAAGAAAGCATAGTGCTGCCCTGAGAAACCACAAGCATTTTTTTTTCTTCTGTTGTGTTCTAGTCCCAATATGTTGCTACAAACCCCTTTTTTTTTAATCCTTTGCATATTTGTTCTTCTGTGTCTGGCATTGCCCTGTGTTTCATCTGCTGTACTGCCTTTTAACACCCGAATTTCCCCTGTGGGATCAATAACTTTGTACTTGTCTGTGGCTGTGCTGCCCTCTAGTGTCTGTCTGTCCTCATCATTTGCACACACGCATAATTAGCCTGCTTCAATGTACAGTATGAGTACTACCAGTGCCACAAGGTACACACTTCTCTGTGATGGTCATATGATAATCAGATGAAACCAGTAACCAATGCCACTCTAACAATAAAGTTGTGTAATTAAATGCTGAGGGCCCAGGACATATTTATATTAAGCTAGCTCAAGAGCTGGTTTCCCAATTCCAAAAGAAAACCTTGAAGGGGAAAATGTTACTGAGGGCCTAGCCCTGTCTGTAGCCTCTGGCTAATGAGGGCCCAGCATTGGTATATTATATAGCGGGCCACTATGGGATCAATGTGAAACAAAAAGGCCTTAGGCCACCCTTCCCACCTAACAGTCTACCCACTTAGTACCTGCAGCTTCTGTGCAGGGTGTCAGGGAACTAAACCCAGCTAATAATAACTATTTCCTTGAACCTTTCTGTGAAGCTCCTTGCCTGGTGTGATGTACAACACACTTGCTGAGTAGTGGAAACTAGAAAGGGGCACTCAGTGGAGCACAAAGTCTTCCCAGCGTACACTGCCTGACGCTGTAACATAAAACAGCGTCTCTCCATCTCTGTCTCTGGGTTGTTTGGTCATATACTGTATGTGCAGGTTATGTTGTCACACTTAGTATGATGATATTAATCAGTCGTGGGCTTTAACGGAATGTCACTGTCTTTCTCCCATCTGCACGCACCATGTGTGTGCATCAAAGGTGTGTGGTCTGTGTCCAATGTATATTTGGGGATTGAGTTCCCTGTCCTCTGTACAATGGGTATTTACTATGTAGTATTTACTTATAATTTAGCAAACGTATCCTTTCAGTCACTCAATATACTGTAGAAAGATAGAATAAATAGACAGATATAATAGATAAGAAATCTAATGAAAGAACAGAAAATGTTATAGCTTTTAGATTGTGACATTCAATTATCTTTTATTTACATTCAGTTCATATCCTCATAAAATTGAGGGTTCAAATAATAAGTTAGCATATTGAATTTACAATAATACACAAGTCTTTTAATGGTGTTAAGTCAGGGAAAAGTCTACTTTCTGTGTTTTACTTAACCAGCATAACACTGCTTACATTATTTGAGGCAGCTTAATAAAGACTTGTGTATGAATTCCACAACATTGGAACAGTAAGATTCCAGAATACAATCAGCTGAATATTACCATAGGTTTTTCCAATGGATTTGACCTTCCTGGATAATCCGGGCCTTTCCATTCAGCTTTAATTATACTGTCTATCATTGCACAATCATTTCCACATTTGTCAAAACCTCAAAATGAGGAATACAAGATGGTTACGTTACGTTATCGCTCAACAATGTTCCAGGCCTAAGATTATTGATTATTGGATGAAAACATAATTGATGCATTGCAATCCTCATAAGCTATTGATTTAGGCTGACTTTCGGTTTCATGGGTAGTGTATGCTTAATGTTACATTTACATATTGTAGCCTACATCTGCTTGTCCAAGTGAAGACATAAAATAAGGAATGGTCACTTATTGTCAGCAAACATTGGAATATATATATATTTCCAAAATATGTGCAACATCACAGTACAAAATAGCTTTCATTCATGAGATCAGAGGATCAAATCCGTTGTAAGCTTTAAAACACTCATATGCTTGTTTATGCAATTAAAGTGTTCAAGATCAATGGAAAGAGAAAACAAAGGTCTATTATGGACATGCCAAATTCTGTACGTTGTGCCTGCTCTGTCTTTAGACGTAGACACACTCACTGCATCTTGAGATTGCTCATTCACCTTCATGCTGCCACATAGCCTCATTCTCTAGTTCAGGGGTCTTCAACGTTAAGGGGCAAGGACCCCTTAGTTGAGAGAGAGAGATGTAGCAGGGACCCCCACAATCCATATACTGTAGTTTCATCGTTTGACAGCACAATCATCAGTGTATTTTGGATTCATGTGTTTTCAGATATTTACTACTCAACACTTGATACACTTGACCTCTCACTCTGTAGTCTGTACTTGGTCTGCTCTTTTTCCTCTCTACACCAAACCTCTTTGCCGAAAATAGCCCATCTATAAGTTCTCAACGCCTCGCAGCGCAAGCTTGTAGATCTGCTAAAGCTTGCTAAAGCTTGTAGATCGGCTAAAGTTCTCTGAATATGGACACTAGGGTTCAAGTGCATGCATATAAAAAAGGAGAAACAAAGTTTCTATTCCACGAAGATTTGGAGGACCCCCTGTAGTACCCTTGCTCTAGTTTTAATATCCAAAGGGCTTCTTGACTTCAAGGACCTGGCTGGAGGCAAGAAAAAAGTCCAGAGGAGACATTGTTCAGCTCAGATTGTTTTTCACTGTGCCCTTCTCTGAGCTGTGAAAGGAGGTGGGGTCCCAGCGCCGTAAGACGCTGCTCTTCAGGTTTCCTTGGCGCTTTGTGATGAGGTAGATCTTGCGAAGGACAGCACGGCGCAGCAAGATGTAGACCCAGGGGTCAAGGATCTGGTTCCAGGATGCCAGCCTCACGCCCATCACCATCAGGGTCTTGTAGGTGGACAGGTCATCCCCAATGGAATCTCTATAGGATCTGATCACTGACATCAGGCCAAAGATCTGCAATCAAGAGACAGCACAGGCACTTAGCATCATCGTGTTAGAAACACTGGGTTCAGCGATCACATCAATACCAACCTACACATTTTGCATACATGAATTAAACAGAGTGAGTTATGCAGCATCACCAGGCTAATAATAAAACCATTACAGAAAATAGGATACACTAAAACCTTAGGAAGCTTCAACGTCAAAGGGACCTCCTCACAATACAGTAGCTATTCAGGATCAGTGTACTGATTACTACGGCACAATGCAGAGCCACTGAACAGGTGAGAAAAGTCATCTTTCACTTCTCTTTAGTTTGAGTTTATATTTATGTCATGTTGCCTTCATGGGTCACAAAGAGAAACTAAACTGAACTGTGTGTGTGTGTGTGTGTGTGTGTGTGTGTGTGTGTGTGTGTGTGTGTGTGTGTGTGTGTGTGTGTGTGTGTGTGTGTGTGTGTGTGTGTGTGTGTGTGTGTGTGTGTGTGTGTGCGTGCGTGCGTGACGTGTGTGTGTGTGCGTAGTACCTACATGTATATATATACACAATATGTATATCAGTTTATAGGAACAGTACACTCAACTGCAACTTGCCTGCTTAATATGTAGTCCATTCCAGTGCCCGCAGAGAGCCATTGTCGTGAATTTACAACTTTACAACATCAGCACTTAGCCTTCTCTCTAATCCAGCATGACTAACAAATAGGACAATAAAGACAATTCTCCATCTGTACTGTGTTTGTGTCTTTATCTAGGGCAGTGGTTCTCAAAGTGGATTCCAGGGACTCTGTGGGTTCCTTTAGGGGGGTCTAAATTGACCCGTACAAGTCTGTAACTTTGACAGTGTACAAATGGAACCAAATGGACCCGTCAGGGTTTATTTGTACACTGTTATTTGTACACTGTCAGAGTTAAGGGGAGACCTTGCAATTTGAAAGTTTGAGAAACAGTGATCTAAGGAGCTGCTCACCAGCAGAGGGCTCCAACAGATGCAGGAGGTGACCATGATTCCCACCAGCTGAGCCACCATCTCTATGTCGTGGGACTTGGCCGAGTGGTGGCTGCCGGGCTGCCGCCTGAGCCGGGCCAGCACCAGTGTCAGTCCACTGATGGTGTTGCACACCAAGGCCACGGCCAGAGACGCCAGGCCCAGTCCGGAGAAAAGCACCACGAAGGCCACGTCCGCCTCCTGTGTGTCCTCGGCCAACACCTTGATGAAGCACCAGGTTCCCGGGTACTGGTAGGTGTAGGAGCCCAGCTGGAAGCAAGGCAGCATCGCCACGCAGAGGGCCACCAGCCAGATGACGGACAGGGAGATCTTTGTCCGCGTGGTGGTGACCAGAGACGAGTGCAGCAGCGGCTGCGTGACCCCCAGACAGCGTTCGGCAGCCATGGCACAGCCCAGGAAAAGTGGGCACAGGCCAAAGAATACCATGCTGCCACCGAGGAACTGGCACATGGCGTCGCATGTGTCATACGCGTCAGGAGACACCCCTCCAGAGAGGTAGAGTGTGAGGACCAGAGACCCCAGGATCACATGTCCAGCGAAGTCAGTGGCCACTAGTGAACTCGCAAACAGGAGGAAAGTGGCTTTGGAGCGCCTGCGCTGGTGAGAGTAGGCGTTTGCCAGGATGAAAAGGGCCACGATGTTAGAGATGATGCCCAGAGTCATGGACAGCATGGCTGCGATGGGTCCACTGGAGGTGGGCTGCTCCCAGGTGAGGTTCCCCTGCTGAGACAGGCCCTCCATGGACGCCCCAGCCTGCACCTCTCCTTGGCTGTGGTTTGAGAACGGCGGGAGGTGATAGGGGGGCGAGGAGTTGTAGTGGCTCATCGCTAACATGGTGGAGATTTGAAGGTTATAAGGCCCATGGCGCTGAGAGCCTGCAAGAGAAAGAGTATAGGCCAATAAATGTAGACATTGAATATCTGACGCATTGTTTAAATTAGTCAGATATGGTTGATTTTTAAAATGGAACAATGTTGAAGCCGTAAATAGGCCTAATATTACTGAGACTCTATTGAGACAGCTCAAATGTTCAGAATGTTTTCACAGAAAATTACAGACCGCAAATTATCCTCGAAAACTTCCCTTTAAACCTGACACAAAGCCCGTTCACCCCATGAACCTTGTTAAGTATGACTAGAGAGCCAAGGACAAGTTTTGACAGTTCTGTTGAGACCACAGAGACATTCCTAAAGCCTAGTGGGATTTCATGGTGTTTACACACAGGCTGTTGATGCAAATAAACTGAGAATACATGGTGAATTACATTGACTAAACTCCACACCTCAAGTCTGAAATATCTAGTTTATATTTTTTATTTATTATATTCTTAATTGCAACAGATGGAATTAACTCCTTAATCAAAGTAGGCCTATATCAAGCAGGCTTGATGGCTCCTGTTTTATTGATGATATCATATAAAATGTTTCGACATTGATCCCTTCAAGGAGAATGTAGAGAGTGTAGAATCACAAATAGCATGCAAACGATATGTTAAAACTGACTGTACAATTAAATGAAATTTATCATCTATTTTTGATAAGTGACTTATTGGTTTGATTTCATTTTGATATTAAACAAATAGGCCAACTCACCAATACATGGAAATCCATTCAGTTAAGAAAGATAGATGTTCAAAAGAAATGTTATGAAATGATATTCCTTCACAAAGAGATAATCCAGAAATAATCCATTAAAGACGTAACAATTTCACCGAATCCTTCAACAAATTGGTGAACATGGTCGACAGTCATGTTTCCATTTGGTGATGGAGACAACTCTCCAGTCCAGAAAGACGTTAAGTTGATAACGTTCGTTTAAAATGATCCATGGCTATCTGCTATTTGTAGATCGGCGAGATAAAGTGCAGATATTTCTGCAACACGCTACTCTACTGTAGCCTACTAACCCACGGGTCTCCCTGCACGCTTGCACGCTGCGTTTATATAGCGCGTCTCTCGTAGGCTACGCGCAGCCCTTATGGGCGGCTCTGCATGCATTGAGTCAAGTTCACCTCTTGTCTTCTTGCAATATTTATTTTTGTGAAATATTTGTCTGTGCAGCAATTTAGTCTGGTACTCCTGTTTGTATGTTCAGATAAAGCATTAGGCTCTATGTTATTACATTATACTGTATATTATTGATTCATTTATTAACCTTGCTATCTAGGCTACTCGATCATAAATGATATCCTCTTAGGCTATATTTTGCACACATTTCAATTAAAAGTAGGCTAAGGTGAGGAAATTGTTTTGTTGTTAAATAGTGTTAAATAAAAAGTGTTAAATAGCTCTATATTCTAAAAGTAGGCCTAGGCTATTAATTGCTATCTCTCCAGCTCTTCATTAAATAGAAAATGCATTTTCAGGTCAGGATACCAATTGTATCCAATCAGGGCAGAGCACTCAGTATGTAGAGTAAACAAGTGAAATTGGAAGTGATGACTAAGAAATGAGCAGACACATTTTGAACTGCAACACTGAAGCTGATATGGGTAGGCTACTCTTTCTTGATTGGTTGAAATTGGCAACCTAAACTGAACATGAGATGCCTGTTACTGAACACACTATATGCTACTAGCAATGATTAGAATAGAGCTTTATCAAAAATAATATCACTTAGGGGCTACTCTACTTTTTAGGAATATTATAGAACTCAGGTAGGCCTAACCAGTTTTATTCTGTGATTAAAGTTGAGGAATGATCATTTAGTATTTGGTAAATGTTTTTGCTAGAGAGGTTGCAAGAGCCTGGTATCAATCAATGCAAGCCTACTTGTGCTTAGCTACAGTACCTACTTGTGCTTAGCTACAGTACCTACATATTGCCTAAGGTTGTGCTCAAAATAGCCATAGAGAGGTATCAGCTTAGCTCCAGTAAATGTTAGGGTCTTATCAGACTGTTGCTGAGGCAGTTAACTCCAACTGATATTCTCTACAACTTCTATTTCCTGAATGACTAGCCAAGAAGCAACTCAGAGACAGGCACTCAGCCATCAACATTGAGATGTATTAAATGCTTAAAGCCTTAATCACAGCTCTAAAAGCCTCACCGCAGGTAACGGAGGTTGTTGTTTTTTGTGGTGGTGTAGGTTGTGAAGAGCTGTGTCCTATAATACTATCAACAATAACACAGTTGTTTTCATTGAATTCATATTTATTTTATTATAATACAATGGCTATACAGCTCAATGTCATTGAATGTAAAAATAGACATGCTTCAAGGACTCTGAGGTAAAATCAACGATGTTCTCTTTCTTTTTGACTGACACTTCAAAAATGGTCAAAAACTGTACGGAAGAGGAATGTCTCAGGCCTGCACCCCAACTTTTGGTTCCTCTACTGCTCACTGGAGACAGGTGCACATGTTTATTTTAATCGAATCAGGGTCTGGCAACCCTGGCTGGACGGACACACAAGACTGTGGTCTGGAGGCACAATAAGTACTTGTACAGGCAGCCGGGGTAAAATCTGTATTGTTCATTTTACTCTGAGAGTGTAAAATGGAGTACTTCGTGGGTACTCTGGTGAAAGTAGGATGAACGAGGGAAACCCAAAGCCAGAAGGTTTTAGAGAGGTTGGCATCGGTGTCATAGGTCTTTGAAGTGATATAGTCTGACTGAGACTGTGTGGTCCTTTCCTGACCACTCCGTTTGGACTTCTACTCTGTGAATACAGCCAATATGTTAAAGACTCACCCTCTCACAAAGGGAAGCATTGACAAAAGCGGGACACAAACTACAACATCTGTTTAAGATGAGGTTAGCAATGGTGTGGAAAATAATAAACCTTTACAACTTTTTCAAGAGAAACACTCTGTGAGGAGGAGTGAACATGGATTCACTTAAAAGAACAGGAAAAGAAATAGATGTAGGAAGCGGGGTATTGTATCGCCGTCCCTCTCGTCTGACTTATTAAAAACCATTTGCGCGGAGCACTCTCCAAATTTGCTCCCCCTGTATTCTTTTCATGTGGTAACAGTGGACAGAACTGACAATGACTGCTACAGCCAAACACAAAAATGTGTCTCAAGCGTTATGTGCGGATTATCAGTGCTGACAGGACCTGTCTTTGATTTCAAAGCCCTCAGAGGGAATTTGCTTTCTGATAATGTTGCGTGACCACCTCATCCACAGAAAAAAAAACCTCCTCAACCTCAACACATCCCAAGGACACTTCAGTCTTGCCCTTATATATTGGGTAAGTGTCATGTACATTTCTATAACACTATTCAGACACTGTTGCAGACCAACAGTTGCGTTTTTGGACTCCCTAAACATTTTTCCTTCAACCTACTCTGAAAGGAGACCCCCACACCCCATTTCTTCATAATTTGCTCTCACAAATGGTGCCATTTGGCCCCTGTAACCCTTTGGCCCTTCCAACACCAAGTCTGGGGTTTGAGCCCCCCGTCCCCCCCGTTCCTCACTGACCACAAAGTGATCTTGAGAAACACTCGCTGTTCCTCTTGTCTGAATTTAACCTGATGATATTTGAAGTGCTCTCAGATGGAGGGGCTCTTAGAGTGGAGTGGAAAGGGGGCTCCAGAGTTTACTGAGATCTCTATCTATTCATAAGGATGGAATGTACTAAAGAAAAGCAGAAGGAAGTGTTGGTCAAAGGCAAAGCGCACCAAAGGTAGCATTTACATGTCTTTCTCTGCTTGTCCAACCACACCCCCCTCCCCTCTTACACACGCACAAAAGTACACTTACCAACACACACTCACGCGCATGCACGCACTCAAGCACGCACACACTCAAGCACGCATGTAAGCACGCACAGCAATGCTCTGGCCTCAAACCGACTTGTCCTTCATTCAACACAAACAGGCCGAAACAGTGCATCACTAATTCGTCCAGGTGATATGAAACTATTTCACCCCTGTCAGTCTTATTTTTTATAATAACCTAAAAGGCAGGATGTGTAGTTTGCCAAAAAACGATGTTAATCCTTCAAACGTGAAAATGTGTTGACCCTCAGACAAGGATACATTTTTCTTTTGCTCCTCTAATAATGGTTCGGTTTGCCAAACCATCCACATTCACAATTACAATGTGTTATTTTGAATCAAACTGTGGAAGATCACACTAAATTATTGAGTGAGACTAAAATAACCACGGAATACATTCTCCTGTGACATTTTAACGAGATGTTGGCTATCCTAACCGTCTGTCTGTCAAGCTACTTCAGAGTCAACAGAATGAGGAAAAAAAGAAAGAAACTGCATGTGGATGTGAGAGTAGGTTCAGAGAAGTATTGGGGGTGCATCACTGAATTCATTTTGGGTAAAGTGAGGTATGCATGTATCGTATGATTGGCAGGTACATGAACATATGTGTAGGTTTACAGTATATATCCATTGATATCAATTGTATATCTTTCAATAACTTACAATCGCAGCATACCTCAACCTTTATGGTTGATCATACTGTACCATTCAATGGCATTTGGAACACTGACATAGAACAGGATTGTGAAGTTGGTCAATTTAGTGTTTTCTTAAGTAAATGCAAATCGGCAATGCATGTAATTAATGATATTATTAACTATAACAACAGTAACAAGTAAAAGCCCAATACTTTACGATGGTGAATCCATTTGACGTGAAAGCAGACGTACAGGAAGACATCCTTAACTTTACGAGGCTACCCTGTGTTGACACTGCCACCCATTTACTGGGGCACTTGTGTACTTCATTGAACAGAACAACAGCTGTTCTACACATAATGGCAGAATTGGCCTGTTCAGTTACCCCTTCCACAATGACACAGAGTAGCTCATAATAAAAACAAAGGCTCGGAACAAAGTTTAGAGGAACGGTCACAGAACACTTTACGTTTGAACGGAGACGCCGTGTTTTGGTAGACTTCACTGTAGCTTATCCAGACCCAAACATTGTCTCTCACCAGTGCTGAAAGTGTCCTACATGCATTGTGCTTTTGTCAAAACTATGTGCACAGAGAATGTGTTTCTGTATCCGGGCCTCAGAGTTACTACAGGGGGTCCTCCAAATCTTTGAGTGATTGAAACTTTTTTCCCCTTTTTTAGATTAACCACTTGAACCCTAGTGTCCATATTCTGAGAATATTTGCCAAAAATAGCAAGGAGGTTTGGTGTAGCGGGGAAAAAGAGCAGACTAAGTACAGAGTGAAAGGTCAAGTTTATTAAGTATTGACGTTTCAAGTGGTTAAAAAACTGAAAACACAAATTAACATGAATCCAAAATACACTGATAATTGTGCTGTCAAACTAAACTATATGGAATCTCTGAAAAGGTTGTGGGGGTCCCTGCTTCATCTCTCTCTCTGCTAAGGGGTCCTTGGCCTGAAAACGTTGAAGACCCCTGTATTAGACAAACCATGATGTGATTATTGGATAATATGTTTTGGTTTTGACTGTGGATCCTGTCCACAAACCAAAAAACAGATGATGTTATTTGCGTTGGACTGGAGGTAGTTCCACTGTCTGATGCTATGAATTAATGTGGAGCATGGGGTTCAAGATCCAATGTGGCTTCATGTTCCCAGCCTGTGATATCAGTCATCTATGATGTCAGTAGTCTATTCTATGACATATCTAGAGCCTCATTGACTTCCATCCTTTATAGAACTGAAGTTATATTATTAAATTATAAAACGTGTATAAAACGTGTAAAGTATAAAACATGTGGAAAACAATTAGCGGGGGTATTAAGCCTAGTGGCAGTGTGTCAGTGTGCACAAAAGATTTGGTGTTGATCTGTGATGTGCAGAGAATGTTAGAGAGGCTGGAGCTGACATTTATAAAAAGGTCTTTTGGTGAAAATATCGAAAATAGCCGACCTACAAGCTCACAACGCGTCGCGCTGGGACGTGGTCGGCTATTTTCGGTGCTTGATGCCACACAACTAAGCATAATCAATTTCTTTCGCCATAGTAAAAACGGCATTCATGGTCTGGAGAGGGCACTTTTTACAGACGGATAAAAGGGTTGGGGCTCAAGCCCCCTTTGATGTCTATGTGGGCACGTGCCTGGTGCTGATTGGTCCAGCAGATTTCGAGATTAGCTCAAGACAGACACCCTTGGATGCTGGGGTGGTGCAGCGGTAAAGTGCCTGTCCACCACTGCAGAGGTTGTGGGGTCGAATCCACTGTGGCGCATTCTGGCTTTGTCAAGCGTCTACACAAACACAAGTGTTCAGGGAGTAAGCACGTGCACACATAGATATCAAAGGGGGCTTGAGACCCTGCCCTTTTATCAGTCTGTAAAAAGTGCCCTCTCTAGACCATGAATGTAGTTTTTACTTTGGTGAAAGAAATGCAAATGCCCTATTTTCGATATTTTTACCAAAGGGCCCTTTTAGAAATGTCAGCCCCTGCCTCTCTAACATTCTCTGCACGTCCCTGGCAGGGAGGCTGATATTATATCTCTGCACGTGTTCCTACGGGCTGGGGGCGGCACCTGTCAGCAGGGAGTGTTGGGCTGGAGGGGTAGGACGAAGGCACAACGTCCTCTCGGTGTGTCTCCTTACTGGCAGATGAGTCAGTAGTATACAATAGCAGTGACAACAAACAAATGTGTGTGGGACTGGGGAGGAATTAATTAGCATAACGACTAAACTGGAGAGAAAAAGGGGTTAAAAAAGAAAAAAGAAAGACAGATACCCCTCACACATACACGCACGCACGCACGCACGCACGCACGCACGCACGCACGCACGCACGCACGCACACACACACACACACACACACACACACACACACACACACACGCACAGAGCCAAATCATGTAAACACTGGCATATTTACAAGTTACATACTTACCGTAGGTATTACTGACCTGTTAGAAGTGCAAGGGTCACATTGTTCCACTGTTAAAAATCCGGGACACATGGTATGGCAACAAAATCCTTTATTCTGTCATCACTCCTCAGTTATCCGCCTGCATGTGAAATGAGGCCTAATGTACTGTATGGGCAAAGCACAGTCTGGTCAAAGATTCAGGATATGTGGTCTGGTCTGGAAGATAGCTTAATAGCTTCTCCAGCATAAATCAGAGCATCCTGTTGGAACCAGTCCTTCATCCGTGAGTTCAGAGGGATTTTTCATTGTGAGGCCTCCACCACTGGAGTGGAGATCACAAATTAGCGGTGCTAAATGGTGTTGTGCACACTGGAATGTGTGTGTGGTGTGTGCGCGCGTGCGTGCGTGTGTGTGTGTGTGCGTGCGTGCGTGCGTGCGTGTGTGTGCATTGCATTGTCGCCATGTCTGTGAGAGATACATATTCTTGGAATGAACAGTGTCTGTGTTCATTCAAGAACTGACTTGTTCACCACACATACTATAAGCATGATTTTGAGGTTCTGGCCCATTGTTCAGATGAAAAACAAACAATAGCATTTATTGAGCAATTTACATCTATTGATTTTGAATGGGAATTTTTATCAATAAGTACTGGTAATAACACTTCAGCATGATGGAGGTACATTCATGGCAGTTATTAAATAGGGTGGGATTGTGCGGCAAATCTGCTTCAAGGAGATGAGGGTAGAGAGCTTTATAATAATATTCAACAGCCAGGAACAACACGAATGACCCCTTAGCAGTGCTCGTTTTTGCTGCATCAGCCTCCTTCACACAAGTGAGAGATTTATAACTTAATTTTGTATCATGCATTTGAAAACAGCCAGCATAGTACCAGTCAAGTGGTGAGTGACATTATTATGACTTCTTGCATTTTTTTTTCCACATACAGCATAGGAGTGTCAATGAACCTTTCAAGGATGCATTTAATATCCTCATTCACATTTTCCACATCACCACTCCTTGGATTTGAACCATCAACCTAGCAGTCTCAAGCTGGCCTCTGGAGTTCTAGCTGACACTTCCCAAAGCTGGCTTAATAACGGAGCAAAATCCTTGTACTGTAATTGTACCCCTGGAGGAGAGTAAATACACTACTGTATATTCCAGAAACTGTGCACTAAAACAGAATCATGTTTCTTTGGGTATCAGATAAAAGCTTTTTTGTGTCCATAAAAGCCATCATCCTCTTCATTTTGTCAGGGATTGTTTTTGTTTGTTTGTGCGTGTGTTCATTCAGTTGTTAGCGGGAACAGAAGGACACATTTCATGTAACTTGGAGGGAATGATCTGCCCTGAAGAGTTTTACAGAGTATTACGTACATCTGTTACTTTTTAATGGAGCATTTCCAAAAAGTGATGCTTATTTACAGAATAGTCTGGTGTAGTTCATTGTGTACAAATCTAGAGGGAATTGTCCAAGATCAACGCTGTTAAACCTATTTCTGATGACTGATTTAAGATTTTCAAATATTTCCAAAAGAGGGTCATTTCCATTTTTGGTTTTCTTAAGAACAACTTTGACATTCTCAGATCATACTTTGCCCATATGGCCTTGTTTTGAAAACTCTACTTTTGGATGTATTTCCAAATGTTTTATGAAGTTTGCTGGGTCTTTATATTGCAGACTATACTTTATATTGCAGACTAAACTGATGACAGTTTTCCATAATCTGGGTTTAATGGGCTAAATCAGTTCAGACACAGGGGCCAATACTGTCTCTGGTGCCCAAGCCAAACCAAACCCATTCAGTGCCCTAGACAAACACAACAGTTTGGAATCCACAAGGCCAATATGGTTGTCTCCGAGTGTGTTTAATGTACATACACATGGCTTTGCTCGAGATACTTGCTCTGGTTTTGCATTTCCTAGCACCTAAACCCAGTTTGTACTTGTATCTACAAGCTCACAATGGCGTTGCATCTATGATGCATTGTGAGCTTTTTCCAATGCCATCATGCAGATCTGGAAGGTGAGCATCGCAAATACACACATAAATTCTGAATTTGAAGAAAGGGATGTTTTTGTGGTTCTTGAAATATGTGAGGTCAGCATTCCAATTCCGGGACCAGTCCAAGGATAGGCTATAAAAATATATTTGTGGTGCATCAACACATTTTTTTCCCCCAGTTGAAAATATGTCAATTTAGTAAAGAAACCTGTCGACAGGGTCATGCTATGAAGTATAAATTAGCCATTAATCTTTTCCAGCTCAGTGGTACAAAGTAGTCAAAATATTTGACAACAAAGTGCACTTTGAAGCATGACACAATGCAACACCATCTATTAGAGTCAAAATGCACGACTGCTTAGAAGCAATAAAACTGAAACCATCTCCTCCTTGTGGTGACAAATGAAAAGACCTGTCAATGTACACAAGAGAGGAAGCGATTAGAGTTGGTCAGCAGCAATGCAAGATTTATGGACCATAGGCAACTATTCACATCAGCACATAGTGTACCGGCCAGTGGTGGACGAAATAAATAGGAGTGCTAAGGAACAAGGCCAGGGGAGCCGTGGACTGTGGACTAACCCTGACTGCAGTCAGTCAAACATAATCATATTTAAGTTAACCACTTTCAAGCAGCGTCTCTACCTCAAGTCTCTCTCGGATGCCTTATCTAATCTTCTTACCCCTAGGAAGATACCAGCCAGGCAGCCACCCTCCTGAGAAAACTCATTTCAACCACTTCTATCTGTGATCTGATATTGCTCTTTCGCTCCTCCAATTTTCTCTCATGCAGGCCTATAGGCTCTATCTTGAATTCCATTATTTTAACAGAAATCCCTCACAATCTGGATTCAATTTAGGATACACTTCTGCCTTAACCAGGCAGGTGGCCTCCTTCCACCGCTGGATCTTTTCCCAACATCCCAAACCAATGCAACATTCCAAAAGTGGCATACTGATGGAAAGGACAGGTCTTCATTAGAGATCTCTTTGTTAACAATATTTGCTTCATTTGAAACACGGCAAAAGGACCACAACGTTCTGAAAACACATTCAGGTGCTTACAGTTCCACAGCTTTGCCATGAAATATTTTCCATTTCCCCTTTTGCCAAATACAAACGTGATTGACAACATAATGGCTCGGGAACTCTATTTGCAAGGTAGCCTAGGCTATTTCTAAAATCTATAGGCTACTGTGATTTAGCGCATCAATCAGCCCTCACAGGACAACACAAAAGTATAGATGGTATTCAGGAGGAACTAGGCAAATTAGCTTGCATCTGGTTGGTGCGAAATGCATTCTAGGATATTTGACTGTCCAAAGGAGAAGTTTGTTAAACTGCTTGGGAGAAGAGGAAGCGTAGAGCATTTTCTAGGGTGTTGGGGGAAAGTCCTTGTGTCTCTAAATCCAGTTAGCAGGTTAAAGACACAATCTAGGGAAGATATTGTTAAATTGTTTTCTTTTGTAGGCTACATACATTTGTTTAAATATTAGCCATTTGTGTTTCTAGACAAAAGCCTCCGGGCTTGGTATTTGTGACACGGGGCAAATGGACATCGTCCTGAAGACAAATGTAATCTGACCTCTGAAACAACGAGCCATTATTAGCCAATACGGTGACATTCCTATATGGGACTGAGCGGCACCAGTTCATGGGCAGTTATAGAACTGGTGTTCAAGGGTTTTTAAAGCACCTTGACGTTTAATTCTGTGTGAGTATTACTTAAATGTTTGCGGGAGAAGATGAAGGCTGGCAGGAGGTGTATAGGAAGCAGATCGAGTGTGGATCATCTTTCACCAGGCCTTGATCAATGTGCAGCCCAGTGAATCTTTGTCTGTCTCTAATCTTTCGTCCATGTAGGTTGGGAAACCAAATTTCTAATAAAAAGTGAAAACTCAAAATGGAGTTAAAGACAGGCAGCAGATGTCAGAGCCATCTGCCTCCCACCAACATGAACAATTGACCATATTCATACTTGGTGGGTCAATTGCATGCATGTGTGTGTGTGTGTGTGTGTGTGTGTGTGTGTGTGTGTGTGTGCGTGCGTGCGTGCGTGCGTGCGTGCGTGCGTGCGTGCGTGTGTACCGGTATGTGTATGTGTATGTCGCCGTCACATCAAGGCCCTGGAGCACTTCCATATTGGATGCCTACAGAGCATCCTTGGCCTTACCTGGTGTGATCATGTGCCTCAGACTGAAATACTTGCCAAGATCAACTGTAGGAGTATTGAGGCCATCATCACTCAGCACCAACTGCGCTGGCACGGACATGTGATCCCGATGCCCCAAGATCGACTGCTGTATGACCAGTTACACCTTGGCCGGAGCTTGGCAGGAGGGCCAAAGAAGCGGTACAAGGACCAGCTAAAGACCTCATTGAGGAAATGTAAGATCAGGCATGGCGACAGCGCTGTCACCAAGGTACTCAGATGCTGGACGAGGACAGGACTGCCAGAAGACAGCAACAGAGACTCAGGAGGAACACACCCATGACTGCCAGTACCACTACCACCACTACAACCTATGCCCCACCTGCAATAGAACATGTGGCTCCAAGATAGGACACTTTAGCCACTAGAGAACTCACCGTTAAGGACATAAGTTGACGTCATCATCGGACTCAATGGACAACCATAAGCAAAGCAAGTGTGTGTGTGTGTGTGTGTGTGTGTGTGTGTGTGTGTGTGTGTGTGTGTGTGTGTGTGTGTGTGTGTGTGTGTGTGTGTGTGTGTGTGAGAGAGAGAGAGAGAGAGAGAGAGAGAGAGCGTGTGTGCGTTTGCCCCAATACCTATAAGATTCTATTTCATTGTCTATTTCAATCTACTATTCTATTTTACATATTATATTATATACAACCCGAATGAATTAACATTACATTCATAAATTGCTAAGTCATACTCGCTACTTACTTGGCTATAAGAAATCACATACTGTCCCAAATAGAAGACAAATGTGTAACTTACAATGTCCAACTCAGTCTCAGTAAAATGCACTTTATGCTCTCATATCACTGGTATGTTCTGTCAACAGTTCTGTGGGTGCACTAAAACAAGAATGCTTCACTATTATCTCACAATTATCTCAATTTTATGCAATTTGTGGCCATCTCAAAGAAGGTTTCCAGATACAATCTCTACAAAGACATGTGTATGTTGTATATGAGTAGTTTTAGTTAGACATTGATGTGGTAATACTCTTGAATTCATGTACAGTAATTTACAAAAGACAATCTGGGCTGACAATTGGACTCTCATGCCATTTCCCTCTTGAAATAACTGCTTTTATTGTCACTGTTATTTATGCTGCAAACTCACAACGCATCGCCATTTGACATGTTGTAAACCTTTAGACTTAAAAAATATATATATTAAGGATTGGAATTTATTATCTAAATCTAGAATGTACTGTAATTTGTAATAAAGTTTTTTAGATAATCATAGTACAGTAAAAATACAATATTTGCCTCTGAGATGTAGTGGAGTGTATGGGAAAATGGAAATACTCAAGTAAAGTAAAAGAGCCTCAACATTTTATACTTTCATACAGTAGGCCTGGACACTTGTGAATGTGTTCAGAATAGCTTCTCCAACGATCGGCCTACTGTACATTTACTACTGCTGTGAGACAGAAAAAGGAGTGTTCCCACCCATGGCTTTTAATAATGGTGTTGATATTTGGCAGCACCCTGTGCTTATCTCAAGTTTAAGCATGTCCTTTCACAGCAGGCCGCACAGACACAAGCTAATATATTTTTGGTAATGTGTCAATTTTATTACTGTTTATTATTATTCCAAAAGAAACTGTCATGATTAACACTTATTTGAGGGCAATATAGGCCTACAGTACAGTCAGTAATGTTGCAGGTCAGATCATGTTTGCTGGCACAGCAATAGATTCAGCCTACATGACACAGTGACACAACATATTTTAATGGACAAAGAGATTAACAGCATTTCAATAAAAGGGGAGATCAAGTTGTTGCAAATGAATAGCTTTAGTGAATAAAAGATAACATTTTGGCGATTAGACTGTGTTAACATTCAACGTATAAAATTATCTTTTATTAGGGAGAACCCCCAAGAGTGTAGACGTGGCAGTGCAGATGAACCTCCTTCCTTCTTACCTGAAGACAACTGAGACAAGAGTTGGGGATGAAGGTAGGTTGCTTGCAGAGGCGTCAATTGGGTATGGCAGGGGTATGCATGCAGCTGCCATACCCTGGGTCCAGGGGGGGAAATTAAAGTTACTTTTAAATATAAATACATGAATGTCTCAAGACACCAGTCATGTTGCCATACCTTAGCTTTTTCTGAACTGACGCCACTGGCTGCTTGTTGCATGATGAAAAGAGAATGACAAGGGTTAGAGGCAGTGCGGACTGCAGATTGGCTAAAAGTGCTCACACTTCAAGCTGTGAATGACAGGACGTTTGTGAATGTGAAGCATCCCAGCATTAAAGATGAAAGTGTGAGAGAGAGATCTTCCTTATTAAACGTACGCTTAGAGCTACATTAAATAAATAATCATGTCAGTCTCCTATCTGAAACATTTGTTTATTATTAATAAAATGTAGTCAATTCGGTTGTAGAATTACAGTTGCGGCCTCCACAGCAGCCACAAGTGTGCAGTTCTTGGATGTGGAAGTGTGAAACCTTGTTCACCTGAAAACTTAGAACAGAGCTCTCTTGTAAGCTTTATGTAGAGCATCACACATGCAGAGAGGTGAGAAGGCAGGGTCATCAGTTTCATCCTGGTGCACAGTAAAATCCAGTGTTAACATGTTTCCATTTGTAACTCTGAGCGTACAAGGTGACCAAATGGACCCGAGTTGAATTAACACTCAAGATTTTACAGTGTGATAGTTGAAGTCTTCCAAGGGTTGTATTTATTATGTAGTGTGTTTATTTATATATCTATTTCACTCTCTCTTTGATGTAATGAAAACAGCTGGGTTTGGGTACACAGGCTTCACAGTCTATCGTCCAGTATCAGTATATGATGCTCTGTCCTGGAGCTCTAGTGGCCCCATACTGGATCAAAGCTTGATCACTGTGCTTTTGATCCCAAACACCACCGACGTTCGGCGTACAAATATTATGCAATGGGAATGGATTAACATCTCTCTTCAGTTTTGAATTTCAATGTTTAGTAAACAAGGGTTATATAGTCAATCATTTGAGTGACATTTGCATTGCAACAAATTCACATCAGTGTGACTGTTAATGTGTGTAACTAATTAACATAAAAATGGACACGATTAATTCATAGACTACAATTATTGTCCTGCACAAAGAGAGCCTGCAGTCAGTCACTAAATCAGGGGTCTTCAATGTTTTCAGTCCAAAGACACCTTAGTTGAGAGAGAGATGAAGCAGGGACCCCTACAACCTTTTCATATATTCCATATAGTTTCATTGTTTGACAGCACAATCATCAGTGTATTTTGGATTCCTGTCAATTTGTTTTCAGATATTTAACCACTTGAACTGTCAATACTTAATAAACTTGACCTTTCACTATCTTAGTCTGCTCTTCTTCCCCCCTACACCAAACCTCTTGTCTTCACTGAAAATAGCCGATCTTCTATTTTCGGCTAAAGTCCTCAGAATATGGACGCTAGGGTTCAAGTGGTTAATATAAATAAGAAGAAAAAGGTTTCAATCACTCAAAGATTTGGACGACCCCCTGTAGTAACTCTGAGGACCCCCTAGGGGTCCCGGACCTCGTGAAGACTGTTGCATTAAATGTCTGATAAATGTCTGTTTGTCCTGATCTTATAGCGCTAAAACCTGAGAGAAACAAGAGTTGCATAAGGAGCAGTTGTTCCCAGCAGAGGGGAAACGCCTTGCCTTATTATCAAGATGAGTACTCTCCTCAGTGCACAAGTTAGACATGGTTGCTCAAGGTTTTCCAGTTGGAACATTGTGGAACCTTCAAGCATGATGAAACATATTACAAATTTACCACGGTTTGGCTCTGATGCGTTTGTCAGCGATTTCAAATGATTTCTTCTATTTTATTTCTGTACTTTAAAACACAGCTGTGTAACATTATGTTGCCTCAATCTTGCAGATCTCTGAAAAAATACCAGTAAAGCCTCGAACAGAGTCGGGTCCGCGGTGGGGTGTAGTGCGGTATAGTCTTTTGAGTCATAAAACTACAACGTCAACGCTCAACGCTCAAAAAGACTACACCGCAGTTCGAGGCTTAAAGCCCGTATCAGAGTGTACGGTGGAGAGCTATCCACCGCAAATTAGCTTTCCACCTCAAGTCAGAAAATAAGTGCAGGCCATCATAGTCACTCACGGTGGAGTCCTGTACACCGTGACTGACTGGTCTAGATCGACCAATCAGTGAACGGGGTGTAGAGCCTGTCTGTCTGATAGTAAAAATCGAACCTCTGTTCGAAGTGGAGCTGTGTGTGTGTGTGTGTGTGTGTGTGTGTGTGTGTGTGTGTGTGTGTGTGTGTGTGTGTGTGTGTGTGTGTGTGTGTGTGTGTGTGTGTGTGTGACAGCGCCCCTCCCTTAACATGTGTGGTCAGAAAAGGTTACTGCAGGCTACAGACAGACACGGAGACAGACAGACAGACAGACCCACACACACGGCCACGTATAGGGAGCTTGTGTTCCACACAGCTCCAAAAACAGAGAGATGTGTTGGGACTCACGGTGGAAAGCTCTCCACCGTGAGGAATGATGTAATGTTGTAGTTTCATGACTCAAAAAGACTCGAAAAGACTACACCGCGGTGTAAAGCCTTCCACCGCAAGGGCGACTATGATGCCGGCTTAAGACTCCCTAAATCGGGAGATACATAAACTTATAAACAGACTTTGGAAGGCAATGGTAGCCAATCAGGAAGGAATATGGGAAATGGGACAGATCCATGTTGATGAGTTGACTTTAGAGATACTGTGTACCGCTTCGCGTGATTTTAGGCCAAAATCTGTAGGAGTAGTGTCCAAAAATGTGTTTTTCAAAAATCGGCCAGGTGGTGGCGCTAGATGGGACCAATGCATGTTGATGACATGAATGTAGAGATACTGTGTACCGTTTTGCGATATAATATACCATTATACTGTACAGTATAGTTATATAGCACACACATGCAATATAGCCTACTGTAGTGTACACACACGCACGCATGCACACACACACACACACACACACACACACACACACACACACACACACACACGCACACACACACACACACACACACACACACACACACACACACACACACACACACACACACACACACACACACACACATATTGTACACACATATATTGTACACACATATTGTAATTCACCCACAAATCATTATCTTCACAAAATACCACCCAAGCATTTGTTTCATGCCTCAAGGTTGTGGAGACTGGTGAACTTGCTGCAGTGTTTAGCAACTAGTACAACTTCAATGTAGGTGGTCTCTGGAACCATCTGCCAAATGACCACAATACATATTGTACAACTGTTTGGAACAAATAAAAAGCTGAGGCTCATTTGCTGTAACTATTCCGTAAGGTGGAGGTCAAAAACATAAAGTTAATAGTGCAGCACCAATTTCAGGGTGTGTGTGTGTGCGCGCGCGTGTGTGTGTGTGTGCGTGTGCATGTGCGTGTGTGCGTGTGTGTGTGTGTGTGTGTGTGTGTGTGTGTGTGTGTGTGTGTGTGTGTGTGTGTGTACATGAGTGTGTGTGAGTGTGTGACACATTATGTACTGTATGTGCATAATAATATATTGTACATGTGTGTGTGGGTGTTACGACCAAATTGCATGGTGCCAGTTCATTCCTTGGCATCCAGAGACATTGCAAGCCTAAACCACCTGTTTGGCCGGGTTGCCTGGCAGCACAACAGAATGGATGTTCACCACAACACAACCAGACTGCTATCCATTCATCATTATATCCATGGCCACATGGATGGCCACAAGCACATTAAAATAAGTGCTATGGCGCTATAGTGAGGCTGCTCTTTCACAGTAGCAGATGGTAGTAGCAGAAAGTATGAATAATGAAATAGAAGCAAGGATTAAAACATAAGAAAACAATCATGGACCAACAGCTATATACCTTTTCATTAGCTTTCCTATAAAACATTTTGTTTAATTCAGTGATAGTTACAAACATTTTGTGATAGGTACTGAAACATGCCACTGAATGAACAAATCCACACTTGGAATTACCCAAAGACCTGTAAGCCATGTGCTAAATGACATATATTTGAGAAAGGCACAGTTTTTGTAAATAATGATGATGATGATGATGATGATGGTTGTTTAAAACATTAAAGTGAAACATCTGGAAGAAATAATAATTGTTTGAAGCTTCAGTATATGGCAAAAACTGAAATTTCTCACATTTCATACATAGCAGGTGCAGGTGTTATTGATAAAGTCAAAATATGATGGTTTTGCATGGTCCCTAAAAATCACGATCTCGTGAAACGCTATTCAAGTTAATTTATTTTCCACAATGATGTCATAATATAATTTTACAAGTTGCGAAAGTTGATGACTTTCTAACTTTCTGGAATCCCCGAACCCTGATGGAGACAAAAGGCACATCATGTTGTTATATCGTAAAACAAACCCTGACGAGGGAAATGACCAAACCCATGTCAAAACCAAATAGTTTTATTTTCACCCGTATATCCAGGAGGAACTTTAGCAGTGTTATGTCATCCCTTTCTTCCTGATCACTTTCCACAGCTTATTACTATAGGTTATTACTGTAGCATAGACCAGTGGTCTTCAACAGGGGGTCCGGGTCTAGAGAGTCACTTCTATACCACCATCTCTGGCTGCCAGTAGCACCTTAACCAGATACATATCTCCATGTGTGTTTTCCTGCGTCAAGTTTGGCATGATGTGTTTTTAATATGACATATTGACCATGTATGAATGTCAGCTATCAAACTTCAACTGTTATGTCATTATTGGCTGAGCTGCAGCATCCTTCTGTCCTAAACCCCATCAGTTGGCGACAGGCTTCTACTCAGCTGTCAAACGTTGAATGAACAAACATGGTGCAGCGGAAAAGTGTTGCAGTGGAACACTAAATCCTTAACAGAAACCCATAAATCACTTCAGGAATTCTTTTCAAACATCTCTGAACACTTTATTTTTTAAAGGCAAGCCAGGAGATGAAAAGAGTGAGTGTTTTTGATTACTGAAGAGATTGTAGATCACTTTGGTGACTATTGGATGGCTAACTGCGTCGGACACACCCAGTGAGGTAACTACATTTCAACCACTTAATCCATATTCAAACTGGAGAAGAAGTAGGCAATAGTGAGTTTAAACTCAGGTGAACCACAGCAGTCTGAACTGGGCATGCCAGCCATGTATTCACATGGAGAAGCCATGTATTCACATCAGGGACGTGCAGAGAATGTTAGAGAGGCAGGGGCCTTTTGGTGAAAATAGCCGCCCTCCAAGCTCACAACGCGTCGTGCTGCGACGGAGGTCGGCTATCTTCGGTACTTGATAGTTGATACCACACTGAACTACTGTATAAGCATAATCAAGTCAATGCTGGAGATGTGGCGTACGGCATGGATTTCTACACAGAGAGGGCAATTCTTTCAACAAGATGCTGCATGCAAGTTCGTTGGTGAACTTTTAAAAGTTCTGTAATATGCAGCTGCATAACAGTACAGTACGATGCTGCCAGACTGATCTATCAAGCGTTATTCTTCTTCAACTGTGGCTCATTTGATCTCCATCTTCTGGCTTTCACCTCTCCACCTTTATATTTGACATGTCCAGCCGATTGAAATATGGAGTGTAAACTCAGAAAAACATGCTCACTTGCACATCTATGAAGGCATGGGAGCAGAATACGATCACCCTCTATGTGATGCAAATCTCTCCTTAAGTTGTACAGGAAAATGTAAGGAAGTCCATTATTTTCAGGTGGACTGTGTTTGGGATTAACTGAGAAATAATGTACGTTAATAGTTAGAATGAGGTTTAGATGTGTACACAGGCTTCACACTGAGGAGAGTACTCACCTACTATTCTGGGCAATAGGTGAACATAGGAGAATATTCAGCGAAAATAGCAGATCTACAAGCTCTCAATGCATCGCAACATGAGAACTTCATCTTCGGTGAAGAGATCTGGTGTACTGTGTACCTGTGAGGGGAAAAGTATGGGGGTTGAGAGGCCGCTTGAAAAACAGAAAGTCTCAGGTTCAAGCACTGGCGATGTGTCCCTGAGAAAGACACATAACCCCCCACCTCTTCCCGCGCTCAAGTCTGACCACTTGAGCAGTGATCAGCTGGGAGAAGCTGAAAACTGAATTCCCCAGGATCTAATAGGTCTTATTATTAATATTATGTTCAGTCACAAAATGCCCTACAACCTATGGTATGGAATCTGGACAGGGGAGTGTAGAGTAGATAGGCATCAGAGGAGCCAAGTGTAGCTGTGACTTTATGCAAATAATTTGTTACTTGTTCTGGCTTGCACAATTTTCTTGCAAGGATTTATTTTTATTAAAACCTCCCATGCCATGTCAGTAAGTTCAGACTCAAGGGGGTTTAAAACAACGCTAATATGCTTCCTTGTTGTCGGGTGTTACTCACATATTGTCCCCCACAACAACCATTTCATTTCCATGGAAGACTATTTCTCAACCACAACGATGAACCTACCGTAATCCATCACCCATCAGGAAGCCGCTTAGAACAGAATCAGATGAAATATATGTCCCTATGGATACAGAGAGAGAGAGAGAGAGAGAGAGAGAGAGAGAGAGAGAGAGAGAGAGAGAGAGAGAGAGACAAGGGCAATAGTGCAGGACATTATGAAAATGTGCAGCTTCTTTGCTGCATGTTTTTCTCATCTGATATAACTCAGAGAGAACTTCTCAATCTTTCTCTCCTGCTGCGATGTTCCAGGGTGGACGTGTTCTTCTTTTAATTAGGCTACTCCTAGTAATGCATATTTTTACTTCTCAGTTTTACTCACTGACATGCATGCCTCAAAGTGACCAGTGCCTTGAACACTTAATGGTAAGATTTACACCTGTGCCACATGTGTTTGTGATTTACAGTATAGTGAAAGAGATATAGGCCTCACTCAGCATGCAATACAAAGCCCATGGTGCCGACATGCTGTCTTAACCTCCAGACATGACGGGTGGTAAAGGACACTGCGTTGATGTCCCACTGTCATCAAGGAGACATCTATTGCATGACCTCCAACACATTCTAAATAAAGAACATCATAGAGGATATAAGGTAATAGGAGAGAGATACAAACAGAGGTAGCAGGGACATGCTGGGCCCCTGCCCGGGAAAAAGAGTTGGAGAGGCCCTCATTGCGCGCTATAGAGAGAGAGAGATCTCTCTATTACCCAGGGGGCAAACCAGCCTTTTTTTAGGAAACCTGCATTTGCCCCGACATAAAAGGTTGTCCACCAGAAATATTATCTATGACCCAGTAGGATCACAACCTATATGGACAACCCGGTCAATTTGTTCGGAAAAGTTCCAATATGGCCGCCTCAATATTAGCCCCTATTAGTTTTAATGGGGGGTGAATAGGGAAGAAATTTAAACTGAGGGATATTTCCACGAAACTTCACAGGTTGATCAATGGTATACATATGAACATTTTTTGTATTGCAAGTTTCCATGAAATCCAATATGGCCGCCATAACATGGCCTCCATAATATAAGCGCCCAGAAAATAGGTTTGGCTCTAACTTCTGAACCAGATGAGCTAGAAATGCAAACTTGGTGTCTATTTCATGGTGTCTGACCATGGGAGACTCAATGGAATAGCTAATTTTATTATTGGGTGTGTCTGGACCTTTATTGTGCATATTTGCAAGATGGTGGACTCCCAAAATAGAGCTTTAACATAATTTCTACCATGATTGTTGACTGCTTTTGCAAATACAAGCAATATGAATCCATTTGCTAAGATTTATGGCACAGAAGGGACTTATACCTGTATTATTCTTGAGTTTGCATGTTGTCAAAATGGCTGTAAACGAGATATTATATTTCCTGTCCGATTCTACTGTATGTAGTTGTAGCAATGACTTCAGATAAAATCAGAGACCAAAACAATGTATCTTAGAAATTAATTTTTTTATTTAAAAAATTAATAAAAAAGAGAGAGATTATCTCAATGAAATGAATGCAACTGCCTTTTTGGGTCTTTCACACATAGACATGCACATGCTTTCCAACAACTTCAGCTTCAGGGAAATTATAATGAACACATGATTAAAACAGGCTGCATTATAATGCAAATAATTGCTAGTCACTATCACTGTCATGTGTACCTATCCTGCTGCATCTTGTCTCCAGTCCTTGGCAACGACACCCCAAGTAGCATGCAATTCCCTTCTTCGCACATGAACAGTTTTTCTGGCAGCCTTTGATACAGCTACATGATATTGCCTTGTCCATTGATATAGGCCAGGCTGGCTCTGTAGATGGACAGGGGACTGCCTTCCCATGGCGGCAGCATGATATAGGCATCTATATCATGCTGCCACCCACCTCCTAGAGTAGACCTTCCAGAGCTGTGGGTGAGAACAGAGCAGGATGCATATCTTCCTATCCATCACATGGTCTCAGCCCTTGGACTCGCACAGTGTCGTGCCCTGCCCTTTATTCACAGCCTGAGTGGCAGAGATACCACCAGCTATCCCTTTTTCACTGGAAAGAAGGCATGGTTCAAGACCAGCATGGGTCTAGATCTCCCTGCACTTCAGGAGTTTGGTGAAAATTCCTCTTATTCCCTCTCAGAGGATGTCAAGAATCAGGCTAGAGACCTCACGATAGCTGTATATGCATCAAAAGCTGACCATTCGGAGGACTTTGACCTGGCAAAGCTGAGAGTGTACAAGTTCCTAAATAACCGATCAACCCTGTTGAAGCTGCTGCCACCTACAGAAAATGCCTTTGGCCTGCACCTGAAAAGAGCTGCTCTTGCAGCCATAATAGATAAAACTGCACACATCGCGAAGCCAGACATCCCTTGCTTCACTGAATATGGATGGTCTCTCAGTGATGGGAAGGCAGTCCCCTGTCCATCTACAGAGCCAGCCTGTCCTATATCAATGGACAAGGCAATATCATGAAGCTGTATCAAAGGCTGCCAGAAAAACTGTTCATGTGCCATCCATCCATCCATCCATCTTCAACCGCTTATCCGGAATCGGGTCGCGGGGGTAACGGTTCCAACTGAGACTTCCAGATTTCCTTATCCTGCGTAACTTCCTCCACTCCCTCTGGGAGTATACCGAGGCGTTCCCAGGCCAGTCTGGAGATATAATCCTTCCATCTGGTCTTAGGTCTGCCACGGGGTCTCCTCCCAGTGGGACGTGCATCGAGGACCTTCCTAGGAAGGCGCTCGGGGGGCATCCGTACTAGATGCCCGAACCACCTAAGCTGACTCCTTTCCAAGTGAAGGAGCAGCGGTTCTACTCCAAGTCTCTCTCGGGTGATTGAACTTCATGTGCGAAGAAGGGAATTGCATGCTACTTGGGGTGTCGTTGCCAAGGACTGGAGACAAGATGCAGGATAGGTACACATGACAGTGATAGTGACTAGCAATTATTTGCATTATAATGCAGCCTGTTTTAATCATGTGTTCATTATAATTTCCCTGAAGCTGAAGTTGTTGGAAAGCATGTGCATGTCTATGTGTGAAAGACCCAAAAAGGCAGTTGCATTCATTTCATTGAGATAATCTCTCTCTTTTTTTAATAATTTTTAAAATAAAAATAAAAATTCTAAGATACATTGTTTTGGTCTCTGATTTTATCTGAAGTCATTGCTACAAGTAGAATCGGACAGGAAATATAATATCTCGTTTACAGCCATTTTGACAACATGCAAACTCAAGAATAATACAGGTCCCTTCTGTGCCATAAATCTTAGCAAATGGATTCATATTGCTTGTATTTGCAAAAGCAGTCAACAATCATGGTAGAAATTATGTTAAAGCTCTATTTTGGGAATCCACCATCTTGCAAATATGCACAATAAAGGTCCAGACACACCCAATAATAAAATTAGCTATTCCATTGAGTCTCCCATGGTCATACACCATGAAATAGACACCAAGTTTCCGTTTCTAGCTCATCTGGTTCAGAAGTTAGAGGCAAAACCTATTTTCTGGGTCCTTACATTATGGCGGCCATATTGTGGCGGCCATATTGGATTTCATGGAAACTTGCAATACAAAAAATGTTCATATGTATACCATTGATCAACCTGTGAAGTTTCGTGGAAATATCCCTCAGTTTAAATTTCTTCCCTATTCACCCCCCATTAAAACTAATAGGGGCTAATATTGAGGCGGCCATATTGGAACTTTTCCGAACAAATTGACCGGGTTGTCCATATACGTTGTGATCCTACTGGGTCATAGATAATATTTCTGGTGGACAACCTTTTATGTCGGGGCAAATGCAGCACACCTTCCTTTGCCCCCTGGGTACTATAGCGCTGCTGCTACTCAAAGATTTGCTATTTCAGATCATGACAAGTGACAAGCCAGTGGGCCAATTACATGAGTTATATTTCGTTGTTGTCGGGTGGAAACCTTGTATGTCCAAAACCGTCTGTTTTGTATTTATCATTTTAAAAATGATTTAAACTAGTGAAAACAGCCGATCTACAAGCACCGCGAGGCGTTGTGTGCTTGTAGATCTGCTGTTTTCACTACTTTTGTGCGACAGCCTTGTATGATGAAGCAGGGCTTTGCTTTGCGAAAAAATTTACAAATTTGAAACTTGGAGATGCGAGGTTTCTGCCCGACAGTGACGATTTACTTTGTTGGCCGCCCAGCCCCCAAAATGGAACAAAGGCCAACATTTAATTTTAATTTTTTTCCAAATGGCCGGCCTGGACCGGCCGGGCCGTTCGGGAGTTGTTCCGCTTTTCCCAATGGCCAGCACGTCCCTGGGTGAGAGTGGAAGGAGGGTACATACTAGGCTGGCATACAGATAAAAGTAAAACTATAAATAAGACAGATGCTAGAATGACAGATCGACAGATAAGCAGTCCACAAATTCTTGTACTCAAAATCAGGAGCGTTAATTTAACCCTGGCAGAATAAAAATGGTCCCTTAAGAAGT
Source organism: Nannobrachium achirus (assembly GCF_963921795.1). Classification (NCBI taxonomy): domain Eukaryota; kingdom Metazoa; phylum Chordata; class Actinopteri; order Myctophiformes; family Myctophidae; genus Nannobrachium; species Nannobrachium achirus. The sequence goes on along the minus strand of NC_137812.1, from coordinate 35,445,105 downwards.
AAGTACTGTGTCTGTGAGGCGGTTATGGAGGCAACGAAGCAGTCAACTTGAAGTTGTAAACTTTGAAGTTGTAAACTTTGCCACCTGCTACTCTTGTTTCTTCCATAGTTTAATGGACTCCTTCCTTGCCTTGTCTCAGATTGATCTGTTTCTCTCCCTTAATAATTAAAGCAGGCTGGGAATAACAATAACTCTGACATCAGGAAGTAAACAAAATCTATCATTAACAGGCCATTACTGTCCACCCCCAGCCCCTAGTGGCAATGGCTACTATTTATCTAGTAGCTGATAACAGGATATTGATAACATGGCAGCACTGTGAGCTCTCCCATGGAGCCTCCAAGCGCTGTGAATTACGTACGTTTCCCCATTCCCTAGACAGATTACAAATGCACAGTGCATGATTTGTTTGGTGCAATGTGCTAATGAGGTCTATGGAAAAAAAAGAAGAAGAAAAGATTGCAACTGGTGAGAATATGTCAAACTATATATTGTTAAAATCTATTACAAAATACAGACATAGAGTAAATCGGTCTCCTGAGGATAAACTAACTTGTGTTACATAAGAATGATCTTCCAGTGAAAAAAGATCAGACAAAGAATGAACAAGAGATTCTCAAACAGCATGAGTCAACCGCTGCTCAGGAGCCAAATGTAGGCTGTTCCCTCTCCTGGATCAAGAGCTGGGAGTCATTTGGATTTAGCCTGCACTCGTTGTTATCCTGGGTGTCAACATAAACAACTGTGCAAAATAGCTTTGGGAGAATTTGGTCACTTACCAATATAAGATCTTTTTGGATCCATATTTGGAGCTGCACTCTGCTACTGAGCATCGCCGAACCATGGAGGCGTCATGTGTTTATGTGACACAATGAAGAGTCACACAATTTATGTTCAGACTCCTAACGTAACGTATACTTCCACAGGTCAGGCATCAGCTTGTGATGACTGCTGTCTAACGTCTGATAGAAAACTGATGATAGAAAGTACAATGTGTGTACTCTATTGGAGTACACGTCTCATGTGCATGTGCTGTACATGTACAGTATGTGCCTAATAGGTGTGCAAAACATATTTTCTTCCCTATTTATTAAAGATGAAATATACATTAATTTGACCATGTTAATGTTATTCTCAATCTGATAAATTGTGGTTTATGTGATTGTGGTCAGTGAGTGTGGCCAACACTGCAATTACTATACATACCGTACCAGACATATAAAGCATTGCCCTGGTTTGCTAGAGGTGTATATATTTTAATGCAAGTATAAAAAGAACTACACATGTTCTAAGTACAACTCTACACATCACACATGTGTTGGCCACATATGCACGTTCCGCATTGCATGCTCATTATTCATCTTGGAGATGGGACTTCCTGTCAGACTACACGTTTCTGTATTATATCTACAATTGACTTAGCATTTTCGGGAATTATTCTGTGGCAAGAGTAGAGCACAACATTGCTGAGTGATAAAAGGAAAGCTAATGTGACTTACACAGTCATCCCCCACCCCTTACTCTAAAATATATCTTTCCTGGAACATATTGCATGAAGTTGACTCAGATTGTAGTTGAGTTGAGTTGTATTGGCATGGAGGAAGAAAATAGGTGTATGATTTATTTAGGCTACATCAGTTGCATGCAATGCTGTGATCTGGCCTTTGTCACAGTAGACTTCTACATCTACAAAAGTAAATAGATGGATAGTTATCTGCTGCTTGCAGATTTAAAACCAAATACAATATTTTTGTATCACCAGTGAACCAAGTCTAAACTCTCGTTTTACTGTGAGCCTGTGGTTGACATGTTCATCTATCCAAGCAAACCTTCACATATACGGTTGTCTGTGCAGCAGACAGCAAACTTTGAAGTGCTAAAAAATTAATAACTTTTCAGTGCTAACATGTGTAAAGAGGAATACACAACCAGTACACATATGGTATCTATATTTCACAATCCTCTTTTAGTGTCGGTCATGAATATGTCCTTGTGTACGCATGTGGCTTGCCATCTATGATATCCTGCTCACATTTTATTAGTTTTCCTCTTGTTCCAACTGGCTGCTAACATTATTTAGTCATATTCATAGGCGCTCATTTGTCCCACAATGATTTGCTAAAGAAATAAGAGACCCCTTAATCGGCCGGTCATATAAAATTCAAACGTATTCACAGACCCAGCAAGAAATGGGTCTTAATTGTGGGAAGACTTGGATAACGTAGGAAAAAAAAAAAACTCATTCAGGTTGAGCCAGTTCTTGGAAATGTAGATGAAACATCCATCTTCTATGGCTTACACCTGACAGAGGAGTGATAGACACCCACTTGCAATGGGTTGGAGCAGTGGATATTTGGCCTCTGCTCTCCCCTATAATGCTTCTAGTTATCTGTCTGTGTCATGTCACTGCCAGCCATTCAGTCACACACCGCCAACAGGTCATCTGCTTTCCATTGAGACGTGGATAAGCTGCGCTGTGGTGTCATCGAATCTGTCCCAGTTAAAAATGGCTCATGTAAGGTTATATGGTGTTGGGAAGGGAGTAAAGTAGTAAGTTAAAAAAAACAACAACTGGGAAGTAGATTTTGAGATGTTTTTTGGCTTGGTTGTAGAGCATATTTCCCATGTTCGTCTGATCTCTCAGCTGAGTACTTTGAAATGTAGAGAAACGTGTATAAAACATACTGGCAGCGTCAACAGAACAAAGCATAAAAATAGAGCAGTGTCTATCCATGGAGAGACGGATTGGACAAAGACAGATTTTGGTTTTGAATTGTTCTTATGTGAGACAGACTGAGAGGACAAAGTTGTGTCAGGATATCGTCTTCATGATCCCACTCCATCCTGCGTTTCCTTCAGCTGCTGAAACATAATAGCCTCTGGGGGCTATTTATATCATAGCAACTAATCTAAGAATTTCTGTTTTGGTCATTAGTAGAATCCCAGTATTACCCCATGCAGGTAAACTGCCCTTCACAACTACAGTAAGGCAGATGATATCCAGGAATGCAATGCACCTGTTTTTCTCAGGGAAAACACACGAGACAGGGACAGTATTTACAGTACCAAAGTTTCCCTTGAACTAAAATGTAAATATTTATTTTTATTTTGTTTGCTGAACTCTACTCTAATCTACAGATTAACTATTGTTGAACCATTTAGTACAAATCAGGTGTGATTGCAGAAAAAAATAAAAGGCTAAAATTGCATTATTTCTTAACCACTTGAGCCCCAGCATCGACGCAACACGATTTGAGCTTGGCTAATGGCTAGTGGGTGGGTGTGTGGGTGGATGTCACAAACATAACATGTGGATCTGCAAGGTGCAATGTTGCTCCCATCCGCACCAGTGTAGGCACCAACACTGGTCAGGGGTCTCCGGGTCTGCCATCAGAATAGCCACACCAGGGACAACGTGTGGCACCCAGGGCCTGCCATGAACGTGGACCTGGGTGCTGCAAGTGCACCACTGCTCGGCAGCAGTGTTATGGCAGTGTTAACACTTCAAATGGCCATACTTCGGTGACCATTGCTCTTATTAGCGCAACATAGGACTAGGCTGCATAGAATCTAGTTTTTGTCATTGTTGGGTGGAAACCTTGTATCTCCAAGTTTCAAATGTGTACGTTCTTTCGAAAAGTAAAGCCCTGCTTCATCATACCAGGCTGTCGCACGAAAGTAGTGAAAACAGCCGATCTGCAAGCACACAATGCCTCGCACCTAAATAATTTTTAAAATGATAAATGCAAAACGAACGGCTATACAAGGTTTTCACCCGACAACGACAATTATACTAAATTACAGTACTGTGGTTCTTGTGGACTGTTGTCATTAAATATGTTTGAAATAAAAGCAAACAAAACATTGAGAATATGTTTCAAGGTGAATAGATTACATTTATAATTATATTTTCATGTTAATGTGGGTACACTGAAAAGTATTTGTGTCATACATAGCAGATTTCCAACACAAACTGAACTCATAGTCCAGCTACAGTGACTGCACCATTTTCAGTCCGGGCACAAAAGGCCCATGCTTGGGCTTTGGGCATTGTATTTCCCCTATGATCCATTCATCATAACATGACATGTAGTTAAGATGATGCACATTATGTTCCTTTAGTTCCAACAATTCCTCAATCTCACATAGTTTTCCTGGCAGGAGAGTTGAAATGGAAAAAGGGCATAATTGTTTTTATTCCGATGGAGGTCGGTAGGGATGATGTACAGTGAAATGTAGTGTAAAAATGGATCCAATTCTCAGGGTAATAACACTCAGGATTTTGCTGTGGAACACACGTCTGGCCTGGTCTATTGGCAAGCTGGTCTATTAATAATTACAGGAAATAAAGGAAATGTGCCACTTGTGGTTTTATTGTTAATGTGACAGGTAAGGTGTCTGCTTGGCAGTTTTTTGACATGGTTACATGTTGATAGGATATGTATATGCCACTGGTCACAGTTCAGTGGCCTTGTGGTTTAGAGTGTCGGACCCAGTGACCCAAAGTCCATGGGCCATACGAGATGTCGGTATCGGAAAGGTGGCAAAGGTTATCATGCATTTTTGAAAAGCTCTGTATCTGTAGATTATATTTTGTTATGATAACCCTTTCTGAGACACAGCTAAATTGGTGTTATCAGCCACAAGAGTTGGGAAAAAAAGCAAAAAATTAATCTGCTTTAAGTAACATATGAGGGGTCAAACTAGGTGGTTTTCATGATTCTAAATCCATTGCAAACATCTGTTTTGCATAACAAAACATTCATTGGGCTAAAACGGCCCCCACAAAAGTGTAAAAAGTGATGACTCATTACTTTTCATCACTGAACCATAGTCTTGTGGGGCAGTTTTTTAGCCCAAGGAATGTTTTTTGTGCAAAACAGATGCTTGCAATGGATTCAGAATCATGAAAAACCCCTAGTTTGACCCCTCATATGCTACTTAAAGCAGATTCTTTTTTTGCTTTTTTTCCCTGTGATGTAAAGTTAATGGGACACCAACTTTAGCGGCTGATAACACCAATTTAGCTGTGTCTCAGAAAGGGTTATCATACCAAATTATAATCTACAGATATAGAGCTTTTCAAAAACGCATGATAACCTTTGCCACCTTTCCGATACCGACATCTCGTATGGCCCATGGACTAACAGGGTTGGATTGGGGTATAAGTACCTGCAACATACTAGCGCCATGTCCAGGTCATGTCATGTTTACATCAAGCTACCTCACACTAAGGAAAAAGGAGATAGGCTCCTGCCCTATGGGCTCAGCAAGGCTTACTTACTGGTCATTATGGCTGATTGATGGAGGATTTTCACATGTTGCAAGCTGTTTTCTTTAGAAGTGTGAGTGGATATTGTACTGTGTATTTATATATCGCTCAATAAGCTCAGTTAGGAAGGAAGTGACTAATATAACTATTTTAGTCAACTTCATATTGTAGCTCATTGTTTTTCAGTGTTATTCCTTTCCAGCTACTTTGTTTCCTTCATATAATGTATGATGTTATTAGCTAGCCCATGTTAACTAGATGAACATATAAAAAGGGAATATATTTTAATTTTAATAGAATTAACCATAGAAACAATTAATCTCTTCAGCTGTAAAAAAAAAAAAAGAAAAAAAAGAAAAAAAAAGCAAAGTTTGTGCATAACAAGTGACATTTGAGTCCCTGGGGTCTTATAACAGTGAGGAATGCATGTTAGTCTGGCCTGTCACCGGAGTTCCCCTTTAATACCTTAAGCAGAGAGTCACAGGTCCCCAGAGATGTCTTTGATGTCTGACTTCCAGTCAAGTGCTGGCATATCTCATAAGGCTTTAAAACATGTCTGCTAGTATGTCCTAAATACCAAACCATCTGGTTATGTGCAAGGGACACAATTGTTGACCGTGCTTACACGGTGGCCATTTTGTTCTTACGTCACACTCTGGGTCAGGAAACCCCACCCTGTCGGGTGGAGTTACCCTGCTGAAAAACTCCCAGGAATAGCTGCACTTACACAGAGTGCAACATACGGGAATTGTAATTCAACTAACTGTTAATGCATCTGAATGGTGACAGTTGCAGTTCTGCTTGAGGTTGCACAATGCTCTACTTTCACTTTCACTGCAACTTTGTTTGGTAAGAGCTTAAATTCTGCCCCCCCACACACAGCTTGAAGGTTGTTGGTTGCGTGTGTCTTTTCACACTCCATCTAGATTCTAGCACCAAATGGGCCCTGGGTACTTTAACTATTGAAAAATAGCAGATATACAAGCTCGCTGTGACCCCCAAAATGATATATTTGGCCACCAGAAGCAAAATTTGAGTTTGAAATGTTTGTATATTCAATAGCTAAAGTATCAAATGGTGCAAATAATTAAGGCCCCTCCACCTTAGGCCCTACTAACTCAGTCCCACTCCCCCCCCCCTTGTGACGCCATTGAGCTGCAACAGAACAGATTGCCAGGGTTGAGTTCAGTCTGTCTGACCTGCATGTCTGACCAATGTCACCCAACTATACATTACGCACAAGTAGACACAGAGATAATATGGTACATATTATAGCTGGATACTCTCCGTTTGGCAGACAGACACCCACGCTCAGATGCACAGTCAGTGAGCACACACACGCACGCACGTATGCACGCACGCACGCACGCAACGCACGCACACACACAAACACACACACACACACACACACACACACACACACACACACACACACACACACACACACACACACACACACACACTTGCGTGCATACAGCAGATGTGTAATTAGCTAACGTTCAACCAGATAGACTCAGACATCCAGCACTGGGGCCAATAACTATCACAGAGCGTGAGAGATCATCAAAACACACATCAGATCTTTTTTTTTCTCAGAGCAGACAGTTCTGGATTCCTTAAGTATCTCTACTTTGTTGGCCTGTCTGTCGGTGGCCATAAATAGCCTTAGTCAAAATTACTGGAACAATCACTGTTGTGTTATACACATTTTAAAACAGACTTCAAAAGAAAGGTGTCTGATAAATTGAACAGTAAGGGTAAACTATTTCATTCCACAGGACACTTTGGCCGAAAATTACAAACAAATCCTTACATGATGCTGAAAATATTAGCCAACATGTGAAGCTAATAGAGAAACATAAGAATGCAGGGACTCATGGAAGTGTCCTTTAGGTTGGTTATAATAACGTATTATTCAGATTGGAGTTGCTTGTGCCTATCTGAATAAAAGCCTTCCTGCACCCAGACCATTATGACAGTGTTACTAACACTGTATTGTATCGAATGTGAGCACTAACACTGTGTTAGTGCTCACATTCGATACAATATCAGATAAGCCTTTCCTGGTCACCTGAGCAGCCTCGAACTACCAAAGATTTGCCTCACCAGCATATTTCTCTGGGCAGCGCTCAGCACTCATTGGTGTCCAGTGTCACTGGACCCTAAAGGATGCAAAACGAGAGCTCGGAACAGGACAGGAAACCTGAGCAGGCAAGGGCATCCTGGTGACCAAGTCAAGACCTCATGCCTTTGAAATGACTGGACAGCAATTATGAATTATGATTCAGCACTTTGAACTGTCTGAACTCTGCAGCATACATGCAGAAAGGAATTCCTTTTTTGAACTACAGTATGTTGATATAGTATGTTACAAACTGAACAGCTGACTTTCCTTCTGGCAATAAATACATAAATAATAATAATAATAAACAAATACACATTTACCTAGTATGATCAAACAAAATTGAATGGTTTTGTGTCAAGCATAATAATAATAATAATAATACCTGAAATGTATATAGTGCTTTTCTATACTCAAAGTCGCTTTATGTGTGTGTGTGTGTGTGTGTGTGTGTGTGTGTGTGTGTGTGTGTGTGTGTGTGTGTGTGTGTGTGTGTGTGTGCGCACGTGCATGCATGCGTGCATGCGTGTGTGTAAAAAAGCAATAAAACAGTCAAAACAAGTGTTGAAATCAATGTCAACTCGGAAAAGCAATTGTAAACAGGTGGGGTTTCAGGGCGGTAGGTCTAGACTCTAGAGAGGGAGGGGGGGAAAGCTGAGTCGCCACAGGTCGCTTGGTCATGGGGACCTCAAAGAGGCACTGGAGCAGAGGATACGGGACGGGACATTCACCTACAAGGCTGTGGAGTGCCTTGTAGGTGGTGAGCAGCATTTTAAAAAATGATTATTTGTTTGACAGGCAGCTAATGGAGGCCATGGAGGACTGGTGTGAATCTAGTGAGCAGGCAGGCAGCTGAGATTTGAACATATTGGAGTTTATGGACGGCTTTGGGGGTGATGCCATGGAAGATGCTGAGTATAGAAAGAAAGAAAGAAAGAAAGAAAGAAAGAAAGAAAGAAAGAAGAGATGAATGATGTTATCCCCTCACATACTCTGTGTCCAACACCCACTATTTAGGGACAAAAATATCAACATCCACACATCAAGTAAGGAAAAGTAGGCCTACAGATGAAACGATGCCAGCGTTACGCAGTCTGAGAGAATCTGCCCAGAGAGAGATGACTGATTGCAAAGCAAGCCACAAGCCGTGTGAGAAAACTACATTCACTGCCAAACCCCAGCTGAAAGCATGTTATAAATCTAACTGGAGACATGTTGGAGAATTCAGGAGAATTCAGTTTGAGAAACTGAGGAAAGCACGAATCTTTCCCAAAGCTTAATTTGACCTTTCTCTTCCCTCGCTATCATCCAGAATCTCGACTTTGTACAGTATCAACACACATCTCACCGTGTCTTTAGGAGCAAGGGAGAAAAACTGAGAAGAAATGACATGTTATTTTTGGAAACGAAGGAAACTACAACAGTGTGTTGAGGCTGTCTGGAAAAAAACACATGTATTTTTAAAGGACACTGTTGTTTGCCTGGATATCATCAAGAGACAAAGGTTAAAAAAAGAGGCATTTGCTGAAAATAGTCCTGCTGACTGTGTTAATACAGTATGTTGCCAGGTATTGCAGTCAATTACTAGGCCATCAGACCTGCAGCTGCTGGTGGGTGGACAGAGTCTGGGCAGTTTCTAAAGCCACCTGAGCTTCCTCCCCTGCGCAACGAGCAGATCAAATATATTTGATCAACGCCATAGCAGGTTGTGATGCACCCTGCAGTGGAAGTCAGGATGGGATATTTGCGTTGGATGTTGGTGTAGTGACCTAATCGCCACTGGAACATTAGAGGTCTCCATTCCTGTCTTGGTGTCTCCAGTACACTCTCAATTCATGCATAATGGGGAAGTCAGTGCAGTTTCTTAGCATGGAGATTATCCAAGATGAAGCCTTGTCAGTATAAAACCCCAGAACCGCAGTCTCAAACCCAAAATTATCATGACGGATATTCCAAATCCCACAGATCTGGAAAGAGAAGAAAGACGTGGTCCCAGTTTGGGCTCTTGCTTCCACGAGAGGGATTACTTGGAAAGCAGCCCTTGTTGTTATAACTTCCATCATGAGATATCACTGGCTCTGAACTCATCCCTCTTTTGTTTGGTGCCTTGCTCCTACAAAGACTTTATCTTGGCATTCAAGAAGACAATCAGCCTTGAGGATGTCTCACCAGTTGGTAAAAACAGATAGTGTGTAGACAACGTGTCAAACTCAAACAATACGTTGGTCCTCTCCCCAAACATAATAACAGTCACAAATTCACAACAAATATCAACCACGGTCGGTCAAAGTACCATAATTAAAATTGTTATCAAAACTGATAGGTGGACATTACTGTGTCTCAGTCCAGGAACACATGGCATACTGTGGTGCATTTCCAGTTATATGAAGTCAGTGTGGATTAGACCCTTTGAGTTGGATGTGATGTATAAATTAGAATCAGACTGTAGACAGAATGTTGTCATGATTGTACTGTTTTTAATAGACAGATTGTCATGCTGTATCAACTTCTATCAAGATATACAGGCGCTGGACTCTTGTTCCATCTATTGCTCCATTCAAAAGCTTTCCTGTGTTAAGTGGGAGGAATTGTGTAGTAAAAGCAACATGCATTGTACTGAATACGTCAATCCAATTTCACCTGTATTATTTATAATTTATCAAATATTATAATTTGTACAATTTCTTGGTCAGTTGTCTTAGCTTTCACAAGGCTAGTACTGTAACCATCAGAAGGTCTGGTTTGGTGTGTGGAACGAGGAGAAATTAAATCACTCTTCTTTATTAGTGAGCACAGACCGCACAGGCCCACTCTCTCCACTCTCTTTTCTCAGGGATGTAATTTATGAATCTCATATACCAGTCAAGTGAACACACATTCTTCATACTGGCAGTAAGAATAATGACCAACCAATTCAAGGGGGACTCTCTGGCAAGTCAGAAGTCACCCTATGGATGCCTAGAGCAGGGGTCTTCAACAGCGGGTCCGGGACCCCTAGGGGGTCCTCAGAGTTACTACAGGGGGTCCTTCAAATCTTTGTGTGATAGAAACTTTTTTTTCTCCTTTTTTATATTAACCACTTGAACCCTAACGTCCATATTCTGAGAACTTTAGCCACGAATAGCAGATCTACAAGCTCACAACGCCTTGCGCCAGGCGTTGTGAGCTTGTAGATCATCTATTTTCGGCAAAGAGGTGAAAGGTCAAGTTTATTGAGTATTGATGGTTCAAGTGGTTACATATCTGATAACACAAATCGACATGAATCCAAAATACACTGATGATTGTGCTGTCAAACGATGAAACTATATGGAATCTGGGGGTCCCTGCTTCATCTCTCTCTCAGCAAAGGGGTCCTTGGCCTGAAAACGTTGAAGACCCCTGGCCTAGAGTGCTATGGCAATATGTAACAGGTATCCGTTACTGTATATAGATATGGAAATTAATATAAGATAGGTCATTTTAAGGTAATTGTAATCCTCCAAGGGATTACTGCTTAAGTCAGAATCTAGCAATGGAAAGATTGTTAAACCAACTGAGTTTTCAGAGGAATGGATAGAGATGTTTCAAATTCAGGAAAGAGCCAAGCAATGAAAATATTCCGGGACTACTGGCACCACCTGAACAGAGGCAATCTGCGAACGGAACAGAGATGTGATGGCCAAAGTGAGTGTATCCATTGGATACGGTCTGGTCATGGGCAAGCTCTCTGAGCTGTCATTCAGCAGAGTATTGTTTGAACATTCCACAGACACAAGGAATTGCATATGAGCGTCTGACTTTAATATCTTTGACTCAACTTAAGACACAACAACGATAAGGTTTCAAGCGGGATAAGTAAAGTGAAGATTCAGGGTTTCCATTCCTGTCAAGAAATGCTCCCACTCCTCCCAGGAGCTTTGCGAGGAAACCGCTGAGATGGTTTTAAATGTGTCTCCGACCTTGTAACACACAAAACCGTGGTGGTAAAAGTAACTGAAAGCCACACTCCATAAAGTATATCTCACAAGAAAATTAAACTAGTAAAAAAAGAATTAGAATCCCACTTGAGTAAGTATTAAAAGTATCAACTATTGTTAATGATCTGATACTTAATGTATCTAGTATCAATGGTAAAAGTTAATACTGCCAATAGAAAATGTATAAAAAAAAATCTCTCTGAGCTTTATGGTGATTATTGCCTTACAGATGAAAGTGCTCAAATGAAGATAAATGCATGAATTGAATTTAAGTCTAAGAATCCCTCCATGCCTCAATGTATTTGCACGTTAGTTTCTCTTACATATGGCCATGGTGATCATTGTTGCAGGAGAGCTGAATCTGCTGCTGCCATCTTCCTTGGTAGCAGTAACACACTATCCAGGTAGCCCTGCATACACATATGACCGTCGTGTATTCAGGGCCAACTATCCAGGCAGAACAGGGTGGACCCATTATGAATTATATATATATATATATATATATATATATATATACACACACACACACACACACACGCTTAAGTCTGAGTCATAGTGGCTGTGGTGGTCCACCGACCGACCAACTGCATTACCCATTAGGCATTTTTAATATAGGATGTAACTCTCTGGTAACATTGTTAATATAAAACTTTAAAAGAAATACTCATCCTGACAAAGAAGTCAAATAATAGTATTTTTATTATTACAAAAAAAAAGAAGAAAAAGAAAAAAGAAAAGAAAAATAAACACACAAATTAATAAAGTGAAATGGCCATACGTGACATACTGTATTTACGTTCATAAGTTACCAAGCAATCTATCAAACAGTCGGGAGGTTTTTTCATGTAGTGATTAGGGGTCATTCCCTAATTGCCTTTTCCAAATGTATAAATCAACTCAATGATTAATTGTGGAAATGTGCAACGTACAAAGCCATTTACTGATTGTTTTAATCAAATACAACTTTTATATTTTTTGTTTAAAATAAACATACCACATGGTAGGTACAAATTCAAAACCTTGAAGATACAAGAACAGACCTGAGCTATTTGATCATAATAATAGCTATAAAAATAATTAAAAACAAAAAAAAACATAATGTACTTAAACATTAACACCCTGGATTTAGCTGTGTATTGATGTGGGCCGAATTATGTTTTCACTACTACATCATGCCTGCCACTGTGTGCCAAACTTATTTTCTTCACAATGTTGTTATAGCTCAAGTATCCCATCTAGTGGTCATTGGGGAAATCCATGTTATGCTCCCTACATAGAAAGGAAAAGCAAAAGTGCACAGAACTCATTGCTTAATGGTTTCCTGGGAATTCATTGCATTTTTCACAGTCCTCTTTGCAGTTTCAAAATATTTATACAGTATTCAAGATGGATCCAGTGTCACATTATTGTTATTTAACCTCAGCAATGCGGGTAACACACAAGACACAACAACAGACACAGTGTAGGTTAGATGCATTAACAGTTTAAGCTCTACATATTTCATTATAAAACAAATAGTGTAATTAGCCATTCGACAGTACAAGCTCACAACATGTTGCACCATAGATCAGGTATTTTCACATTCTTCTTTAGATTTTTTACTATTTTGAGGTTGAAAGTGGTCAACTGGTATTTTTGCTAGCAAGGCACTGAATTAAATCCCCCAGTTCACGGTGATCTGGCCTCCAGAATACAAGGGACGTAGGTACAGGTACTGTGACCACCCTCCATACAGAAAATGTGCTGATGAAAAGACATCACCGTTTGTGTGGTGATGAGGCTGGGGTTCCCTGATTTAGAGAAAATGTAAGTAAACTAGACAGCTACTGGACCCACAAGAGCGGGAGCAGCTACTGCTGCAGGAAGAGTGGAGGCTTTTCCTCTGTAACCCAGCGACAGGATGTGTTTCTGCAGGTGTTTGATCCAATCCCCCTGCACGGACAGAGGGCCCTGAAACACCTCCTCACAGAACCTGAGGAACAGACACAAGAGAGCAGTGTGAAACCAATGGATAAAAATACATGATAACGGCTTTGCTATAGATTCCTATTAGCTAAACTAGTTAAAGCCTCCCACATGGTTCTTCAGAATGAGTTAAGCACTTAAACCCTATATACTTCAACAAGGTTTAAAACGGAAAATGTGTTACTATTTTTTACCCAAAATGGAGATGCCACCAGGGTTATTATACTGTGGTTATTAAGCCTCTTTTCCACTGAACCAAAGAACGGCTCTGAATCTGAACACGACTGATAATAGTTTCAATTGCATTTCCATCATTAGTCCAACCACGTAGGACAGTCAAGTCATTCATACCTTTTCCCAAAGGCTAAACTCGAAGGTAGGTCAAGAAACTGTCCATCATAGAGAAGGCTGGGATTATAAACTGGATGTAGTCGTGGAAGGTCCAATGAGTTGGTTGGTGCAAGCTTGCCACCATTGGTGTGTGAATGTGGGAAGTGAGGACGCTGGCGTCGAATGTTCGCCGCTTCACTTCCCAATGTATGAATGAATGAACCATTGTAAAGCGCTTTGAGCACTTGGAAAAGCGCTATAAAAATGCAATTCATTATTAAGGTCATTTTGGTGGCAGTGAGGTGACATGGTGGTGGCATCATCACACCATTGCTTTGTTTGTCAACTACCAACGAAAACTTTACAATGTGCATTACTATACATTCACCTGCTCATCGGAAACAGTAGGCAATAGGCATTAAGTGTCTTGTATTTCTTTTTTTTCTTATATCAGTCTGGTGTATATGTGTGGGTCCGTCCTTGAATATAACAAATGTGTAAAGGAAATGACTAGGGGCGTGTACCCAGTTTATGTAGCTTTGTTTTTCTTTGTAATGTTTTTGTTTTCAGTTTTTGTGTGGGGGTGAGGGAATGCACTTTAAAAAAAAAAAAAAAAAAAAAAGAAATGTGTCAAAATGTCTTTAAAAAAAGGGACATAACATGTAATGAATAATGATATTAATGAAAATGCAGAGTGTTACATGTTTTTGACACAATAAAGCATAAAAAAAAAGGTGTCTTGTATAAGGACCCACTAACCCAGGGGGAGCCAGGGATTGAACTGGGAACCTTCTGATTAAAGCAGCCACTCTATACCTCCTGAAGGGACTTTCCCATACAGCAGTTAAAACTCCATACTTTTATACGGAAACATGACAGCATACTATGATCTATCTTGTCACTACTTTCACTACATTAAAGGATGTTTCAGAATGTCCGTAAGGCATATTTACGTAAATGAAGATGGTTGAACCGCCACATTTCTCAATGCCAGACCATTCTTATGCTGTAAGAAATACAACCAGTTTGATGAATCACACTTGAACCCTATCACAAGATGATTCCTACACTCAGATCTGCTCTATTTTCTACGATCGACTGATAAACAAGGGGCAATATGTTTTCATTATGCCACAATAATGAGGTTTAATATGCATGCCCATGGACTGACCTGCACTTGAGGGAGTAAACTTTGCCCACCAGTTTAACCAGAGGCGTACGTGGGGGCCGAGGCAGCAGAGCAGGGATGTTCCCAGACCGTGATGCTTGCTGGGAGTTTTCTTCCTCTGTAGCCAGTGAACTTTTTTTGGGCCAAAAACCTGAAACACAACCATAAAGTGTTGGGATTTGGTGCTTGCAAAAAAAGGAACAAAATAAAAAACTCCATAACAAAACATTTGCATAAAAACCAACGCAAACATTGTGTTATCCATTTTAAACTACTTGTTTCTATACATACTCATAAATTGAATTAAGTGTGCTTCACTATGCAACATGCTAATGCCACCATGATGTCAACACGGTTAACATTTGCTTGTATGATTTGTACCTTTATTACAATTCATGTCATTATAATCATTGTGGGCTCGCCTATAAGGCGAGCACACTTTAGATATTGTCATTATTTATTTATCTATCAGGCAGGCAATCAGTAGACGGGATTTTCGGTTCCTTTCTACTCCTACATACTTAGTGAGAAAATGAAAATAAAAACATCAATGTGTTCAGTTTACAGTGGCGAAGTGTGCTATTATTTTCTATAGCAATCGGCCAAATGGTGGCGCTGTAGGAAGCCTTCGAAAGTGCGAACTTTGAACAGGTATAGCTCATGCTGTGTTTGAGTTACAGTCATGAAACCTGTATACACGTATGGGTCTCCTCATGCCGAACAACTTTTACCCTCTAACTTTTGACCTCTGACCTTTAGGTCTCCCACAATTCGGAATTATATGAAAAACAGTAAAAATCTATCTCCTCCTGGGTTTTTTTCGATACGCGCACAAAACTTTTTTCACATGAACTTTGGACCAATACGGTCAAACTAATCTCGGCGGATTTCTTTTAAAGTGAAATATAATTTTTTAATAATTCTATCAATATTGCGGTTTTATGCAAATTATTCTTCTGCCTCTAAATCATACATGCAAAGTTACACGTTCATGGCATTTGGCAAAGATGTGGAGGGTTAGTCAAAGTATCACTGAAACCAATTTTATTCCAATCGGCCAAAGGGGGGCGCTATACGAAGCGTTTGAAAATTCAAACTTCAAACGGGCATAAGTCATGACTCGTTTCGTTTGAAGACATGCAACTTGTTACACGCGTGCTTTGACTCAAGCGGAAGACATCTGTGTCGTTGTTAAGTAAGCTCCGCCCTTCAATTTTCCGCCATTTTGAGCAGTTTGTAAAACGCGTAAACCCGCTTTTATTCTGGAATTTTCGCTCCACGTGCACAAAACTTTTTTTACGTGAACTTTGGACCGATATCTAAAGATCTGTCAGATCGGATTTCTTTAAAATTGAAACATGCTTTTTAAAATAAATTCAATGAATATTGCAGTTTTATGCAAATTATTCTTCTGCCTCTAAATCATACATGCAAAGTAACATGTTCATGGCATTTGGCAAAGATGTAGAGTGTTAGTCCAAATATCACTAAAACCAATCTTACCCCAATTGGCCAAAGGGGGGCGCTATATCATTTTGAGCAGTTTGTGAAACACTTAAACCCGTTAGGATTTTTTTTTTGCAATTTGCATGAAACATTCTACACACAATCTAAGGACTTTTATCTAATATGCCTATGAAGTGCACACACACAAAAAAAATAATAATAATGAATATAGCTGCAAGCAGCGATAAAGTGGCCAAAGCCAAAAACACCTCAAATCATGAACACAGCCTGCAATGTGCGTGAAATCTTGCAAGCACATTCCCAATAGGTCAAGGAACAGATACCACCCTTCTTACATTGGCCTGTTATAGCGCCACCAGCGGGTCAACTTTTGCACAACACATTTTTGGAACAAAATGGACCAATCTTTGACGTCAGTAACGTCAAAGAGAGCACTGCCTGCGATCTTGACATTTTGTACTTTTATAGCCATTGTTTTCTGGCTTGAAGCGAGCCCACAATTGTTTCGAAGGAACAATATTTTTCTAGTGACAATATCTAACCGTCATATCAAGTTCTCCTCAAAACTTCGGTTCCTTTCTACTCCTACATACTTAGACAGAAAATGAAAATAAAAACATCAATGTGTTCAGCTTACAGTGGCGAAGTGTGCTATTATTTTTTACAGCAATCGGCCAAATGGTGGCGCTGTAGGAAGCCTTCGAAAGTGCGATCTTTGAACAGATAGAGCTCATGCTCTGTTATACGTACAGTCATGAAACCTGTATACACGTATGCGTCTCCTCATGCCGAACAACTTTTACGCTCTGACTTTTGACCTCTGACCTTTAGATCCCCCAGAATTCTGAATTATATAAAAATCAGTAAAAATCTATCTCCTCCTGGGATTTTTGCGTTACGCGCACAAAACTTTTTTCACATGAACTTTGGACCAATACGGTCAAACTAGTCTCGGCGGATTTCTTTTAAAGTGAAATATAATTTTTTAATAATTCAATCAATATTGCGGTTTTATGCAAATTATTCTTCTGCCTCTAAATCATACATACAAAGTTACACGTTCATGGCATTTGGCAAAGATGTGGAGGGTTAGTCAAAGTATCACTGAAACCAATTTTATTCCAATCGGCCAAAGGGGGGCGCTATACGAAGCGTTTGAAAATTCAAACTTCAAACGGGCATAAGTCATGACTCGTTTTGTTTGAAGACATGCAACTTGTTACACGCGTGCTTTGACTCAAGCGGAAGACATCTGTGTCGTTGTTAAGTAAGCTCCGCCCTTGGATTTTCCGCCATTTTGAGCAGTTTGTAAAACGCGTAAACCCGCTTTTATTCTGGAATTTTCGCTCCACGTGCACAAAACTTTTTTTACGTGAACTTTGGACCGATATCTAAAGATCTGTCAGATCGGATTTCTTTAAAATTGAAACATGCTTTTTTAAATAAATTCAATGAATATTGCAGTTTTATGCAAATTATTCCTCTGCCTCTAAATCATACATGCAAAGTAACATGTTCATGGCATTTGGCAAAGATGTAGAGTGTTAGTCCAAATATCACTAAAACCAATCTTACCCCAATTGGCCAAAGGGGGGCGCTATATCATTTTGAGCAGTTTGTGAAACGCTTAAACCCGTTAACCTCAAATCATGAACACAGCCTGCAATGTGCGTGAAATCTTACAAGCACATTCCCAATAGGTCAAGGAACAGATACCACCCTTCTTACATTGGCCTGTTATAGCGCCACCAGCGGGTCAACTTTTGCACAACACATTTTTGGAACAAAATGGACCAATCTTTGACGTCAGTAACGTCAAAGAGAGCACTGCCTGCGATCTTGACATTTTGTACTTTTATAGCCATTGTTTTCTGGCTTGAAGCGAGCCCACAATTGTTTCGAAGGAACAATATTTTTCTAGTTGTGGGCTCGCCTGGAAGGCGAGCACACGTATGTTATCTTCATTATTTATTTCTATACTATACTAGTCAGTATCCTCAAAACTTTGGCGCGCTTCATCTCTTAAACGCTTACACCTTTCAACACCATTCAAATTTTTATGTGTTCAGCTTACTGAGGACAAGTGTGCGTGTATTTTTCTTTTTGAAATGTTTTGTAGTATAATTATAAAAAAATAAAAATGTTTAACTTTAAGCACCCAATGCATTTCCAATGGGTTTAGTGAGGAAAGGGACCCATGTTTATATTAAGGCGCTGTGGCTGCAATATTCACACTTCAGATATGCTATTTATATCAATGCGTTCACACAGGTCTGCTCTCTGATTTGATCCAAATATCTAAGCTGTGTGATGTATAAAACTATAGTTATAGTTAAAACTATAAATAAATGTCCCTCTCCACTCTACTGATTACACAGCTGTGATCAAGAATCAAGTCCGGGCGATGGGATGTAAATCCCATAGCCATATATCCTAGAGCCCGCAGGGACAGTCAGCCATATTAGTGGTTGTTGTTGGTTGTCAGGGAGATATCAAAACCAATGCATTTCCAAGTCAGATCCACAAACACAATAAAAGCCATGCTCCACTCCTCAGTCTGGAATGGCCACATAGAAGAACGCCTTGGTTATAGACATAGTGGAGGACAGATGTGATCTGGGATTGTTAGCCTACAGTATATGCACTCAATATACTCCACTACAGTTGGAGTCCATTTGACAGTTGCTGGTTCCCAAACACAGAATCAAAAATGTAGATCTAGAACACATAGAATATGTACAGTACAGTAAGGTTCAGTAGAGTACAGTAAAAGTACAGTAAGGTTCAGTAGAGTACAGTAAAGTACAGTAAGGTACAGAAAGGTACAGTACAGAAAGGTACAGTAGAGTACAGTACAGTAAGGTACAGTAAAGTACAATACAGTACAGTAAGGTACAGTAGAGTACAGTAAAGTACAGTAGAGTACAGTAAGGTACAGTAGAGTACAGTAAAGTACAGTATAGTAAGGTACAGTAGAGTACAGTACAGTAAGGTACAGTACGGCACAGTAGAGTACAGTACAGTATAGTACAGTAAGGTACAGTAGAGTACAGTAAAGTACAGTACAGTAAGGTACAGTACAGTAAGGTACAGTAGAGTACAGTAAAGTACAGTAAGGTACAGTACAGTAGAGTAGAGTAAAGTACAGTACAGTAAGGTACAGTAAGTTACAGTAGAGTACAGTAAAGTACAGTAAGGTACAGCAGAGTACAGTAAAGTACAGTACTGTAAGGTACAGTACAGTACAGTAGTGTACAGTAAAGTACAGTAAAGTACAGTAACGTACAGCACAGTAAGGTACAGCAAGATACAGTAGTGTACAGTAAAGTACAGTACAGTAAAGTACAATACAGTACAGTAAGGTACAGTAGAGTACAGTAAAGTACAGTAGAGTACAGTAAGGTACAGTAGAGTACAGTAAAGTACAGTATAGTAAGGTACAGTAGAGTACAGTACAGTAAGTTACAGTACGGCATAGTAGAGTACAGTACAGTATAGTACAGTAAGGTACAGTAGAGTACAGTTAAGTACAGTAAGGTACAGTACAGTAAGGTACAGTACAGTACAGTAAGGTACAGTAAAGTACAGTACAGTAAGGTACAGTAGAGTACAGTAAAGTACAGTAAGTTACAGTAGAGTACAGTAAAGTACAGTAAGGTAAAGTACAGTAGAGTACAGTAAAGTACAGTAAGTTACAGTACAGTACAGTACAGTACAGTACAGTACAGTACAGTAAGGTGCAGTACAGTATAGTAAGGTACAGTACAATACTGTAGGGTACTGTACCTTACAGTACCTTAAAGTATCCTATTTGTTGGGTTGGAATCGAGCCCACACTGTTTCGAAGGAACAGTATTTCTAGTGACAATATCTAACCGTCATATCAAGTTCTCCTCAAAACTTCGGTTCCTTTCTACTCCTACATACTTAGACAGAAAATGAAAATAAAAACATCAATGTGTTCAACTTACAGTGGCGAAGTGTGCTATTATTTTTTACAGCAATCGGCCAAATGGTGGCGCTGTAGGAAGCCTTCGAAAGTGCGAACTTTGAACAGATAGAGCTCATGCTCTGTTATACGTACAGTCATGAAACTTGTATACACGTATGCGTCTCCTCATGCCGAACAACTTTTGAGCTCTGACTTTTGACCTCTGACCTTTAGATCCCCCAGAATTTTGAATTATATAAAAAACAGTAAAAATCTATCTCCTCCTGGGATTTTTGCGTTACGCGCACAAAACTTTTTTCACATGAACTTTGGACCAATACGGTCAAACTAGTCTCGGCGGATTTCTTTTAAAGTGAAATATAATTTTTTAATACTTCAATCAATATTGCGGTTTTATGCAAATTATTCTTCAGCCTCTAAATCATACATGCAAAGTTACACGTTCATGGCATTTGGCAAAGATGTGGAGGGTTAGTCAAAGTATCACTGAAACCAATTTTATTCCAATCGGCCAAAGGGGGGCGCTATACGAAGCGTTTGAAAATTCAAACTTCAAACGGGCATAAGTCATGACTCGTTTCGTTTGAAGACATGCAACTTGTTACACGCGTGCTTTGACTCAAGCGGAAGACATCTGTGTCGTTGTTAAGTAAGCTCCGCCCTTCGATTTTCCGCCATATTGAGCAGTTTGTAAAACGCGTAAACCCGCTTTTATTCTGGAATTTTCGCTCCACGTGCACAAAACTTTTTTTACGTGAACTTTGGACCGATATCTAAAGATCTGCAAGATCGGATTTCTTTAAAATTGAAACATGCTTTTTTAAATAAATTCAATGAATATTGCAGTTTTATGCAAATTATTCTTCTGCCTCTAAATCATACATGCAAAGTAACATGTTCATGGCATTTGGCAAAGATGTAGAGTGTTAGTCCAAATATCACTAAAACCAATCTTACCCCAATTGGCCAAAGGGGGGCGCTATATCATTTTGAGCAGTTTGTGAAACGCTTAAACCTGTTAGGATTTTTTTTTTGCAATTTCCATGAAACATTCTACACACAATCTAAGGACCTTTATCTAATATGCCTATGAAGTGCACACACACAAAAAAAATATAATAATGAATATAGCTGCAAGCAGCGATAAAGTGTCCAAAGCCAAAAACACCTCAAATCATGAACACAGCCTGCAATGTGCGTGAAATCTTGCAAGCACATTCCCAATAGGTCAAGGAACAGATACCACCCTTCTTACATTGGCCTGTTATAGCGCCACCAGCGGGTCAACTTTTGCACAACACATTTTTGGAACAAAATGGACCAATCGTTGATGTCAGTAACGTCAAAGAGAGCACTGCCTGCGATCTTGACATTTTGTGCTTTTATAGCCATTGTTTTCTGGCTTGAAGCGAGCCCACAATTGTTTCGAAGGAACAATATTTTTCTAGTTAGTATATATGACTGTATATTTTTTTCTTATAATCTTATGAATGGGATTGTGTCCTAGTCAATGGACAATCACTATTGTGGGACGGTGCTTAGTGAACAGATGTCTCACCTGTTGAGGAGCGAGCGCTGAGGTCAGTACAGGTAGCCCTCGCCTGCATGTGGCTTCTAGCTGCGTGTGGTCGTTCCTGAGTTGCTTTGGGCGAATCTCCATTGAACAAATACACCCTGTGCACAGACTGCCGTGCCGAAGGATTCCCAGACACCGAGTCTGAGTCTGTAGGAGCAGGAGAAAGGGAAGGTTTGTGGGTCTAGAAGAGAAATGGATGAAGATTAGAGTTTGCGTTGGTTACATAAATATTCATGCAAGGTAAACATGGCACCGACACAGGATTACAGGAATTGTTTTGGGGGCATCATTACCAGGTAGGAATGGTATAACTTCTGACTTGGTTTAAGTACTAATCTGATTTGATGCTATTGAGGAAGATGACCACCTTCTTGATAAAGAGGTCTCCTGTTCTGTAGCGTCGGGTGATCTCAGCCACTTTGGCCGGCTCCTTCTGGATGAACGCGCTGAGGAGTTCAATGGGTGACTCGCCCTTCATGGTATCTGCCCTCCATTCCATCACAACACCGAGCTGCCTGAGGTGGGCTCGTGCATGGCTGGCCAGGGCCTTTCGGTTGTCAAAATCAAATCCACACAGCTCACACGAGGCGACTATGGAGAGAGACATTTTAAGAGTGGATAGAGAGGTCTACAATTAGATTAGGTTTTTTTTCATATACGTTTTTTTGACATATGAAGGTATCATGTTCACTGTAAATGGATATGCATATTCTAGCTGTTCTTGAACACTGGTGCTTCAAGCATAAATCAAGTCAAAAGGATGTGACGCTAGTTCCCCACACTATAAAAAAAAAGAAAGAAAACCGTCTAAAACTCATTGTGCAGTGGTGCTTTAAAGCATCGTTTCCCAAACAGTGGGTCGAGAACCATTTATGGGTCGCAGACAGATTTTTATGATTGTTTTTTGTTTCCTACATTTAAAATATTTTCAAAAAACATTCCCAAAAAAGCTAAAATGTTCATGAATAAAAAAACAAATTCAATGTTTTTTTTTTGTAATTTAAAGTTATACTATGTAACTTTTTTTATAAAACAAATCTTAAAATTGTCCTAACTGTTAAATCGCTAAAGTTTTAGAACCCCCACTCTGTTATTTTCAGCT
Source organism: Nannobrachium achirus (assembly GCF_963921795.1). Classification (NCBI taxonomy): domain Eukaryota; kingdom Metazoa; phylum Chordata; class Actinopteri; order Myctophiformes; family Myctophidae; genus Nannobrachium; species Nannobrachium achirus. The sequence goes on along the minus strand of NC_137812.1, from coordinate 35,422,192 downwards.
TCTGAAGCCTTCTCTTCATATGTTTTCTATGAGTTGTGAGGGGGGGAGAATTTCCCGGCAAAATGATGTCATCTCCCACATGATACACTACCGGCCAATCACGGCCAATCACAGCGCCGATCATACACCACCGGCCAATCACAGCGAGTCTTGCTGTCTCTTCAGAAAATAGCTTCCCTTAGCAACTTTGTTTACATTGGTGAAGGAATCTTGCATGCTACTCCCTCAATCCTGGTCTAAAAATGACGGGAGACGGCTCTATGGATTCGTATCGGCGAGGCGGAGGCGGTTGCGGGGGTGGCGGCGGCCGCGGTGGTCCGCGGACCCCCGTTCCGGTGGTCCGCAGCGAAAAACGGACGAAAAAAGCAATACCGCTACTGACCACTAGTTGAGCAGCTTCCACAGTACAGCTTTAATGAAGAAATTAAAGAAAAGTAAAGTAGTAGTGAAAATAGCCGATCTTCAAGCTCACAACGCGGCAAAGATCGGCTATTTCATATCTCTTTTATAGCCTCAAGCTAAAAAGTTTGGGAACCACTACTCTATATCACTGGTCACGGACCAATTTTTATGGGTCACGACTCCACAAAAACTTTCATATATATTTCAAAAGATTTCCCCCGACCGAAAAACACATTTTATCTTTAGAAATAAAAAGAAATTACGAATTTTATACATTTTCAAACAAACAAATCTAAGAAATTCCATATCTAGAGTATAAAAAGTAGTGAAAACAGCCAATCTACAAGCTCTCAACACGGTGCAAATCGTCGCGTTGTGAGCTTGTAGAAATGTGTCTAATTTCTCTTTTGGCTCACAGGTTAAAAGGTTTGGGAACCATTGCATCAAAGTGGTGTAAATGCCTTACAAGCCTGCGTGGAGCCACTCTTGCCAGGCGACACCTTCTCTTTCAGGGAGTAATCCAGGGGTGGGGTGTAGTGTTTGTTCGGAGGATCCTGGAACATATGGCGGTCCAGGGAACTTTTGGGACCTTGAGGAGCCCACATGGGCAACCCCGAGGCAGAACGTCCACTGGACATGGACTCCTTTTTGACCTCGAGACCACTGGCCAAGACATCTCTAAGGAGGTCAATGGGTGATTCATTGACTGACCAGGAGATGCCAAGCTGGCGCAGATGGGAACGAACGTGGCATGATAGGGCCTTGCGGCTATCAAAGAGCTGGCTGCAGGCCTCACACTGGATTTCTGGGATGGCTGTGGAATATTTTAAGAATAATGGGTTGGAGGAGAATGCAATGAGGCAAAGAAATTGGAACATAAATAAAACCTTTGCATCGTGGCTTAGAGCTGTGCGGCCTCGTTCTTTTCAAACAATAGTATCAAACAATGACAGATAGACAACATACAATACTTTACCAACGCTAAAATGAGAATGACAGTTATGGCTAGCTGGTTTACCTGTATAGGAGCGCTCTGCAAAACCAGCTGGACTGGTCAGCTTCTGTGCAGGAGAGATGCTGTAACTGTATCTCTCCGGTGAAATAGGAAAACACATCTCCACAGCCTCAGGCTTGGGCTTCCTACTGAGTGGGTCCACTGCTAGCCGAAAGCCTTTCTTAGCCTTGGGGGCCCTTTGGGCAGGTGATGGAGGGGACTGAGTGGATCTTGCTGGTGTTGGGGAGCGTGTTGGAGACTGAGATAGAGAAGGGGATGATGGGAAGGGAGCTGAGATTGAGCTATTGTTTCTTTCAAGGGGCCGGATGCCTGCTAGGACACCGCTGCTGACCAGCTCCTGGACAGTTTCAATAGCAGAGGCTTTCTCCAGCAGATGAGACACGCCTATCTGCCGCAGGTGAGACCGTGAGTGGCTTCCCAGGCCTTTGCGGTTCTCAAACTCCTCTCCACACAGAACACAGGTATAGTCCTCTGCGTTTCTGGCTCGTTTGCTGGGAGGTCCCTGGAGAAGGGCAGAAGATGGGGATCCTTTGGAAGTGGGTGTGGTGGACAGAGGATAGGGGCGTTTGGTGGTAGACTTGGCAGGGGAGTGGAGGTTGAAAGGCTCCTGCTGACTGCTACTACTGGGCTTGAGATCCTCGGCCTTGATTATCTCGTAAAGGAGCTGGATGGGGCTCTTACCCTCTCCACTCTCAGTGACTCCAAGCTGGCGTAGATGAGCCCGGGCATGGCTGGACAGACCTTTGCGCGTCTCATACCAGGCACCACACAGCTGGCACACGTGAGCTTCGTCCTTGGAATTAGAGGCTCCACAAATACAATAAAGAAGGAAAGCAGGGTGGGGAGAAATGTCCAATAAAAAACATTTATTAAATTAATTATGTTATTAATTGAATTAAAACCAAACCTGTATATTACTAGAAATCTAGAATGTGTGCACTTGTAATTATATGTTAATAATAATTAGTCGATAGACAGAAACGTAATCATATAACATTTTAGTAATCCAATAATCAGTTTAATGACGTATCATCCAAGAAGTTCTAATAATATGTGCTTAACATAGGTTTTCAAATGTATGTTCAGGAATACCTAAGGTAAGAGGGGCATCAGTCTCCTGCGGTGCCCAGAGTGGTTTGGCTACAGGCTCACAGAGACCCATGGAGGTTGAGTTGCTGCGGTCACCGACGTCAGCTCCCCTTTGTGTAGAGGACAATGAGGGGAGGGAGGCAGCATACTCTCTAAAGCCAGGTGGAGATGCCTGAGAGACTTTACTCCATGCTTTGGAGGAAGAACCCTTATCTTTAGTCACAGGAAGTGTTGTGGACTCTTTTTGGGTTGCTTTTGGTGCAGGTGCAGGCGAGTTGGACAGAGAGCCATCTTTCTCTTCGATGATCTTGTAGAGCAGCTCTATGGGCGCCCCACTGCTTTCTGACAGACTCACACCAAGCTGCCGCAGATGTAGGCGTGCATGGCTGGAGAGACCTCGTCGCGTCTCAAAGTAGGTCCCACATACCTCACATATGACCGGAGTTCCTGTGGGAGGAATGTGGAGAAAATCTCAGTTTTGTGACATTCCCAGAATCTCATTATTTAAGCTTTTGAATTAATTGATGATTTTTTCATCAGTTCACCAACCCTGACTGGCAACAAAGGTGGATGGTATGGTGAATAGAATAAAACTCAAACACAGTCAGTGTGGGATGAAAGGAATGTGTTTGGGTTTTTGTACTGATTTAATGTAAACTTTTACTCCAAGTGAAATGTCTTAAAGTGTGTGCATTATCAACACAATGAATGCTTGAGAAATTAATTGATACCTACCTACTATACTAAATTACTAATACAATACACTGGTGGTAAGATGTGGATTAAAATTGATCCAGACAAATGTTTAGATATTTAGGTCAGGATGAAGAGAATGAGACCAATGCTGCATAAGTGTTCATGCATTTTGAGATTGACAATGACAAGCCATGCGTGACATGAACATAATATAACACAAAATAGTTCCTCTTACCCGAGTCCATTCCTGTCCCTTGTGTACTCCAAGATTGAGAAAGATCTCTGAGCTTGAGGTGAAGAATATAAGATAATTGGTGAATATAAAAAATCAGTTGTCAAAGGTAAAGCCACCCCCCCCCCCCAAGTTAACGAGGCTGATCTAAAGTTATTATGTTCTAAATCATACGTGGGCAACAGGCGGCCCGGGGGGGCCCGGGGGAGCCGCCCACCCAAAATAGCCGATCTACGAGCTCAAAACGCATCGCAGCGCGATGTGTTTTGAGATTGTAGATCGGCTATTGTTGCTTCTTTTGTATGAGATACTAGAATGACAAAGTAGGACGTAGCAATATGCAATGTGGCCCTCTGGAGTGAAGGTGGAAATATAGTGGCCCTCACCATCATAAAAGTTGCCCACCCCTGTTCTAAAGTATTATGATATTGAATGTTATTGATGATGTTGAATGTTTCTGATGCTACTTTATAAATTGATGAATTGAATACCAATGACCCCAATGGAAACAAGACAGCAGGGACTTTTTGGTGTAATCCTTTCCTTTTAGAATAATTTGTTTTGACTGTACTCGTGCTGTTTTACATTTCTGTCCAATAAAAATAAACAATGTGAATGGTATGTCACATCACAGTAACTTAGCTTTAGGTTCAAGGTTCCCACCATTGTATTAATAGCAATTTTCAACCAGTGGTCCGGGGACCACCAGTGGTCCTCCTTGAGGGGGTTCCAGGTGGTCCCCACTCCCCAGCAAAATGATGGAGAGCTGGTAACCAAATTGACCATTATAGATCTTTAATTCTTGAGAGTGTACTGTTAACTTGCTCTCAAGAGTTATTCAGCATTACTTTATTTACAAGAAGTCTACACAATAAATATAGTCCATGGGCCAGACGAGTTGTCGGTATCAAAAAGGTGGCAAAGGTTACTATGCATTTTATAAAAGCTCTATATCTGTAGATTATATTTTGGTATGATAACCCTTTCTGAGACACAGCTAAATTGGTGTTATCAGCCGCTAGAGTTGGTGTCCCATTAACTTTACATTACAGGGAAAAAAAGCTAAAAATGTATCTGCTTTAAGTAGCATAAGAGGGGTCAAACTAGGGGGTTTTCATGATGCTGAATCCATTGCAAGCATCTGTTTTGCACAAAAAACATTCCTGGGGCTAAAACAGCCCCCACAAAAGTGTGAAAAGTGATGACTCATCACTTTTCATCACTAAACCATAGTCTTGTAGGACAGTTTTTAGCCCAAGGAATGTTTTTTGTGCAAAACAGATGCTTGCAATGGATTCAGCATCATGAAAACCCCCTAGTTTGACCCCTCTTATGCTACTTAAAGCAGATACATTTTTAGCTTTTTTTCCCTGTAATGTAAAGTTAATGGGACACCAACTCTAGCGGCTGATAACACCAATTTAGCTGTGTCTCAGAAAGGGTTATCATACCAAAATATAATCTACAGATATAGAGCTTTTATAAAATGCATAGTAACCTTTGCCACCTTTTTGATACCGACAACTCGTCTGGCCCATGGACTAATAAGGGAGGTGTGAAAGTTTGAATGGAGACCGAGTCTTCTGGATTCCAGAGCTCTCGGGGACGCGCACGTCAGCAGATGTTTTCCTGGAAGGGGCGGAGACAATGACGTCTTCATGCTTCTAACATATCAATAAATACCATTACACATCATCCAATTGTTTGTGGAATCTTACTTGTATGCAACAGTCATGCACTCATAAAACACAGCATGATTAAAAATGAAAAAAGAAAGAAAATGAAAAAAAAAAGAGCAAAAGACAAGACATGTAGGATTCGATCAGCCGCAGTCCCGAGCAAAAGAAAATCTATGACGCAATGCCTTATCTACCACGCTACGAGCCTTGTCTACCAGTCCGCCCTCTAGTGGCGGAAGAAAATACCTCTGGGAACTCAGATTGGGAACAAGTTGACATGGACATACATGTCAGATCGACTGCGAGGCTGCTGGAACAACTGGATGCTGTGTATATACAAAACAGCACCACCTGCTGCATGTCCTGTGCTAAACATGCAGCGCCAGTTCAGCCAATATCCAGTTCAGCTGGTGTCAACACATTATATCACTACTATGCATTTATTAAATAAATATCAAGCCCATTAACCTGAACTCTACACACATCTTTTATTTCTTTTTTTTAACTGTCAATCATGAATTGGTGATGTAAGCAGCAAGTGAAAGGTGTCAAAGTAAATTGCCCATTATAGAGCAAGGCCAATACAAGCACGTTTGCACCAAAACATGACGCAAGGACGCAGTTATGGACGCAGTTATGGTAAAGTGAATGGAACTAGGAAAGACAAGGTGGAGAAATAGCCTCTGATTAGTCTGATAGTCAAACAGCAGGTGGTGCTGTTGTTCTATGCTCTGTAGATTTAACAATTAACAAATTATGTGTAGCCTTTGTAATTAATAGATTGTTCGTTCGTATGCATTTGTGAGACTTCACAAGATTATGCTTTGCATGGTGTGACTACCCAACATCATAGATGTGTTTCTACAGCTATTAAATGATCAGTTGAACAGAGTGCTTATATTTTCTAACCAGGGGACACCAGTTTATCTAGTAGTTGATCTGTGTGTCATGTTAACGTGTTCCCTATGTCCACACATAAGAGGAAATAAATCATTTCCAGCGTAGATCAGCAATTAACGCCTCGTAGCATGATAGGTAAAGCGTTGCATAATGTATTTTCTTTGGCTCCTCACTGAGGTGGATCGAATCCCACATATCTTTGTCTTATTTTCTTTTCTTTTTTCATCATTCTGTGTTTTATGAGTGCATGTCTTGACTGTTGCATACAAGTACGTTTCCACAAACAATCGGATGATGTTTAATGGTATTTATTGATATAACATTAGAAGCATGAAGATAACGTTGTCTCCGCCCACTTCCTGGAAAAAACATCTGCTTACGTGCGCGTCCCCGAGGGCGGCGGAGCGAGACAATATGGAATCCAGAAGATCCGTGACAAGGGAATGTAGAAGAATTGTTATTTTGATCAAGATGATCTGTTATCTCTTATCTCTCCTAACACATAAAGTGACTCTATTCTAAGTTTTTCTGAGAGGCTGAATCTCATTAAAATGCTCAAATGCAGAATAAATAGTGGACCTTGATATGAAAAGGGTTGAAAACTCCACTGTTTCACTATGAGACCTTCTTCTGCTATCTTTATAGCTAGCGTATTAGCTACACACGCTAGCACGAGCGTGACTGATAAGGATGATAGAGCCTACAGATAACATAACAAGGCGCTGATGACACGTGAATAAGAATCAGGATTTAAACATCATGTTCATGTATTTAACTGACTTACCTAACGTCCAATGTTGTGCACGGGCGGCCTAGTAATCAAACAACCAGTTTCACAACATAACACTACACACAGTACACACACACAATCACCAAACAGCGACGGGCGCGTCCCGGGGACGTGCACGCACTCAACTTCAAAATAAAAGTTTTCATAATTATGGGATATTCAGTGGTGTAAAGTAACTAAGTAGATTTACTCAAGTACTGTGCTTATAGAGGTATTTGTACTAATTTCCAATTTCCAGTACTTTTACTTCTACTCCACTACATTCAAATATTGTACTTTTACTCTAGGCCTACTATAATTATTGGAGAACTTACTTCAAGTAACCCTATATCCTATATTTTTCGGCCATTTGAAAATAGCAGATCTACAAGCTCACAATGTGTCGTGATACATGTAGATCTGCTATTTTCAAAGGATTTGTTGCATTTTGAACTTGTGAAATCCTAAGTTTTACTTAACTTTTGGTACTTTAAACACATTTTGATACCGATTGATTTGATTGATTGAAGACTTTATTAGAAGTTTGCATAGGAAAAGGTACAGTTTCATGACGGTACAGTTCACTGGTACAAGGTCTACTAAAAGGAGATCCATGAAAAGACTTATTTCCACAGGAAACCATTTAAGTATCTCATATAACATTGAATGACAGACGAATAAATACAGTACTATGCAGTAGATATGTAAAGAAAAGAAAAATTAGAGAACAAAAAAAAGAGTCTAAACAGTAAGTAAGTAGGCCTAAGTATACAAAGAAGGGGCAGGGGAGGGTAAGGTTGGGCTAGGTTAGTTTTTTTTTACCAGTTGCGAACGGCTGCTGCCTGTAAGTGGTTTTTCAGGGCAATTTTAGAGGATGCTAGTATCCACACTCCTTTATGGCCTTCGGTAAGGCTTTCCACATTTTGGTTATGTATTTTTTTTAACTTTTACTCGACTCGATTACATTTTTAATTATTTTACTTGCAACAGAGTATTTCTATATTGCAGCATTGATACTTTTACTTCAGTAAGAAATGTGAATATTTCTGACGATTCACGATGAATGTTTGTTAGCTTTTATTTTGAAATGTACTGTTTTAACTTCCAGGGTGTCGCGCGCCGAAAGTAGCCGATCTACAAGCTCACGCGGCGCGGCGGACGCAACGCCATGTGAGCTTGTAGATCAGCCGTTTCCGGCACGCGACACCGTGGTTCGGCGAAGAGCTTCTGGAAGATCCTCTCCTCTCCTTGCAGCGGTCTTTTCTCCACCGGTCTCTTCTTTTCCAGTCATTCTGCAAGAACAGCTCCTCTCCGTCCCCACATCTCTCCTTTTCACCCACTCAGCACCAACTGTAAGTAAAAATTGTAGTCTTTATTGTCGTTTTCAGGCAAAATGTGCAAGTATAATTTATTTGCTTGGACCCGTGCCCCTTTGTGTTGTTCTTTACGAGAGAGTTTTACCTAAAGTGTAAAACAAAGGAACCTGGCTATGCCTGCCTAGCTAGCCAGACAGACAGTGTGGGTCACTTCATCTCCTCCTCCGTGGACTTATTGCGGTTGCGGCCTCTTTCTACCTTGTTCTTTTGGTTCTTTGTCACTGATTTGGTCGAGAATATCGACCACAACGACACTTTGCTTTGCCATATGTCAAAATATGCAGTCATTAGCATACAGTTAACTAACAGATGTTTTCTTCTATTTGTTTTGTTCTAGGTCGCCTACGTTTTAATCACTGATTGCTGTGCGAATGTAACGTTACTCAAACAATACAATCTAAAATTATGCATATTAACGACTGCAGTGAATGGTTTGCTGGTGCATTTACTCGTGTACTTGGTATTAATTTTGTCAATAGATGGCGGTAATGTCAAACAATGTCTTAAGTAGTAGATCTACTCTCATTGATGAAAACCACCGGCTGAAAACCATCAGCATCATGCGTGTTGCTTGTGAAAGAGCGCGTTGATTAAAATATTAAATGAGCAAAACTGAAAACTTCTGCAATGGTGCGGCATCATCACAGATCACACTAGTATCTTTAAGTTCCTTGTCTGTTATATGATTTTCCTCTATGGTTATATAAGCCTCTTAAATAACAATTGTGCACTGAACAACTGACATGCATGTGACTTGTTATACCCTATGGTTTTAACTCGTTGATCCAGCTTCCACCCACGATCACTAGAGAGTTACGAAACTTGGGAGAACAGTCAAACCTTTTGAGTAGTTGCCTGGGAATTTTCTATTTGTGTGACCTAATGACATTGGCCTCAGACTCCACACCCCGGCTTAAATTAGTGTGTATTATGGAATCAGAAATAACCTGTTGATACATTTATTTCTGCTTCCCTCAGTGAGCTGCCATGTCTGCTGGAAATGCAAAAATCGGCAAACCTGCCCCCAACTTCAAAGCCACAGCTGTGGTTGATGGACAGTTTAAAGACATCCAGCTATCCGACTACAAAGGTAATAGACTTGCTGTCTTAGTGGAAAATCTCAATTCTAAATGGTTCCTCAGTTTTTAGATCTGCTATTTGCAATTTTGCTAACACACACACACACACACATACACACACAAACAAACACCGTTTTTAATGGTATACATACATTTGACAGTTAAAAAGCAGACTTAAAAAAAACATATAAATTATAACAAAAGCATTGTCCACAATGACATCTGCCAAATCCTCTGTGTTATCCAGGGAAATATGTTATATTCTTCTTCTACCCCCTGGACTTCACCTTCGTGTGCCCCACTGAGATTGTCGCTTTCAGCGAGAGGGCAGAGGAATTCCGTCAGATTGGCTGTGAGGTCATTGCTGCCTCCACAGACTCTCACTTCTCTCACCTGGCCTGGTGAGCATTGATTATTATCAGACTCCATTCTGTGGCCCCTTTTCCACCAAAAGTTTCTAGAACTGGTTCCGTTCTAGATTCTTGGAACCGTGATGCTTTCACAGAACCAGCGGACATTTTTTGGTTCCAGTTCCGAACCAACTTTTAGGGTAGAACAAATTCATTTTAATTATTAACACTGATCCGGTTCAATGTTAGGCGGGAAAAACAGAACAGAACCGGTTCAACCCCGGTGGAAAACGGGCCTAAGAGTCAGTCAACTGTTTGGTTTGCATCTTTTCCAAAGGATTTGGTTAATTTGCTAATTTTAATAGCCTTTACTGTACATAAACATTTATTTTGAAATGCTACAAATATAATGAAAAATGTCTCAACAGTTGGGTTACTATATTAATGTTAAATTGAACTATAAGGCACGTTGGCAGGTCTTGAACAACACCCACCCCAGCTTATCTCTTCTGACTCCGCTGATCTGTATAGTGGTGATAAGTACTTTGGCACCAGATATGCTGAGAAGAACCAACTGTCAGTCAGTCACATGACTACGCTTTCTAGAAAGACAATCATAATCAAAGAAATTAAAAGCACTCAAGTACAGTATGAGTGATATATTATGTTTTACAGTTTATATACTGTTTATAGATTATGAATTTGAACGTTATTGCGACCATCAGGTCGTAAGTTACTATCAAAACCTCCACTGGCTGTCTGTCCGTCAGTCCCTCCATCTGTCCGTCACCTCACACATTTGGCCCTACTCTCATCTCCGGCACCGTTGGCCCTATCTATGCCAAACTTTGCACACACACTCCTTGGCTGGCAAACCACAACCTCCGCCCCTGATTTCTCACATGCCCCTCTTTTTGCGCCACTATGAGGGACCCTGACGGTCCCTTATCTCCCGATTAGGGAGTCTTACTGGTTGAATGTTATTAACACTTATGCTGCCATAGTTTTGCCATAACTAATGTAGATTAACTACCGAGGCTTTTTCTTATTGTATTAACACATTGACCGCCATTTTAACATACCTCCGTACTCCCACCTGCCATTCGTCTCCATAGACTTCCATGTAATTGGGTGTGCACGGATCATGCACACCCATGCCTAGATAATGCACCACGTGTGTCCACATTGCTCACAGCTTTCAAACAAAAAAAATCGAATGGAAATCCGTTCAGGCATTCATGAGATAACAGCCACTATGTTTAACAAAGATGGCTGCCAAAATGGCTGCCATGCTTGAAAGATGGGGTTGCTATGGGGGTTAAACATGCAATTTCGCGATTGCTATCATGCCTACTCCATTTTTTGGGGTCAAAAAAAATTTTTGATTTTTTTTTTTTTTTTTTTTTTTTTTTTTTTTTTTTTTTCTCTGGACTATCGGGCCTGGCGGGGAAAGACATTGGAATAATCTCGGGACTATCGGGCCTGGCAGGGAATGAGTTAACCTGATTTTCAGTGGTGTTGTAGTTTACAATATATACTGTTTATAGATTATGAATTTGAACATTATTGAATGTTAACACTTACGCTGAAAGGCTTTACTTTCACACGGAGAAGAAAAAATACAACTGCGATGATCCGTGGGTACGTTATGGTCCATAGAAAACAGGCCGTTTTGACCAAACGGGCGATATGGGGAAAAGAAGCAGAGATGTGACATGTGTTAATTGATATATTGAGATTTACACTGTAAGGTGAACTACTAATGCTGTCATAATAACTGAGCAATTGTTTATTGTAGGATCAACACACCAAGGAAGCAGGGTGGTCTGGGTCCCATGAAAATTCCATTGGTGGCAGATCTCACTCAGTCCATCTCCAGAGATTATGGTGTGCTCAAGGAGGATGAAGGCATTGCATACAGGTGTGTGGGTGCCTGGGTGGTAGTTTGAATTTACATAGTTTGACTATATAATTTCATCTTAGTCCACAGTTGTTGTTCTCTGAATTTATTATGGGTTGCTTTGAAAACCTAACAAAGCTTTATTTTTATTTTGTTTTGATCCAATGCTGCACTAAAGCGCATTTTCCACAGGCCCAACACCACACCACTCCACACCACCCACTTGTGTCAGGTTTTCCACTACAAGGAACTGGGAAGAGTGGTGTGAAAGTGGTACTAAACAGGGTACTATTTAGTATCCACTCAAGAGTGGGCCAAGCGGTGCCTTAAAAGTGACGTATACGCGCTGCTGATACTGATTGGTCGGAGAATCTGGCTCACTGGCTGAGCTGTGTCTTCATAACAACTTGAGACAGATTTGAGTTTGCAGTCACGGCTTCAAATCAAATATAAAAGCAAAGCCTGTTTGTTTTATAGGCTATATCTGTTTATAAAGAGGTCGATTTTCTTTCGGGGGAGGAGGGGAGGGGGGGGGGGTACTGTAGTGGAAAACCTACATATAAAAATGCGGTGCGGTGTCGTGCCGTGTCGTGTAGTGTCGGGCTAAAAACTGGTATGGAAAACTGCCCTAAGTGAAAAAGCAAAAAATAAAATAAAACTTGAACGAGACATCCCTACTTGCTACATGTCTTGTATTTGGGTTTAACTTTTAATCTGATTTCCCTGTTTGATTATAGCCTTGTAAACCACTAACTTCCGGATATCCAGAACAAAATAATGTCAATGCGTTTTCCGGAGGTTGGTGGTTTACGACTACGAGGCTAGTTTGATTACATGATTGGTGCATAGTTTACACACACACACACACACACACACACACACACACACACACACACACACACACACACACACACACTATAGAGGGTATGCACCTCCACTGGGACCCGCCCCCCTAATCTAGACTGAGTGGCAAAACATTGAGCAGCATGGAGCATTGGAGTTTGGAACTGCTAGTTGCAAATCACTCAACAGCCCTGCATACCACCTTTTTCTAAATTGCACATAATGCAGGAGGCAGCAGGATGTTGTGTTGTTGAAAATGAGTGCTTCCAAACTGACACTTGGAAAAATAAAAACCTGCACAGAATGTCTTGACAGAAAGTAGCTCATAACATGGCTATGGTGGATTTTTATGAAACAAAAACGTTGCAGATAAAAAGAGGATAATTCAAGCTTTCAGTACAGCCGCAGTCTTGGTGAGTTTAACTTTGTTTAATACAATCAGATGGGACCTTTATGTTTGGATGTCAATGGCAGAAATCAGTTTTTTGCCACTCAGTAGGCGTTCTCACATAGCTTCCAGCAACAGATGATGTCACGCGCATACCCTCTATTGCTTAGGACTTAAACTTGTACATTTGTCCCTGCTAGGGGTCTGTTTGTGATTGACGACAAAGGCATCCTGAGACAGATCACCATCAATGACTTGCCTGTTGGCCGCTCTGTGGATGAAACCCTGCGTCTGGTTCAGGCCTTCCAACACACCGACAAGTTTGGAGAGGGTAAGGGTCAGATTGTATATAACATAATTTATTTATTTCACTACAGAGAGTTAACCTTAACCCTTAAATTCAATTAATTCTTTCAATGGACCAAAATCTTGTTTTATTTGATGTCCTTCCTGCACTTGTATTTGGCCTTTGTGCTCTCAAAAAATGGACAACACCAAAGGACAAGTCGCCTTGCCCCTAAAATGACGAAATTCCAGGCCTGGGTGTAACGATAAAAAAAAAACAGCAATAGGATATGCATCATGATACATGATATTATACATACATACAAAAATATTATTATGGATATAAATAAGTAAATACAGTGATTCTCTGGTTAAAACATGGATATTTGAACAACCATGGAACAAACCCGCACCTTGACATGAACACAGAGATTACACACATTTATTGCTAAACCAAATGTAGAGACATTTGATTATTTGCATAGCAAAACGATTCAATAAGATTATTTGGATTGCAAAACAATTCTATACGATACAAAGTCAAACGTTACGATATTTTGCTGTTTGCATATCGATATAGTAGATAGTTGCAAATTAAAATTGATTGTTGCAAATTAAAATCGATTATTTGATGCAGTTACTACAGTATCGTTACACCTTTAGTATGTATGTTATGTCTAAATGTCACTCACTGACTGGTGGATTTGGTCCCATCTCTCCCTCCCCACAGTGTGCCCCGCTGGCTGGAAACCAGGAAGTGATACCATCGTCCCTGATGTCCAGAAGAGCAAAGAATTCTTCTCCAAGCAGTAAAGTGACCCAGACCTATTCCCAGTTTACTACTTAGCCGTAGCACTTGACCCTCAGATGAGGAGTTTTCCTGTTTGGCAGTTTATTTTTGTTGTCCCAATGTCATCTCAACAAATTCTGACAGTTGTGTGATTATACACACCCACTTCGTCTGACATGTTCCTGGTTGATCTGCCTCATAGTCCTAAGCACTGAGTCCGAAGTACACCTGTTCCTGATTATTTTGTACTTTGTTCTGTTACTTAATCAGTCAGCCGTCTCATTTAAAGCAATGAAAAGTATTGACATGTTGGCAGTGTTTTGTGTCAAAGAAATAAAAGAGAAGTGGAAATACTTGTTACTTGATTGTGTCGATTGGTCATTCAACAGTTCTACATAATGAACACTAGGTTGCACCATTGCACTTCTACATGTTGCCAAGTCCATTTATTTGTTCATGGTGTAAATCTAACATTTTGGGTGTGTGGTTAAGAAGATCTTGACACAGGAATCTTGATTCTTTGTTCAATTTGGAGTATGTGTTATGCCAGTTGTTTCCAAACTGCCATGTTACACCCAAATGCCACAGGCCAGATGTGGAAAACATTTCATCGCTGGAATTGGTACTAAAAGTATGAGTATGATGGGGTTGTTTAGTACTTGTACATTTCCTTGTGTTGCTTTTATTTTAGCCCTTTAGTGACAGTGTTTCTGAGTTCGCTTATGACAGTGAAATTATGTATACCACTTTGGGAAATAACGTTAAACCTAATTGGTGGACCTATAAACATTTAATGTGTATTTGTCTTAGGACACTGGATTCAACAAAGTGGAATAACATTTTTATGTCAACTTTAGGTCAACTTTTATTATATAGGTGGGTTATTTTAACTATAGGTTATAATTTAATATAGTCATAATTTAATATAGTCCACAACCTTTGTCACATTTGTAGTCTATTGAATTATATTGGTTAGCACAATCTTGTATCATTTATCTCATATAGGCTACTTGTAAATGATGCGCTATAACCCTTTTCAACTGTGTTCGCATGGGCTGTTATGGGAAATTGAGAGCTTAGTGGGGAAACTCCCTATCAGATAAACCACTCATTGACAAACCTTTTCGTGCGCGCGAGCACCACACACACACACACACACACACACACACACACACACACACACACACACACACACACACACACACACACACACACACACACACACACACACACACACACACACACACACACAGAGAGAGAGAGAGAGAGACCGCGACGTTTCTGTCGGGCAATGTAGGTGGGAGTTCCCGGAAACCTTTTGGTGAATTGTGACGTTTAACAGAAGTGGCCATATATAGACATACGTAAGTGCGTCAATAGGAAAACATTCCATGTCAGCGTCACGCTGTAGGCTATTATTGCTCCATAAACTGATATAGCCTGCTGGGCTATCTATCCTATTCTAAAGTCCTAGGTCCATAATTGTGTTCGGAAATATAGATAGATAGATAGCTTTATTATCCCAAGGGGGAAATTCAGTATAGTTTGGATGCTGTCTGACAAACAATCCAACCGAAATATCCCAGAGCGAATTTACTACCGGTATCCATATTAACTATTTCTATGACTATGATAGCTTACTATCAGGGTCTCTATCGGACATGTTATTTCTATAGCCCATCAATGATATCTGTAAGAAAATCGACAAAACTCCAACATTTTCTTAATTGTATTTACTTAAATATTTACTGTACAAGTAATAAAAAAAAATACAAGACAGGCTCAGCCAGTCTTGTCACACAAATAACTTACAGTGGAATGCATCAGCATCACAAACAATGGCAGTTGACAAAGTAAATTGTAAACAGGCAAAGCCAGAGAGGTGACATTATAGAGATTCAAAATAGTACAAAAAAATGCCCGAAGTGTTTCAGTCTTGTGTGCTTATGATTTCGTCGCCTTGCCTTTAGAGAAACCACAACCTCGTCCTTTTACACACGTATCTCCCACATAAAACACACTGTCTTAAAAAGTCTCGTGTTGTCAGTGCATTTTACTTTTTTTAATTGACCAGCTGTCCAGTCCAGCTACATTGTCCACAATGTCCAGTGTTTTTTAAAAGTGCATTGTCTCGTTAATAGGACTTAACATTGGGTGCCAACATGAGCTGACAGCCACTGGTGACATGTGTCATGACTTTCTGTTTGAGCTGGGCCACCTGCTCGCGGAGGACAGAGGCAGTGTTCGACAGTCCCATGTTGTCCGTCTTCAGAACCTTCACCTTGTCCTCCAGCCTGGAGATGCGCTCCAGCTTGCGCTTTCGACACTTTGTCGCCGCGAGCCGGTTCCTCAGACGCTTGCGCTCCGCTTTAATACGCTCCTGGTTCTCCATGTCGATGGGCGACATCGGCGGAGAGCCGCAGTCGCTGCTGCTCATGTCGGGCACCGTCTGGGGCTCCTCTTTCATGAGGCCGAAGCGCTGCGCGTGGTGGAGGCCGGCTCCGGGTAGCGAGTGCTGGAAGTGATGGGAGCCGTGCGCAATAGCTTGGGGATGTTGGTGGTACTGGTGCGGCAGGTAGCTGATGGTGGTGGACGGGTAGGAGGCTGAGGACATGCTAGTGTTCGAGGAGCAGCTGCCCAGCGTGGTGTACTCGAGGGGCTCGTGCTGCATGGACGAGCCGAACACCACGGGCACGGAGGGGCCCGAGCAGGAGATGCCACCGGTGCCGATGGACACGTTCGGCGGGGCCATCTGGTTCATCTTGTGGAGGTCGTCCAGCGCTTTAACGAAGCCGTCAGCGAAGCCCTCCTGCTCATCTGTGATGCCCCGGCTGTAGAGATACTGGGCTGGGGTCGGTGTAGTGATGACTCCGTTGCTGTTCTGGATGATCAGTCGCTCCAGTTCAGGAGAGGCGAGCTTTAGAGACCCCACGTCCACGGCTCCCGCTGGATAGAATTCCCCGTCGGCGCGTAGCTGTGACTTGAGATTTGAATTCCGATATGAATCCGCGAAGTTCAAGTTCATGTTCTGCTTTAAGAGCTTGTAGTCTGGCAGGGCAGCGCCTGAATGGCCATAAGCAGAGAGAAACGAGTCGTCATAAAAAGGCTGTTCCATTATTGTGGACATAATTTCAAAGCAAACAGTCAAATACAAGTGTGCGCAGCAATGTTTGCCCGGACACCGATCGCCCCAACTGTTTCTCTTTACAGCGCCAAGTCCCGCTGTATTATTTATGCTTGACGATCAAAAGTTACCAAAAACAAAGCAAAACTTCCAAAATAGTGGAACTGTACTGTACCAAATTGTAGTTTCGTTCCTTTAGCGGTGTCCAGCGACTATTTCTGATGTTTTGATTCCACTCGCTGTGTTCTGCTGTTTCCTTTGCGCTCTGAATCAAAAGTTTGACTTGTTCCTCGTTTATATTACGTGTGTGTCAGTGCTGTCGCACTGTGCTCCGAGGTATTTATAGGATCTGCTTCTTCCACACTCTGGCCAACCTGTAAGTCTACAGCGATTGGTTGCTTCCTTACAGCCCGCCCCGGGATGTTAGGTTTTTGATGACGTTGTTGCCAGGAACAAGGGAGGACAGTAAACAAGATCATTGTGAGAGAAAACTGTGGTTAACGATAGCATACTCCATTGGTCCTCTATAAGGTCCGGGGACCCCCAGGGGTCTTTGAGGGAGTTCCAGGGGGTCCCCAGCTAAATGATAGTCAGTAACCAAATGGACCCTTGTGGGTATGTAACTCAGAGACAGTACAAATGGACCCTAATAGGTCCAGTTGGTTCCATTTGTACACTCTCTGAGTTAAATTAACATTGATTTTACAATATAAATTGGGGTCTCCGAATGTCAAACTGGGGGTAAAATGGTTATAATCTTATTTTATGGGGTCGCTGGCATATCTTTTGAATTTGGGGGTCCTTGACATGAAAAAGTTTGAGAACCACTAGTGGCATATTATTAAGCTATAGACTATAATAGCCTGAATATTCTCTCTGTCTACAGTCTACACAAAGCTTTTTCTTACAGACTGTGGCCTCACTGTTATGATGGACCGGAAACTTAAGTGAAAATAAACCCCTTGTCATTTCGGTTTCGAGTTTAACAATGTCCAATTGATAAGGATATGCTGCCGAATCATGCGATCCAAATCGATATCAGTCATTCCATATATGGGTATATCCTGCCTCGCCAGTTCCTCCCTGTGCTGTGTGAGATGCGGGAAGCCAATCCCATTCTGGACGGTGTCCAAAAAATGAAGCCTCCGGGACGTGGGTGGAGGAGGAGGAGGAGGCATATTGTTCCAGTTCCACTCTGTCGCCCAAGGCGAGAGGAGGAGGGGTTGGTTGTCAGGTTGGTTGGGGTAAACTAAAATATTGTGAAAAATAAAATAAGACATGATATGACCCCATCATTGAAGTTTGGCAAACTGTAAAGAGCATGCAGAGGAAAGATGTGCTACAACAACATGTAATATTACCGTTATTAGCCCTAAATAATGTTCGTTGTTGCTTGTTGTTGCTTGCTTACAGGTGGGATAAAAAGCCCAACATCAGCCGAAATGAATGAATTTTACATTTCTGAGGTGCAGTGGGACTGGGAGAAAGTAAAGGTAAGGGTGATGCACTTGTGCACTGCTGCTACAGACTACCTTCATGAGTCTTGATCCTTATGTTGCTTAATAGTTAATTTACCACTAGGCTACTACTAACGTCCCCAGAAACCATGGTAACATAAACAAAATAACATTTACTCCAGACAGACAGACAGACAGACAGACAGACAGACAGACAGACATGTATAGGCCGCTATAACATAGATGTCCCCCACTCTGTCTGAACACCTGTTCGGTAGAAAGACGTCTCTGTTGTCTCCACTGTATGATAATGACCTCTGAATCACTCCCTGTAGGGCTCTCCTCCCACGCCTGTTCACCTTTCCAATTCTTTTTTTTCTTCTTTTTTTTTTTTTGCCAAATCCCAGATAGGCTCAGTGCATGGTGTACAATCTGTCCTGGGTTGTTCTTGACAATAACACAGTGGCCTGGTCTATATCCACCACTGACTAGTTTTTTTCCTGTATGGAGCAAATTCATTGGTCTAATAATGTTATATCACCCGAGTATATATTTTTGGGATTTTATGCCTTTATTGATAGGACAGTAGACTAGACACGCAGCAAAGGTCGTCGGGAACGGGATTCAAACCCGCGACACACTGGCAGGCTGGCATTGCAGCCTATAGGGTTCGCAATCTTTACAGCGCTGGTTCTCAAAGTAGGGTCCGGGGATCACCAGGGGTCCCTGTGGTGGTTCCAGTGGGTCCCCAGCAAAACGAGGAACAGTGTAAAGTTTACACTAAACTCTTAAGCCCTATTTTAGTTCTTGGCCAATCTACAAGCTTGCAATTCATTGTGAGCTTGTCTGCTATTTACAATAGAGTTGGACAAATGTTGACAAATCTTCTCTTATGGGGGTATCTGGTGGCACAACATTCATTTTCAAATACATATAAATCTGGGGTCCTTGACATGGAAATGTTTGAGAAGTGTTCTTTTACAGATCTAGTTAGTTAGTCTGGCCCCCGGCCCCTTGGGTTTCTGACAATGTGGCCCCCTGAACAATTTAGTTGAATACCCCTGGCTTAACCCATTAAGACAGGGAACGCATTATTATGCATTATTACTTTAACCATTATTTTTAAAAAACAGCGCTGCAAGCTTGTAGATCTGCTATTTTTGAAAAATACAGAATGTTTTTGCATTACAGTTTACAGTTTAGGCATTTAGCAGATGCTTTTAATCCAAAGTGACTTACAATAAGCAGGTAAAACATCACTATAATAAGCAAGAATATGTCAGTACATCAGCAACAATACAACAAATGTATAGGAATTTGTTGTATCTGCTATTGATGATCTGCTATTTTTCGGAAGTCGTTGAATATTTTGACCCCGATTCTAAAAAAGTCCTTCTAAATCAGTGGTTCTCAAACTTTTTCATGTCAACGACCCCCAAAATGGCATGTATTTGGCCGTGGACCCCCATCTCAAAATATGTCGTTCCAGGGACCCCCCAGAAGCAAATATTTGAGTTGCAAATGTTCGCTGTTAAAAAATATATACCTATTCAAAGATTTGCAAAATATTTCACCGTCTTTCAAAAATAGCAAATCTACAAGCTCGCAGCGCGGCACGTGAGCTTGTATATATGCTATGTTTTAATAGTTAAAGCATAAAATAATGGTTAAATAATAATGCTTTCCAGGTCTGAATCCCCATGGCTGGGGAGATATTAGGCTTTTGGTCCTCAGGCAGAGGCTCTGAGCCACTCTGCTGCTACACATGCTTACTTCAGATACCTTCGCCCTCCAGATGCAAAACATGTGATGGCGTAGACTAGGAAATATTGTTTTTGATTTTAATATTATGGTGCTTTCTACTAGAGTAAGCCGTTTGTAATCACATTGTAATGACATCTTGATTAGTAACTGTAATGTATTTGCCACATTTTTCTTTGTTATTGTAACGGATTACATTTGAATTTATTTTGTAATTTAGTTATGGATCTCTATTGCTTCCAAACCCTGGTTGGTTACAAGCAAGGAATGTGATGTTGTGATCATACATACAGTAGCGTAGAAATTCCAAGACAAGATGATTATGTTTGATCTGGTGATCTGTTCACTGTCACTCCCACAGTGCACACCCCCTCCGTGTACAGTTAAGGCCTGCAGTGGTTAGGTCAGCTGTCACATGGCGGTTAGCCGTTATTTTGCCTCTTCCTCTGAACCGGTGACCTGACGTCCATCTGTTGGTCTGCTGTCTTGTCAGTGAGTAACTTCAGGGGAAAGAACAAAACAGAAGTAACTTCAGGGAAATGGAGTAAAACAGTTGTTAGTGGTCAGTTCTAGTTTCAGAAAGTGACCTCATGTCAATGGCCATCATAATATTTTGTAATGGACCCATGAACCCTTAGCATTTGAGTTTTTAATGTAATTTTTCAGGTGCACATTTTTGAAAGTTCAATTTATGGTTGATTCTGGAAGTGGCTTAAAATGCACGTTGGACCTCATGCATGCACCTTTAAATGTTTATTCCATCCAAATTACATAGCTGAAAATAGATACGCAATATTTGATCAATTACAGTTTACTATGTGCCAAATAATTGACATAATTGTAACCACGGTGATGCTTATATGCCAGTCTTCAGCTTTACGACCTGGAGAATGCTTCATACGGTCTCTAAATTCATATTCTGCACAGTTAATACTTCAACAGTTTTGTACACTCTCAAAGTAAAATTCGATTAACAAAAAAATGTAAATAACACTGAAGGTTTCCTTTCGAATATAATTTTATAAAACAGAAATATTATTAAAAAATGATATAAAGTGATGTTTAAAAAATGATAAAAAATAAAACACTAAATATATTTGTACAAGTTGCCTAAACTGAAATAAAAACAAAGTAAAAAAAAAGCTGTATTTCGTGAACCATTTTATTTCTTGTCTACACACTCATATGCGTCTGGACACACACACACACACACACACACACACACACACACACACACACACACACACACACACACACACACACACACACACACACACACACACACACACACACACACACACAAACAGATAAGGCTCATATATGCAATTTTGTCATTGGCTTTGAGTGGAAGGGTAATGCAACTTGACAGAATTCATTCGGTTTTCGAGAAGGTGAAGGAAAAGAAGAAAGCTAGGAAAAATAAGGAGGAAATAAGAAGTAAGCAGAAGCCCATGGAGGCAATTAGCCATGGTGATGAACATGGTGCCTGTGGCAGTGCCCTGGTGATGAACATGGGCAAACAGTGGTTAAACCTGTTTGCATGTTACAGGTTATATGTATACATAGGCCTATGTATGTCTGCTGGCCGTGCTAAGGAGAGAGAGAGAAAGGGGGACAGGAGGGCAGGTATGAAGTACAGCTTCAAGAGCACAGCATCCAAAATGATAAACTTTCAGCCAAGGTGACATTCCATATTGATTTAGTTCAGCAGAGGTTCCTTCAGTAAAAGGAATTATCCAAAATGTTCTGGTATCAGTGAAATGCATTATGATAGCTGTTATCTTGAATATTTATGGATGTTCAGCGTTTACTCGTGAGAATATAACTTACACTGCAGTCTCTATGCTTGTATTGGCAACAATCCATTCCTGTAATTTGTTCATTTTCTTTCAAGCCTATCTTTGGTTAGTCAAGGACAAAACAGGAGGAGCCCTGAAGAAACGTGATGCTCATTTGGCCTTCACTGTGACTTTAACTCACTCCTTCCTTTTTGCCTTCTACCCCAATCTCCCATACACTTTAAGGCATTTGCTGGGCACTAAACACTGGCCAGCTTGATTAAATGAACCAGAACTAACATGTTTCCTGCATCTTTGGCAAGGTCCTCCATGCTGGAAGCTCACTGACCTGGAAGTGGCCTGTAGGTGTGGTGAGTCAGGTACAAGTGTTCATCAGGGCAAAAACCTTGCTGTCCCCGCAAGGAGAAGGAGCTCACGCCCTCGCCCTGCAAAGCAAGTCAGAGGACTGCTAGTCCTTTAACTGCATGGGGGCACTTGAATTAGCACAAACAAACAGCTATGGTCGATGCTCCCCCACATGCTATACTCCTCCCCAAATCAAGACCCTTCTCTTTCTCTTCTTCCTCTCATCGTTATTTGGCTGCCTGTGGGAAATTGAATGGCCCTATGCATGTAATCGCTTTAATGAAGGCGTGTTTAATCACCAAATCCCCCGTCTGCAGCTCCCAGATAGTGCCAAGGAGCCTTGTAGCAATGAGAGACCTTTAGCACAAGACGAGAAGATTTCTAGGGCCAAATGAGCGTGGCAGGAAAAGACAGTCGGACCCAACTGTCCCCTGGGGGTGACATAACGCATATGGAGCTGTCAGTGCCATTTTCCCTCCATCTTCATGCACAGGAAAATCTTCAGTGTTGATTTAACTCTAGAGTGTAAAAATTGGTCTATTCTGTCTATTTCTACACTCAGAGTTTTATTGTGTGGAAGCTTAAACTCTGTCATTTTGCCAATCTGTAAAAAAAGGCAAATGGCAGGAAGTGTAGTATTTAATTAGATCTAATCTGATTGTGCATGCTCATTTGGTTCATTAATTGAGTTAGCTTATTGCTGCCTTTGTTATTTCCCTATGAAGATACTTCAATGCTGAATTCTGGAGATATAATTGATTTACAAGCATATTAATTATGTTGATTTATCTTAGGTTTTGTTTCCGTTATCTTCAGCTATTGTGCATTTCTACACAAGTCTTGTCTGTTATGTAGAGAATGAGCCATGAGAATTATTAAATTGATTTGGTAATGTGAAGAAGATTGATTTATTTATATTGCTTTCTCAAGTCATAGACAGGGCTTTTCTTCATGGTACTGTACAAAGGGCTCAAGAAGGACGGGGTAAACAAAGCAAGGCCAAGAGATACAAACATTGAGGAAAGAAACCAATCTCAACCTTCCCTCCACACACCCCACACACATCACAGAAGTGCTGCAGTATATACAAAGTTGGAAGGTCAGTATGATGATCTAAATACTCTATAGCCTAATAATGCTGTGTTTATTAAAACTAATTTCTGTCAATTGTCTACCTTAGGTTATATTAACACTAAGGCTGGGACTTTAACTGATTAATTGCGATTAATTAATTACAGAAATTAACGCGATTAAAAAAATTAACACATTTTAATCGCACTTAGTTTTTGCACCACAGAACCTTCAGTTTCGGGCATACCGATCATAGCGATTCACCAACCAAGAAGATACAACAACGCAAAGGGAGAAGTAGACGATCAGAGCGCTTTGCTTGGCCCAGTGGATGCGAAATTTAGATAAAAAAAACTCACTTGTTGATTCACTCTTACAACAAAATGTGTTTTACTTGAAAAAAAATGCTTCTCAGGTCAAATATCGATGTGCGATTAAAATGCGATTAATTGCGATTAATTAATCACAGAGCCTGTAATTAATTAGATTAAAAATTTTAATCGCATCCCAGCCCTAATTAACACACAATATATATGGTATGTTTGTCATTGTATTACTCTGGACATCTTTATGGATTTGTCATTTTAAATGGATTTACGCATAATTGAATAAGCATCTGTTTTTGTTCATCTCAGTTACCTACAGGTATACAGTAGTCTAGTGTTTGTTAGTTTAGTTGGAAACCAATGTCTTGATTATTTACAGTTAGTTTACAGAAGAGCCCTTCAGGGATGAGGGAGGAGGTTCAGGATGAGTGCGTGCTTGATTTCTCTGTCTGTTGCAGGCAGAAGTTCCTCTTTGTAAGGAAATAAGAGAAGTGAATGTGAGGTGGTAGGAGGCCAGGGTGTGGAGCATTTAGGTAAGGCACATTTTCATTTCCCTAAATGGTTGCTGGAATGCAATGTGGCAACAGTGGGCATGAAGAATTTCAAACGATCCTCATGAGGACCAAATCTTGTGGGTTCTACAAACAGAGACAACTGTATACGATGTCCATGGTGGTCCTTTGATGACACAAATTCAAAGACAAAAATAAAAAACAGTATAAATAAACATTCTCTTATTAAAAACATTATACAGAACCTACTGCAGCTCGACTGAGTTATTAATATTAAGTACAGCTATACATCCAGCTTTTTAGAGAGGACTTAAAATACATGATTAGTAATTGCCTATACTGAATTATCAAAATGGTAACTGCAGGTTATATCTGCATACCTCAAATCATTGGGGTCTGTCTACAATAATATAGTATTTAATTGGTAATAATGCTAAATTTGATGTCAGCAAATGTTTTTGCGACCATAGATCGCAAGTTTACTATGAAAACTGCCTGGCACATGTTGTCCACGTATCCGTGTATCTTTGAAGGTCACGCCTGCCACTGTGGTTCCCTTGACACATCACTGTGACATCACAGGTGATATCACAGGTGATATCACCTATGTAAAAGTCCATATATGGGTATTCCCCAGAATCCCTTTTATGCCCATATGAAGATCCCTGATGTCATCGATATGCTGTACATCACTAGCCAGATTGCCAAGACATGGCCCTTATGTACTGTATGTGGCTGGTACAGATAGGGATCTCCATGTATGGGCATAAAAGGGATTGTATGTTGTGATGTCATGGGAGCCACTCTTAACAGAATCCCTTTTATGCCCATATATGGAGATCCCAGATGTCATCAATATTAAGCCCATATCTAGCAGGACTTCATATGGGAATGCTCATATATGGAGTAAGACAGCCCATATCTGTGTGGCTGGTTCAGACAGGGATCTCCATGTATGGACATAAAAGAGATGTACCATAAAGTACATGGATCTTCATATATGGGTACCAGGGGTTTCCATATATGGGTAACTGGTCCGATATACTGTACATCACTGGCCAGATGGCCAAGAATTGGCGCGACCTCGCCCTTTAGGGTGAAGTCACATGTCGACCTGAGGCGTCTTACTAGTACTGCTTCTATATTCAGATAAATTGAGATTTGAGACAGTTAATATCTCATTGGTATCTTTTTATATATTCATTATAGAGCCTCATCAAATACCTTTTGAGTCAAAAGAGAGAGGGATTTTTGAAAATAGACTCAAGCCAGGCCAAAAGCATATTTTGAGTCACTATATCTAACACACACACACACACACACACACACACACACACACACACACACACACACTCACACACACACACACACACACACACACACACACACACACACACACACACACACACACACACACGCGCGTACACAAATAAATACATGGAATGGACATGGAATGGTGTCCACACACAGGAGAGTCAAGTAGAACTATTCTCCATCAAAAGATTGCCACACATCTCACATGACCCTCTTCTAGCGCCACCATGAGGCCTTTTTTTGCTAAACACATTTTTGGACACTGCAGATTTTGGCCTAAAATCATGCAAAGCGGTACACATCTCTAAAGTCATGTCATCAACATGGATCTGTCCCATTTCCCATATTCCCTCCTGATTGTCTATGATTGCCTTCTAAAGTTTGTGTATGCGACCTGGCGGTCGCTTATCTCCCCTTTTTAAAGATTAGTTTTGGGGCTTTTATGCCTTTATTGGATAGGAGAGTAGACTGACAGGAAATGGGGGGAGTTCGGGAATCGAACCGGCGACGCCGCCAGGCATCCATGCCTTATGTGGCAATGCCTAAGTGGTATACGCCTGGACCAGTAGGCCAGCGGGCACCCCCACATTTTTGCTTCTATCTTATCAATAGTAACAGTCTTCATGGAAAAGTGGCTTTTACAATTCCAAATTACTTGCTCAATCTTTTTTTTTTATCTTCTTTTATTTAACATTTCTACAACATCGTTGAGAAGTGTCAAAATTAAAATACGTGTTGATCTCTGAGAAAGAGGCCTTGTTTTAGATGAAGGCAAATGATTGGATTAATCACTGTAGCTGATAAATGACTGGTTTAGGCTATATGTCCTCTATGTGTAACACTTTAAGCTGTGGTATTGGTTTGAGGTCACTTTCTCACCACAGTCAACTCATTTTCCCAGCAGGTAATTTGAATAAGAGATGGTTACTACTACAGTATGTTTATTCTTTACAAGTAATTACTGGAGCTACCACTATCGATTGCATTACTTTTGCAACATGCTTGATTATGTGTCTACTCTACTGTGTACCGGTGTGCTTTTGCGTGTTTGCAGGCATGCTTTTGATTCTCTGCATGTGTGCCAGTTGTGTGCATGCATGTGTATGAGACTGAGGGCATCTGTGTGATGAGAAATGTTTGTTGGGGAGAGGCAACCAACCGACTACAGAAAGAACTGCCTGCCAAGCGTGGTTACCGTAGATATCGATAGTGCGATTTCTGCAGAAACTGTGTGGGCGACGGAGATGCATTCTGATGCACTGTGACGCCTTTGATGATCATTAACACTCAGCACTTCTGGTCCTGTTTGCTTCCTGGAAATAAAGCAGAGATAGAGGAGTGGACAGCTTGTCGCAGCTGCCTGCGAACACATTCTATTTCACCATCTTTCAACTGAAAAGTTTAGAAATTTACTGGGGA
The DNA here is from genome assembly GCF_963921795.1 of Nannobrachium achirus. Taxonomy (NCBI): domain Eukaryota; kingdom Metazoa; phylum Chordata; class Actinopteri; order Myctophiformes; family Myctophidae; genus Nannobrachium; species Nannobrachium achirus. The sequence goes on along the minus strand of NC_137812.1, from coordinate 35,395,271 downwards.
GGGTGGAACAATTATTGAAAGATATGAAGGGAGGACAATTTGTGATAGTCTGATGCAATATTTCTTCACATTGCAAAAATATGAGTTCCCTTGCATCAAGGTCAATTGCTGTTGGTAAACATTCACTGCTGTCTCCTAAAGCAGGGGTTCCCAAACTTTTTTGGCTCAGGGCACCCCTATAAATATATTTTTCATCCGAGGCACCCCTACATTATATTATAATATTACCTACATGACACTCATAATTGTCACTCCCAGTACCTTACATTCATGGGATGAGATCATTACCATTTTGGTTAAAACTTACTGAAAATAACTCTGTACTTCAAGTTTAAAATGATACCAAATATTTGTTTAAGTGTTCAAATAAATTCCAAATTTTATCAAATGATCTCGCGGCACCCCTGGACTGCCGTCGCGGCACCCCAGGGTGCCCCGTCAGCGTCACCCACTTTGAAAACCCCTGTCCTAAAGATGGCATCGAAACGTCACTTCAAAGAGGGATAGGTCAGATTAAATACATTGAACAATATTGAGACTTTAATCTATCAGAGTGAAGACACATGCTTTGGTTATCATTCATTGAGAATTGAATGTACTGTATCTGATTAATCTGTTTATTAGTCATGTTCCTGTTCATCGTTTATCTTCCATGAACAGCATCAAGAGGTCTGTCTGTTTAGATTCCTTTATTATCCACAAAACCCGTTTTGCTTGGGTCAATACATCCAAGTGAAGACATTAAATAAATATACTCCACAATTAAACACCCATCGATTTATTGCTCATCCCTACCCTCCTAGCCCATCATGGTAAGACTTTAGATTGAGGTTGGGTCTATAACGCATTATAACCACATTTATAATGCATTATACTGCACTTAAAGGGCTTTATAATGCTAGTTATAAATGTAATGCATAATTATGCATAACAACTTAAAACAAGGTTTATGAAGTATTATAACTTTTAATAATAACATTTAATTAAGTACATTTTATTTCTAGATCACATTTAAAAACCACCAGGGTTGACAAAATACAATAGAAAAAACAGCAGTGTTACACAAATAAAATGTATTTACAAGAAATGTTCAAAGCAACACATAGTCCAGGGGGCATTGGGGCATTTGGTGTTTTTTAAAAGGCCAAGGGGAACAAACAAGTCTTTAATCTGGAATGTGCAGTCTTAACACCCATGGGCAGGGTGTTCTACAGGTTTGGTGTAGCGGCGGAGAAGGCACGATCACCTTTTTTGCTTTAGGTTTGTGCGCGGAACACCTGCTTCAGTTAACGCTTCAGAGCTGGTCCAGAACTATGTGGGAGAGGGAGCCAGAATGGTGCGAAAGCTCTTTTAAATGGCCAGGACCAAGAAAAGTAGTGCTGGTCATAATGCATTTATTCTGGTCCATAATGCAATATATTCATCATATTTATAATCACACTTATAATACTTCATAACACTCGTTATAAATTATGCACTTATAATATGTTATGATTATAAACATTTATAATGAGTGTTACAGTATAGAGTGTTACAGCCTTATAAGGAGGCTGAGAGAGAGAGAGAGAGAGAGAGAGAGAGAGAGAGAGAGAGAGCGCAGGTTAAACCAAAGCAAGACCAAGTCTCAGACTGTTTCTCAATCAGCCATTGTCAAAACATGCACCACCCAATAGTATCAATTTCGTCAAAGAAGATGAGGCAAGCCTTCTTGGTCCTGGCCATTTCAAAGAGCTTTCGCACCATTCTGGCTCCTTCTCCCACATAGTTCTGTTCTGGACCAGCTCTGAAGCGTTAACTCTGATGAAGCAGGTGTCAGTGCGGTTGGCTGCGGCTCAGGCACATACTGTAGGGTCTTCAATGTGCCAGGGGGTCTGAAGAGCAGCACGCCTTGAGGAGAAATGCCCAGTTTCACAATCTCAGGATGTAGAGTTTCCACTATTCCTCTCTGAGCTTCTCCATCTGCTCTTTACGTTCACCCACATCACTGTATGTCACATCAGGCTTTCCCCCCCGTTTTCTTTCTTTTAAATTTGGAGGAGCCAATTATTCTTTACCAATGTTTTCCCCCAACTTAGTCTTTATGCCAATTGATTCCAGCAAACACACATTTATGTGTTGTCACTGCTGTAATATCCCACTGACTCACCTGCCAGCGAGGAGGCCCCATCAGGAGGACAGGGAGCTTTCGTCCTACTCCTCCCGCCCAACACTCCCCGCTGACAGATGTCGCTTCCCGCCTGGCGGACACAGGCCAATTGAGTTCATATACTGTAGACGTCCGACAAAGCCGGTGCATCACGTGGTGGTGGGCAGGGACTTTACCATTGCACCAACCAAGCTCACATCAGGCTTTTTGACCACCTGCATCATTGTTACAGTTGAGTCAATCTTATAGGAGGCAGGGGAACGTGGATCTGGTACTTATGTCTGTCAACGCCAACTCTCATGCCTTCCTCAATGTCATTTGGGGCGACCTGGTCAGTCAGGCTTACCACAAACCTGCCAAACTGTCCAACACTGATCATGTGCATAATCACTGTGCATCTTGTCACATGCAGAGGCTTCTCACTCTGACGTGTTATAGATCCCTTAGTGCTGAAGGAGCCAGGCCAGTGTCTGATTCCTTGATGCCTTGGATCTCATTGATATCTTTGAGCACTGCTGAATGTCATCTTCCACTTGTTTAATACGTCCAAAATATGTGATTTGGCTATAGGTTTTCAACAAAGCAATGCCCCCTTAATCCAAAGGTCCATCATCTGCTTTCTCCTCCTTGACCTTTGTCTGATCACCACCAAAATGATCTGGCATATTTGATGTAGGAATAAAGTAAGCTGCTTTCTGGTGCTTCTCCACAGAATTACACAACAGGTGTTTAAGAGAGAGGGTTACCAAAGGGTAGGGTTCATCCTCCAGGGAGTATGAAGGTGCACAGCAAGTTCTGTGGCAATCCAGACAGTAGTTTTTGACATATCTTGTTTGGAACCAAAGTATTGGACTTGCGGATGGACTCATAGACCGACCGGCAGACCAACATTTCCATTCATAGAGTACTATGTTAGCTTCATAAACATTCAAATTCATGAGCAGTCCCTCACAAACAGTCATTACAATGACTTAATCTGTCACCTGTATATTTTGCCCCCACATAAACATGACACATTTGTTAAAATTGCATGTTGCACACACATGCATGCATTCACTTGATTTTATTTTGTTTTGTTTTTGCATGTCTCTAAACTGCGCTTTCCCCTTAGATTCCCCTGAGAGAAAAAGGGACAGAGAGAGAGAGAGAGAGAGAGAGAGAGAGAGAGAGAGAGACAGACAGACAGAGGGGAAATATGCAGAGTCATTTGTGGTCACAAGAGGGTTTCTTGAGTAGTGGTATCTTTGCGGTATAACAAGAAAGGCTACATCCTAAATTGATCTTTATTATAGATAGACTGACATGTCACTTCTGGGAACAAGTAGCGTGGTTCATCTGAGTCGGGTGTGGAATGGATTATGCAGATATGTAGGTAACGGTCTGATCATATTAGAATTGAGCAGAGTGTCTAGCAGAGACAGGCGTAGCCCAACCACCTAGTACACACAAACGGGGAGAGGCATCGCAATGCTTTCATTAATACCCTTTGGAATGAAACTACGCCAGTAATATAAAGAGAGAAAGATGGCAAGCTTTCAGTCAGGTAACCACAGCCAACTCAATTCTGTCCAGCAGTGAAACGGTTAAACTGTACTTTTGCTTTTTTCTCTCCCCCTTTCACCCAGCTGTCTACTATTACTGTTGGTGTCTGGTACCCAGAAATGAGGTGGAGTGTGTTATCATTCAATCAGATGCGTATGACAATACTCATTACGGTGATGTGAAGAGATTATGGCCTTACGTTGATGGTGTGTTGTTGTCTTTTTGCCTTTGATGGTGGGTCAGAGAGGCCCTTTGGGCTGTATATTTAAAGGTGCTGTAAGTGATATTGTTTGGTTAAAACAAAAACGTTATTGAAAAGTTAAAGCTCTATATTCTGGTACTAATCATTGCTATAGTGTTTGTTCAGTAACAGGGCTCTCTCCGCCTCTGCAGCTGCTTAATAAACAGAAAATAAAATTTCAGTTGGGTCACCAATTTCATCCAATCAGGAAAGAGAACCCATTTATCAGCTTACATTTAATTCCAATTTCAATTTTGTCTGTATGAAAGACCCATATGTTACTGAACAAACTCTCTATAGAAATGATTCCGATCAGAATCAGTTATTTAACACTTATTTTAATTCATAATTAGTTACATTTAATACCACTTTAATATGTTACAGAGCAACACATGAACCACATATATTGATTGATTGATTGATTGCCTGGATGATAGATAGACAGACAGATAGATAGACACATTGTGTGCAGTTCTATAATCTAATAATACCATATGAGCATCTCCCATTATAGTACTGTCACTGAGACTGTCATCCACACTGTCATTCATAATAGATTGAAACCCGCTGAGTTACTAACCTCATTTCCTGTGCCAAATACAGCAGGAAATGCTTTACTTCCTGTAGTGAACGTGCGTGTGTGCACGCACACGCCTGTTTGTGTGTATGTGTGTGTGTGTGTTTGTGTGTGTGTGTGTGTGTGTGTATGTGTGTGTGTGTGTGCGTGTGCGTGTGCGTGCACGCACGCACGCACACACACACACACACACACACACACACACACTCACACACACACACACACGTATGCACATGCATGTATGTGTGTTCGCATGCTGAGAGAAGACAAAGGAAGAGTGTGTCGGTCAGAATATTCATAACCACATATAAGCCGTGTCAAGTCAACGTGATACTTTTATTGATACCATACTTTTCAGTTGAGTCGTCTGAGACTTGAGTGTTTTCAAATGGTAGCTAGTTTATTTTCAGGGAACAACTATTGACCCAAGAATTAGATTACCACAGACACTTAGACTAGAAAGTCACAGAAGGGAACAGAATGTTACCCATCAAGCAGCAACCGATATTGCTGTCAAGGTCCCTATAAATGACGTCAATGCATTTCTTACATGTTGGGTCATGTGTAAATCAGGTTGGCATATTGAAGAGGGCCTCAAATATGTTGCAAATATTCTTCTAACCTGTCACTCTAAGCAGTGGTTCCCAAACGTTTTAGCTCAAGTCCTACTGTATAAGAGAAATTAGACGTTTTGCCTGGGATACAAACTAGTGAATATAGTAGATCTACAAGCTCAAAACCTCTCGCTTTGTAAGCTTTTTTTGGAACCGGACGCTTTTTCGGAAACCGGACAAAGCCAGATGTTGGAGCTTAGCTCCTTCCAGGAGCACCACTCAAAAAGTAATGGGGAACGATTTGAAGAATGCATTATCAAAGAATGTTGACCCACTGGGATGAGGGAATGTAGTCAGTGTTTGTGAGTCTGAATATGAACATCTTGGAATAGCTACGGTGACGCATGCATTTGTTCCTTTACACCATGACACTCTTTGCTACAACTTTCAGCCTCCTCTCCTCTCCTCTCCTCTCCTCTCCTCTCCTCTCCTCTCCTCTCCTCTCCTCTCCTCTTTTCCTTGTCTCTCCCTAAAGTCTCTCCTTAACTCTCCTTACTTGCTGTCTCATCATTTCCGTAACCTCTCATTCTCCTTGTCTGAGCTTGCATTGAAGGACTCACAGAAAGATTTCTCCTCTCATATGGAAAATATGAGGATCTGTTACGGCTAGACTGTCTGAGAGTCTGATTGATTGGAAATATTTCCAGCGATCATTTATGTATTTTTAAGACTAAAGGAAACTATTGTTTACTAGAAGAAATGACTTGCGTTTGCGGTTGTGGTCCAAATCTTCAGTGTTTATAATGTGAGCTGAATTGGTGCAAGCAAAGAAAAAGTTCCTGGGCCTAATGTATTTCGGCTAAACATGTTTTTATTAGAACAAGATTGCAGCTGCCTGTATGTTTACATTATCACTGTTAGCAACGGCACTTTATAGCCAAGCAAGACTTATTATTTAACAGATTTTATGGGCAGTAAAATGAGATGTGGGAGCGATGACATCATATCGTTTGTGATTAAGGGTTAGCCATGCTTTTACATGATGATGGGGGGCGGTGGTGGGTGTTTGCCTCCCCTGGCACACTGACTGGAAACTTAAGCCCTGATCAGTCTTCGTCCAACTGTACACAGCATGCTCATGTAAAAGGCAATCATCAGATCATATCTGACTGCTGATTTAACCATTTGCAATGTGGTCATCATGGTTCTTTTACAAGGAGTTTTTTGTTTTTGTTTTATCCTTTTGACAGATATGTCTGTCAATCAATACATGTGGTACAATCCACACATTTAACCTGAATGATAGATACAACATTTCCACTTTCAAACTGTTTCATCAATTGTTTTTTGTTTGCTTTAAAAAAAAGTGGAAATACCCGATCAACTTGCTTACGATGCATAGTGCAATGTATAAAATAGGGCATACGTGGTTAAACAAATGCACCTGAGTGCAAACCCTATTCCGCACCAGCATCTCTTGTTCTGTGTCTCTTGATTGTCCATATCTTGCACTTATCTTGGGCTCTTTTGTGTTATTTTTGTGTTATCCTTTTAACATAACCTGTGTCTGTATTATACCTGTTAACAAACCTGTTAATAAGGTATTAAATCGGTCAATCAATTCCAAGTTATTTTACTAAACGTGAGAACTTGACCTTGATTGTGACGTTGGACGTTTGGGCATTTGATGTTTTGGGACTTTCTTTTAACCCAAAGGTTAATCATCTCTTAAGGGCAACTGACTGATAATTCCCTCCAGGTTTCATGAAAGTCTGCCCATCAGTTACCAAGTCATCTAGCTAACAAGTATTTAGACAAATAAACAGATCACTATACTGTGATCCATTCCTTGAATCCTGCATCCTGCAAGGATATAGTGGTGCTGATGGTAAACCTTCAATTTATAGTATTTCATAAAGGCCAAGCCCACTGACTTACAAATCTCAAATTGTTATTATTACATAGACATTAGACAAAAGAAAAATACAATCAATATTGTCCAGGCAGATATCATCTCAACACAATATGCATATAGTGAGGGTAAATGATCAAATCATGGTAGGTAAGTTAAGGAGCTCAGTCAGAGGTCTGCAACTTCTAAAAGATTGTTTGTTCTTTGGAATTTTGGCAGCACATAGAGCTACAACTGCTGTGTACGTACTTGTGAGTGTGAGAGTTTGTGGTGTATGACTCGCTCTGACTCACTGCTGTCCCTCTGGGTGCGTGCAGCGTGCGCGCCTGTGTGTGTGTGTGTGTGTGTGTGTGTGTGTGTGTGTGTGTGTGTGTGTGTGTGTGTGTGTGTGTGTGTTCATGCGTGTGTGCGTGCGTGTTTTCTGTGGAACTGCTCAGACCTCATTCCCCATTGCATTATAGAGGAATTCAACTGTTTAATACAGAGCCATTTTATTATATATTTATTACATAAACTAATAAATAAAACGTATACATATTATATAATGTGTGTGTGTGTGTGTGTGTGTGTGTGTGTGTGTGTGTGTGTGTGTGTGTGTGTGTGTGGTACACATACACGCATGTATACAGTATGTGTAAACACAAATAATATCTGTATCCTATTATATTAACATTCCTGTGGGTCGGCCCACGGTGGACGTCACAAATGTAACATATAACACCCATATATGGAGAAGTGGGCATCAGTGGCATCACAAACACACATCAATATGCCCATATAAATATACTGGTCAGGCACGTGCATATACTGTTGAGGGGGGCTTTGGGTGCTTCGGCACCTTCCCTTTTGCCTCTAAGTGCCCGCGCTATGTGTGCGCAGAAGTGCCCTTTTGTGAGGTTTGAGCACCAGCCCACTCAGTCCTCTCTACGCAGCCCTGAGACTGGTGGACGAATGGATGATGTACAGTGGGCATCACAAGCGTAACATGCACTGATGTCAGACACAACAGAAACTATTAACAGCACCAATTTGCGCATGTGGCCCCTGTGGGGCGGCCCCTGATATGCCCATGGGCATATTGGTCGGATCGCCAGTGTGACGTAGATGTGAGGGCTAGAGGACTGCATAGCGGCCTGAACTCTACATGCATAGCGACTTGAACCTCTGGTATACCGTAACTTGCTGTGTGTCTCGCTGAGGAGACGAGGGAGTGGAGGATAGTCAGTTAATTGGCTCAGCGGTTTGGTGGAGCTTTGCATCACCTTTGTCCCGCTCGGCCTTATATAATTGATAGTGTGTACAACTCTATTATAATGAGATGGAGGTATCAGCATATTTTCTCAATCGGTACCACACAACACACGCGTGTGTGTGTGAGTATGTTTGTGTGTGTGTATGAGTGTGTTTGTGTGCGTGTGTGTGTTCTGTGGAGGTGCATGTGTTCCCAGTGGACATCATTCCAAACAGGAATCACCCTTGTAAAAAATACCCCCAAAACCTTCTTCTGGACTGCACTCATCAGAATAGATTTGTTTAATAAGACATATAGTCCCAGTTCATCATTAATAACATCTGTGACTCCTCCATAGGGAGGCTAGGAACCCAATGGTGTTCGATCAAATTAAACCTATGAGTCATTCAAACCTATTGGGATTGTGTTTGATACTTCATTACACTAGACAGACTGTGGAGTTTGAACAGATATGAGCAGCATCATGAGCTTCCTGGATCTCTGTGTGAATCATCCCTATCAGCGACCAAAACCATCCAATCATACAAGCAAAAAGACACTCACTGGAGCGAATTACGATGCTTGTGTGTGTGTGTGTGTGAGTGTGCGCGCGCGGCCGCGCACGTGTGATTGGAATCACATCTACTGTATGTGACTCAGGTTACTGTGAGTTCAGCAGGAAACCGTCTCGTTTTGGGACGTGGAGAGACAGAGGAAAGAATTGAGGGGTAGAAAGGAAAGAAACAGACTTATTCCCACAAGAATAATTATTAGTTTTCTTTTTTGTAGTCTTTATGGGAAGCGGAATGTAAAACATCTATTACAGGCAATCTAATACTAACTGTGTGGTCCTTTTGATGTGTTTGGACATGGGGTTATTGTGTGCGTGTGCGTGTGTGTGTGTGTGTGTGTGTGTGCGTGCTTGCGTGCAATCCGTGCATGCGAGCGTGTGTGTTTGTGTGTGTGTGTGTGGCCTATTAATATTCTGTACTATCATCACCAGTAATAATCTAATCTGCAGTATAAAGTGTGGTCTTCAGGCCGTTATGGCTACAGTCCAACATGCAGGAACATCGTTCAGAACACATTCTGTGAAGGTTTGTGTGAAGCCTGGCGAGGGTTGAGCTGCCATGTGCCGCAGTGGTCCACTCTCTCAGATGGCAGACCATGAACAGACGGCTGGACACAGAAGAAAGAGAGAGCTTGAGAAGGTTTCAGGAGGTTCCACTTGGAGAGATCCAAGTGGAACCTCGGCCCGTCTGCTACACCAAAAAATCGCTGTGTAAACTTCAGTGACTCACGGCTTCTTCTCCCGACATTACGGGAAGTGGCATGTGTTTTTATTCTGTCTTTTTTCCTCTGTGGCTGAAGAGAGAGGAGGGCCAGGCGGTGGGTTGGGTTTGTCTGTCTGTCTGAATGTTGTGGGCCTGTCTGTGTTTTCATGTGAGTGTTGTGAACTCTTATTGCCTTGAGTCTAGGGCATTCTGAGCCCGACTCCGGTGCTGAGCGCAATAAAGGAATACATTCAATAAGATTAAATAATAGTTTAGATCAGACTTTAAGTTCAGATAATGAGCTTTTATATGAAGTCTTTGGAAGTGCGGAGGATGAAATCAGGTAGTAGAACCTAAACAAAAGAAAAAACCTAAGAAAGATGGGA